>NC_089253.1:42888826-43195033 GCF_963930625.1 Muntiacus reevesi
GGGATTAGATGAAATATGGTGCATTAAAAAAGGTTGATTTATTGACAAAGTTAGGGGAAAGTAATGAGCATATATAAAGTCCTATTTGGGAGGGGATATAAAGTAACCTTGACTCCTGATCTAAAATTGAGAGGCCATGTCCTTGAGAGATGTTGAGTAAAGAGGCAGGACCTGGAGTAGTATGTATAGTGCAATCCCATTAATGTTTAAAAAAAGTATCTTTGTTTGTATGTGCTAAAATTACAGTGGGCCTAGAGTGGGCATGTTAACTACTTACTGACAGTGGGTCATAGCAAGGTGGTGGGAATCAGCTGGAAGGCTGAATTTTTAATCAAACTTTATTATTTTGGTAATAAAGCAGCTCTTAATGTATGTATAAAAAGAGGCTCTTAATATATCAATACATCTGGCTGCCCAACTCAGTTAATGAAACAATTTCAGTGTTTTTGAATATTGTTCTACTTTCCTGTTTTCTCTAAGACATTTTGGTAAGCTTGGCAAAAATGTGACTGTTAGGCAGGATACTGGATCAATAAGAGCCTGTTTTCTCCTCTATAAAATAACATCTACCTCAGTGGAGATGCTGTGAAAATTACAAATCTTTGAAATTCACTTATTTCACTACTGTGAGTAATCCCTGCCTGCTCTCTGCCAAGAACCAGGCTTAGTGTTGGTATAAATACGCAAACATACTGTGGACCAAACCCTTAGGGGGCTTACAGTCCAGTGGAGGAGCAGGCATTTTAAGTGGGCTAAGAAAGTGAGTGAGTGACTTCTAGGTTTACAGGTGCTGGACCTGACCCTGAGGACTGGAGGTAGATTCTGTCCTGAGGGAAGCAGGCGCCATTCTTTTTAGTTAACTGGTTAAGACCCTTTCCTGTTAGATGATGCAGACTGATGACTACAGTATTATGTAAATGATAAAAGCTCTAAATTTATAAATTTGAAATTCTTCCTTTGTGGTACAATTGGCTACTGCTGTTCTCATCTAAGAGTCTATCTAGCATTTTATTTTGTAACTATGATCTAAAAATTTATATGAAGCTCTACTACAGGAGGATGATGGGACTGAAGCAGAGTTACGGTTGTGAATAAAGAAACACGAATCAGAAATTTTCCTTCATCTGACACTTTGGGAGTGATTCTGACACTAACAAAGAGAAGAGCTGATAGAGAGCCCAGTATAATTGGATTTTAATCCATTAAGCCAGAAGAGGAGGGAAAAAAAAGAACCTGTATAAATAAAACTTCATTTGTAGTTTTTACTGATATTTGTAATAATTCACATTCTTACTGAGTAAAAAGTTTTGAATAACTCAGCTACAAGGCATATAAAGTTAGGTTAAAATAGATACAATTCTTTAAAAATGTTTTCATTATAGTCTTGTATTATGTAATGTTATATTCTTACTAATTCTCATCATTGTTGCCTACCTTTTATTCTGAATTAAAAGGAGGAAAAAATTGGGCCTTATTTATAATGTGTGATTTGGGAAGTTACTTGAAGTGACCTTCCGAGTGCCCTATGTGATTTTTGTTCTTTCCTGGTGGCCTCTAGAATTTGTGCTTGCTACAACTTGAACTTGAGTTTTGTTTTGGAGTAACTTGTTTCTCTTAAGTGTTTGTGCATACTGTATCATCCCTCGAGATTAGATAGCACTAAGACCTAAGTAAGCATTTTCCAAGAGGACCTCTCACAATGTTAAGGAAGGTTTTTCTAACATAATAGGCTAATTACAGAGAGTCTTTGAGTCCTAAAAGTACAAGTTTAGGATTAGAATGACCATTCACACATTTCCAGGAAGAGTTCCACTGAAGAGTACAGGAGTCTCTCGTTCCCTTGGTAAACTAATGTCAGAAGTAACCATGCTGCCCCTGGCACCAGAGCCCCAGGCCTCAGAGAGCCTACTCGGCCATTGACTCTGCAGGGGAAACTGGCTGAAACAACTGTCCTGGAATAAGCTAGAATAAATAAGCATGTTTCCAGTGGTAAGAGCTAGGTTCTCAGTGGCCTGAGGTGTTTATTTCAAAGCTGCTTCTATAATTTCCCAAAAAGCCAAGTTACATTTGTTAGAGTCTAAAAGTTACATAAATCTGGCCCCAATATACTGGATGCTGAAGCCTGAGAAAAGAGTGCTCCTTCAGTCTGAGTTTAACCCTGACTGTGGATCGGTGAGTGCAGAGTAGGTGACACGTGTCACTTGAGTGGCAGTCAGAAGTGGCACCAAGATGTGTGACTGAATGGGGGACTGGTTGCTTCATCCAGGCAATGTCAAAGGACAGGAATAGGAAGAGTTGCGGGGGTGCTGGTGTCCTGAGGATGGAGTGGTGAGAGGCAGAGTCCAGGCTGTTAACTGAGGCCCCAGGAGACCGGCAGGTGTGGAGGCGGTGCTGGCCCTAGGTTCCCGGCGCCTGATGCGAAGCTAGGGAGTGAAGCTCCTGAGGGTGCCCCTCAGCTGTTCTGACTTGGTCACGAGGGAGCCGCCGCAGTAGGGCGGCTCTCAGGGTGCGGGCTGGGGCAGAGGCCTCCTCAGCTGTGGAAGTAGCTGAGATGAACAGGCGGATGGTGTCCGGTCCCCTGGTGGGAATGTGTCATGCCCAAGGTGTTTCTGGAAACGTGCCGGTTCTGGATTCTGGGCTAGGGGAGGGGCAGCGGGGGCAGGTGAGGCGGGCCGGCGGTGGGGAGAGAAGGTAACTCCAGAGGCGCTCGGCTCCGGGCCGGGCTCCGCAGCAGAGGCTGAACTTCGGGCGACTCGCGGTCTGCCCAGGCGCGAGGAGAGCCCTGTGTGCAGCCCGGGGGAGCGCGGCCGTGACAGGGAGGTGACCCTGAGGGCCGGGCTGTGGACCGCGGCAAGGACGTTCGAACGCGGGACCGACTGGCACGGGTTAAAGCCTTCCCTTCCCTCCGCTGGCGCCTTCCGAAGTCGCCGGCGAGAGCCCTGGGGGCCGGCCCTGGGTTCTGCCCCAGCGCTGACGGGGCGGTGGGAGGGAGAGGGCGGGGCGGCGGCTCCCTCCCCGCGGGCTCTCCTCCAATCGTCGCGCCGGGAGCGCTGCCCAGCACGCCCCCTCCTGACTCTGCCGCAGGACGCTGGGCCCTCTGCTGGCTCGCTCACTCGAGCTCGGCTCCCCTCCTGCCATCTTCCGTTGCAAAGCATTTCTGGGAGCTGCATGTGGGTGACGCAGCAGCATTGTTCGCAGGCACAGGAAGCCGCGGCTGAGCTCTAGGGCTCGAGAAGGAGCGCAGGGCTCTGCGCGCCGCTCCCTCCGGGTAGCCTGAAAGGTGATTGCCTGACTGCCCTGCCTTAGGTGCCCTGGGAGATTTCACATTTTTTTCAAGTAAACTGGGAATTTTCCTAGAGGCAGAACACCTAACTCCTTCAGCACAACTTCCAATACAGAAAGCAAAACAAAGACGCTGGGGAAACTTCATCCAAGAGCTCGGCAGCTCCAGAGGACGGGAAACACAAGGTCAGGCGGGCGGGCGGGCGGGCGGCAGAGCCCTTCTGGTCTGGGGTGTGTGGTGTGTGGAACTGCAGGGACTGGTCTCGGTGGCGGAGAGGCAGGAGAACTGCTTGCCGGCGAGTCCGGTATAGTGCTGAGGTGTCGGTGGTGCCGTCGTCACTGCACTTGTTCCCTCTCCGGGTGGGATGTGCTTTCAAATTGGGTCGTTTGCCTTTGGGAGTCTCTTCCCCTTCTCCGCCCAGGCGCCCGCGGTTCTCTCGTCCCCTTCCTGGGCTGTGTCGGGTGTGAGCTTGCGCTTGAACATTCTCTCATGCCAGGAGGCTAGATAGGCGTCAGCCTTTCCGCACTCCACCCCCGCTCCCTGTCCCAAAACCCCTCTGGTGAAGGGTGGTGGCTGCTTTATATGGTTTCTTGAAGGGCCTCAGTTGGAGTCTGCCTTTTTTGATGAAGGCAGGGCGTGCTTGGTTGTATGGCCCCAGTGAAATAGGACTTGGAAGGAAATCTGCATTTCCCTCCACACCCACACAGACCCTAGTAACTGAGTCGTGCCTGTGTGAACAGCTGCCCCCACACCGCACACCCTCCACCCCCACCCCAACACAGACACAATTTATCCACCTACCCTTCTTTGTCCCCCACAGAAATCTTGCAGGTAGACTGCTTTTGGTGATAGTTAGGTTCCTGTTCTACTCTTGAACAATTGCGGATCTTTCTGTGCAGTCTGTTTTGCTGAAAGTGGAAAGTCCCTGTTTGTGGACAGTTCAGTGCTCTACAGGCGGAGGAAATGGGCAGAGTCCTACTCCGCGTTAGCAGTGCGAAGTGGGGGAGGGGAACTCGCATTCCCTAGCACACATTTTGAATGGACCTGAATTTCTCACCCCAGGGAGATTGGGAGCGGATGGAGCCTGGTCCCACGTGGCACCGCACCCCGCCTCTTCACCCCCACGCAGTGTGGTGCTAACAGGAGGCTCCAGAATAGGGTGCCATAGCAACTTGAAGTAAATAAAACGTCTGCAAAGGAAAGCAATTTGGGGGAGGGAGAGAGGCATCTGGGGGACTTGGCAGAGGGACTCGTCCTGGAGGAGCTTCATGGGTACTAGTTAAAGGGTCTTTCTGAGTCCTAGCTCTGGATCTGGAGCGTGATCTTTAGGTTAAGGATGGAAAAACTTTGTAGAGAAATGCCTCATGCTTCAAGAGTCCTGGTCTCTAGGCACAGAGCCCACAGGATTCTGAGAATGATTATTAAAAATGGCCCAGGCATGCTGGCCTGTCTAGGATCAAAGTTTACTTTTTCTCGAAACAGTTAATATCCTATATACATCTAAAGCAATCAGAAAGAAATTGTGTAATTTGTCTTCTGGATTTGTGTGGGGGGGGGGTTGTTTTGCAGTTGCCATTGCTTTAGGGCTCATGAGGTCAGATGAGGAGAGATTTCATTGTGCTAGAAGGTTTGGGACTGAGACATTTCTGTCTAAAACATAAAAGATTTGTTTCAAAATAATAACCAGTGTGACTCACTTGAGTGGTAGTTTCTTACTGTAGAATTGTTCCTCAAGGCATTCAAACTAGATTGGCTAAAGGCATGAGAACTATTGCCCCTGAGATTGTTGCTGCCCCCTTTATAGGAATAAAGGCAAATAAGTGACCGTGTGTGCATATGGGTACGTGTGTGTGCATGTGGATGTGAGGGAGAGAGATTTGAGAATGAGATTTCTTTAATCACCCTTTGAAGAATGGAGTCCTGGGTTGAATCAAGATGTTAAGACCCTGCTATTCGTATTAGCCAATCCTTTTTTTTTTATTTTTGCCAGTCAGTATTTGCTAATAACATCGGCAAAATGAAGGCATTATTTTAAAATATCGTGGTACTCGTTAGCTGGTATAGAAAAGTAAAGAGTTGATGTAAAGTTGTACTGTCACGTATCGAACTATGTGACAGCACTTGACAACGGTAGCGTGGTCACAGTGAGCACACAAGTCAAGTGCAGGGCTGGAAGTAGAGGTAAATTTAAAGTCTTGATAGTTTGAGTTCTCTTCCATCTTCTGTTTGTTTCGCAGTGGGTCTGTATATGAAGGGAAAATGTCGAAAGTTGCCAGCCTGCTCTTCACCTTGGTGCTTCGGGGAACTGAGGCTAAGTCTGTCTGGATGCTGTTAGGAGTGGTTGACTCTTTGTTCACTGTGTCCTTTCTTCCCCTCTTCTCTCCTATCTCTCCTTTAGGTTTTGCTGGAGGAGCTTGCCAACAGTGATCCCAAGTTAGCCCTCACTGGAGTCCCTATAGTACAGTGGCCCAAAAGGGATAAGGTAAGAAACTATTCTTGAAGCTGCTGAAACATTTTGCTGGCTAACCGCTACCATTCCAGGAAGAAAAAGAACAACCAGAGGCAGACAGGTTTTGGTGCATTAATGTGAACTGACAGAAAATCATTACTCAGTTCTGTTTTGACTCTTCAGTCAAGCTATCTTTGGAGGTGACTGTCTTAACAGACTGTCAAACTAGAAGACCTGCCTCCAAGTTCAGATGCCAGCGTGTGCATTTGTTCACCAGAGTGGATCGGTTCCTATCTTTCTGCCCCAGTGACTCAATTCTTTTTATAGATCTGATGTAAAATTAGTTAAAATAATTAGATATACATTTAAAAGGCTAGAACGTTTCTTCATTGAAGTGAGACCACACTCTCAAGGTTCCCCTTGGTTTGGACTTTTCAGTATTGAATTGAGAAGAGACGAAAACAGCTACCCATTAGTTAATAAATTGTCAGTTAAGAATTTTCACGTCCCTTCAGTCAGGTCCTGTATGATTCTACCCCATATTGTCCTTTGTCAAGGTCAGTCATAGAATTCTGATCTTGGTCATGAGTCTGGCAAATAAATTGGGCCCTTCTTTGGTGTTTCCCAGCTACCACTTGCAGAGCCATCACATCCCAGGGACATTGAGGCAAAATATAAAGGTGTGTATCTAAAACATGTCTTTGGAGAACCACTTCCTCCTTCCTCAGTGCTTCTGTCCCGCTTGCCTCCTGCTTGGCCACATGGGGCCGCCGCGAAACAGCCTAGTCCTTCCCGGCCCTGGCTATTGAGTGTTTGTGTCCAAAAACTGTTTAAGGCATGGTGGGAATTAAAGAAGTGGGAGTCACAGTCCTTGTTCTTAAAAAGATCACCAGCAGGGCAAAATACAGGTGCTAAAATTATAAACATATACCTGAGAAATTTATGCTCAGCTATTTTTGGAGTGTCTGCTATGTGCCAGAATTGTAGGGTTGAATTTAGAATAATAAAGAATAAGACTTGTTGCTCCCTCAAGTAGTTTCCTGTCTTCTTCATGAGTGTATTCTGAGTAATAATATTCAGGATAAGGAAATATTGGAGGGCCCCTGCAATGCCTTTGGCACATAGAAAGCTTCAGGAAAGGGCAGCTCAGCAGAGTGAGAGGGATGTGGCTGAAGTAGTCTGAAGGGATTGGCAAACTTTTTTTGTGAAGATAATGTGTAGGTAAATAAATGTAACAAAGATGATAATTTTTTAAATTTTGCAGGCCGTTCAGTCTATTGCAGTTTCTCAGTTCTGCCACTACGCTAAGAAGCACCCATGAACAAAACAAAAATGAGCATGGTTTTGTGCCAATAAAATTTTGTTTACAAAAACAACCTGTGTGCGATTTGCCCTCAGGCCATTGTTTGCCAGGCCTTGTCATCTTCTAGCCACTCCAGTCCTTAGACTGCCTTATATGTTTGACCTCACTGCTTTCTCTTTCCAGCTTAAATTCCCAACCCGGCCAAAGGTGCGGGTTCCTACCATCCCCATCACAAAGCCTCACACTATGAAACCAGCCCCACGGTTAACACCTGTGCGCCCAGCCGCTGCCTCTCCCATCGTGTCTGGAGCCAGACGGAGACGAGTGCGATGTCGAAAATGCAAAGCCTGCGTGCAAGGAGAGTGTGGTGTTTGTCACTACTGCAGGGACATGAAGAAGTTTGGGGGGCCTGGTCGCATGAAGCAGTCCTGTGTTCTCCGGCAGTGCTTGGCAGTGAGTGATCTGCTGGGTAAAGAATATGGGGGTGGGGTGTGATGCCAGGGGTGGAGCTGAAATATGCATATTGTATAGACTGCAAAGCTCTAAAGAAACGATTTTGCTGCCTTTATGGCTTTTTGCATTTTGTCCCTCTTGTCTCTGGATTTAGAAGGAGGTGTCTAATATCTAACATAATCTAATTTAATTTTTGCCTAATTTTCAAATGAGAGACTAGTGTTTGAAGGACAGATCACTGTCGTCTGTTCCCTCTTTAAGTGGATTAGAAAGGAAGGACCTGGGAGGCCAAGGATAGGCCAACTGAAAATAAACTGTTCCCTGTTGGTCTTTACTCCTCAGCGAGTTGACTCTTCATATCTTCTTCTTTAGTCATTTTCCTGCCAACACCTCTTTTCTCTCCACCTGGTCTCCATGCTCTCTTAAGTGTTTACTGGAGAATTGCAGGAACCAAATTGTCCATCTTCAGTTAAAGGCAAGCTGAATGATAAGGATCTAAGCCTGCTCTTTCTTGGTTTCTGTCTTTGTCCTCTTATAGCCCAGACTGCCTCACTCCGTCACATGTTCCCTCTGTGGAGAGGTGGATCAAAACGAGGAGACACAGGACTTTGAGAAGAAACTCATGGAATGCTGTATCTGCAATGAGATTGTTCATCCTGGCTGCCTCCAGGTGAGGAAAGGCCTAAGGGGCCCATGAGGTCTCAGCTAACAGCGTGTCTAAAGACTCTTGAGTGGAGCACAGGAGAGTGGGACATCTGTCACGAGAGGCTGCTGAGGGTCACAGAGGGGTCTGACATCTGCTCTCGATTCAGTGTCTGTATTCGGTGTCGGGCACTGTGCTAGAGCCTGAGGCCAAGCTAGTACACTGAATAGTCCTGGTCCCTGCCCTCGTGGCGCTTCCAGCCTGGCCTTGGTGGGTGTGTTCGGAGTCCCCAGCCATCGTGGAATAGAGTAGTTTTGGAATGCCTCACATTTTTAAAGCGTCTCTTCATTGTATCCGTGGGTTATTAGTTCCTGAAAGATGGTGAGAGTAATACTGTCAGCTGACATTTAATGCGTGTTGAGTCTGTATCAGGCTCTATGCACTCCTGGGGTGGTAATAGGAATTCCCTGGGGGTCCAGTGTTTAAAATTATGGGCTTTCACTGCTAAAGGCCCTGGTTCCATCCCTGGTCAGGAACTAAGATCCCACAAGCCACACAGCTGGACCAAAAAAAAAAAAAAAGGAAAAAGGTAATAAGGAGGTTTAAGCCTTAACCTCAGATATTGAGTCAACTCTTCTATCATGGACCTTGGGCCCTGGTGTGTTCAAAAGCTCCCCAAGTGATTCTAACATGCAGTCATAATGGAGAAGCACTGTTTTATATGACTCCTCATTTAATCTTTAAGACAACCCTGTGAAGTTGGGTCTATCTTAGATTTTCTGTAAATCTAAAGTACATTGGTTGGTGCTGGTACTTTCTTGGTCTTTCTGAATGTGTCAACTATGTCATGATTGCCACCTGGCTGACAATGATTATATAAGACACTGTTAATTGTGAGAAGCAGCCCAGTTTCAGACAATTGAAATGTGAAAAAATATGCACCTTGGATTTGATAAAATAGGGTATTATCGTCATGATGATGACACTGGTTAGTACAAAGTGTTTACTACATGTCACACATTTTTCTAAACATTTTATATAATATTTTATCCATTTAATCCTCACCATTACCATGTAAGGTGGATATTGTTATTTATCCTCACCTAACAGTTGAGTCATAGAGACCTGGTTACTAGTCTCCAAACCAAAGCCACAATTGCGTCATAACCATTATGCCCCACACTCAAGATCACACTGGCACCATTCCTGTATGTTCAGTTCCTTTTACAGAGTGGCATGGGGCCCTCAGGAGAATGTATGTGTCAGGGGACGAGAACCCAGATTGGCTCAGACTCTTGGGAATCTTCTCTTGGAGTCTAAATTTGATGAATGTAACCAAGGGTAAGGGTGGCCAGTATCTCACTGGCTGAGAGTAAGGCCAAATGGCTCTTGATTTTGGGTTTTTTTTTTTCCTCCCCTGTAGACCAGTGTGTTTAGGAGTGAGTAACTCTTCCCAACCGTGTGTCTGTGTTACAGTTTGATAAAGGCAACTTAAGAGACAGATTAGGTTTTGTCTGTTTTTTAAATGAGACAGATTTTTAATAACCGCTCTCTGCCTGTAGATGGATGGAGAGGGGTTGCTTAATGAGGAATTGCCAAATTGCTGGGAGTGTCCAAAGTGCTACCAAGAGGACAGCTCAGAAAAAGCCCAGGTAAGGGAACGTTTCCAGTCTCGCACTGTGAGAAGGAAGCAAATGTCAAGTTTGGAAATAACGTTTGCCTTTGCATGTTTTTTCTGACCCAAGAGATTATTTTTGTTTTATTTGTTATCTTTTTTCCCCTTTGGTTAGCTGTTTTTCTTTTGAGTTGTAAATTTTGTTTTTTTGCATTATTGAATGTTGTTCCCCCTGGAACTCTGCAACTTCCCAGTGTTCTGTTACACCCTGGGGCCCTTGAAAAAGAGGAGCCACAGCTGGACTGTTTGAGGAGGGAAATGAGGTGAGCTCGGTCTGTGAGGAATGAAACTTGGGAGGCAGTGACCTGAGCCCGCTGGTAAATGCAGTGGTATACTGGAGTTTCCAGTTGGGCGGGTTTGCATTTTGTCTTCTTCACCTTGTGGCGGAAAGCCCTGCCCTTGTGCCAGTTGTGTCCTACAGAGGCAGTTGCTCCTCCGGAGGGAACCTGTGCTGTGACCTTGGCCCCGAGCGACTGTGATTGCTGGTCCAGTGGTCACCAGTACTGTCAGAGGGACAGAAGCACTGGCCCTTCAGGCAAGGAAGACAAGGTCTGCTAAGGGCACGTACAGGGGTGGCCGCTGGCCTCCTGTCGGTCATCATGCCCTGGGGGTCTCCTCCAGGTGCCCTAACAGGAGAGTAGGGGCACATTTCCTTGTTGCTTTTTTTTTTTTTCTTCCCTATTTCTTCCCACTCAGGCACTGAGGTCATTGGACTTCTCAGTCTAAATAGGTCTGAGGAGAAGGATTTCTGGAGTTGACGAGTGCTAGAGTTCTCATTTCAAGTTCTACTAGCAGCAGGTTCTTCTAGTGGTAACTTTTACTTTTGTCTTCACTGGTGGTGGTAGTGGTGGGTGCTTGCTGTAGCAGACAGACTGGCAGGTACTATATTTAGTGTTACCTTCTAATGCCTTGTAAAAGCCAGCGCCCAAAAGTTGGTCATTCTCTTTGAGCCACAGTGATCTAAGAATGTAAGGAGAAAAGGGAGCAGAATTGTTGGAGAGGGACATAGAACGTCTCCTTAAGGGAGTCTGAACTGCTGTTTTGATACCTAGTGGAACGTCGTGGTCAGGCTTCATTGCATCATAGCCCAGGTGGGCTCTAGGAAGGGACAAGGAGGCCAGAGGGTGAGGTTGTGCTTTTATTGTGGGATATTGGCTTCACCAAACTCAAATTCCTCATTTTCATCTTGAAGAGATTCCTCCAGAAGCAGTGCGGTTTCTCATTCTAGGCTTAATCTCTCACCTGTGGTTGGTCTCCCGGGACAGTGTGGGGTACTGAGGAGAAGCAGCCTGGAAGGGTCGCACTCAGACCCTGGTAGGGCTAAAAGTCAGTAGGTTTACTGCTGTCAGAATCTGCATCTTAGTTCAAACATGTATGTGTAGGCTGTTTTTCTTCCAGCAGAAGTGTCTCTTGGGTGACGAGCTGAATTAGGGGCAGAATTTAAAATGGTCAAGTTGCGTAGGGGTAGGAGTTGCAGCCTCTTTAAAGGATTTCTTTACCCAGAGAATTATATTATAACCAAAAAACTGGGACAGGAGATGAGTAAGGCAGGCTTTGGAATCATACAGCTCAAATGTGGATCCCATTCCTCT
This sequence comes from Muntiacus reevesi, assembly GCF_963930625.1. Lineage (NCBI taxonomy): Eukaryota > Metazoa > Chordata > Mammalia > Artiodactyla > Cervidae > Muntiacus > Muntiacus reevesi. Next base: position 42,900,225 of record NC_089253.1, read on the forward strand.
GTACTTGGACACAGACCTTTCTGTCACAGGTAGATTTCCCAGGCAACCTGTTTTGAGGGTTTTACTCTATAATCAGCTGCGTTGAGCACAGACATGAGCTCAGTTACAGAGTCTGGTTTGCAGACAGTGAGGAGATGACCACCCTGCAGCACACAGAGGTCCCTCCCCCACAGAAAAGCAGAGGCCTGCCCTCCGCTAGTCCCCGAGAGCAGCAGAGGGGTTGACCCTGTAAGTGTAGGGGTTTTCAAAGAAAGGAGGCACTGACATGGCATTTGTGGGCCTGTTTTACAGAAGCGAAAAATGGAAGAGAGTGACGAAGAAGCCGTGCAAGCCAAAGTCCTGCGGCCCCTGCGGAGCTGCGACGAGCCCCTCACGCCCCCACCTCACTCGCCCACCTCCATGCTGCAGCTCATCCACGACCCGGCCTCCCCCCGGGGCGTGGTGACTCGGTCATCCCCTGGGGCCGGCCCCAGCGACCACCACAGTGCCAGCCGCGATGAGCGCTTCAAACGGCGGCAGTTGCTGCGGCTGCAGGCCACAGAGCGCACCATGGTACGGGAAAAGGAGAACAATCCCAGCGGCAAAAAGGAGCTGTCTGAAGTTGAGAAAGCCAAGATCCGGGGATCGTACCTCACTGTCACGCTGCAGAGGCCCACCAAAGAGCTCCACGGGACATCCATTGTGCCCAAGCTGCAGGCCATCACGGCCTCCTCTGCCAACCTTCGCCATTCCCCCCGTGTGCTGGTCCAGCACTGCCCAGCCCGAACCCCCCAGCGCGGGGATGAGGAGGGGCTGGGGGGAGAGGAGGAGGACGAGGAGGAGGAGGAGGAGGAAGATGACAGTGCAGAGGAGGGGGGTGCAGCCAGGCTGAATGGCCGGGGCAGTTGGGCTCAGGATGGAGACGAAAGCTGGATGCAGCGGGAGGTCTGGATGTCTGTCTTCCGCTACCTCAGCCGCAGAGAACTTTGTGAATGTATGCGAGTGTGCAAGACGTGGTATAAATGGTGAGCAGGGCTACAGGGATCAGGCACAGGGGTATGGGCATAGGTGGCAGTTTTCCATGTGAGAACAGCATGTGTCTTGGCTCCTGGAGCCTGGTTGGGCCCTAAAGGATTAAATTCACCCAGTCTGTTTCCTGGACACAGGGGTCCTCTTAAAGATGTGGCCGGTTGTGCCTGCAGGTGTCATCAGGGAAATCTGGCCCTTGGCCCCTTCTCCCTGCTCTGTACTTTCTCGTCTTTCCTTACTGGACTTTGAATGGATTTGTACCTTGGGGCTTGGGGGTGGGTTTGTACAGTGTGTCCTAAAACTTCGGAGTCAGAATCCCCCTGCCCCCAGTCAGTTGAACGCATCACGCATTTGTTGAGAGCCTGTGATACGCCAGTCACTCCTGGGGCTGGGGACACAGACGACTGCTCTTACACCCCTGCCCCCATTACCTCTCCGTCTCACGAGAAAGGTATACGCGCTTTTCAGAAACTTTGCAGGTGCTCGCAGGCTCACAGTTCCACAGTTCTAATTCTCATACTCTAAACCTAGACCAGAATGCCTTTCTCCAGGAAGCAAGGTTCAGTTTTGAAGCTTCCTGAGACTTAGTTGTCCTTTTTAGTGAAACCTGTCATTTCTTCTCAAGTTAAACATTAAGACATAAGGGAGCATCCCTAGAGGTGATGAACAAATATTTCCACCGGACATTGTTTTTCCTTAAGTTCCTAAATCCTAGGATAAATCCTTTATATCTAGGTCAAATCCTGTTACAGTAGTTTTCAAAGTGTGATGCCCAAACCAGTGTCATACCTGGGACCTTGTTAGAAATGCAGGTTTTCGGGGCATATCTCAGACCTACTGATGTGGACCTCAAGGGTGGGGCTGGGCAATCTTTTTAATAAATTCTCCACCAGAGGATTCTGATACATATTAAAAATTTGAGATCCAGTGCTCTGTTTTTGCCATACAAGTTTCATGTGTCCTGGGTGAAGTTTTTTCAGTCTCTTAAGTGAAGAGTCCGTTGTTTGCAACCATGAGTTTACTTCTCAAATCTGAATTGACATGTGATCCACTCAGATTCTCCTAATATTTCTGTTCGTAGGGCTTAGTTGTGGCTCTGTCCCTCAGTTTCTAGGCCGAGCCACGTAAGACTCCCATTATATGCCATCTCTTCTTCTCCTGCCAGCCAGACGCTGAGCCAGGCTGGGGAGCAGAGGCTCTAAAATATTAAAGAGAAGCTGCGTGTTGCAGTGCTATTTGTGGCCTGTGGACTTGTCGCAGAAGGGCAGGCCTCTCCCTTTCTGTTCTGATGTAGACTGGCTAGAAAAAGTAAAGATAGCACTGAGGCAGAAACCCAAGGATGGTGGAGGACTCTCCAGGCCTGATTTTAATAAAGAGCCTCTTGCGACCGGATAATGAAATGGGCTGTTTCTGGAGTTCAAGGCACAAATGAGCTGGATGTGCCAGGTAGCACCACCCTGCGTCTCAGGCAGTTGAGAGAGACTTTGAGGAGAGTAGAGGGAAGCCTCGTAGCTTCCAACTAAGGAGTCAATAAATTTTTTTAATGTTCCTTTGTATACACTTTGGTGGGAGCCATACCATTTTAATGCAAATGAGGGCTTATAGTATTGTTTTACTGTGTGTCCCTGACAGTCGCTCTGTGCTCTCAACCCGGCCAAAGTAAATTGGGGTGGACTGGTCAAGTAATCTCTATTCTCTGAGGCAAAAAATGGCAAGGCATGATCCTTATATGCATGTAAAAGCATCTAGGAAGGGTGATCCTCCAAGGCTCCGCTTTTCCCAGAAGCCTCCAGTAGCCTGTGGTGAAGTTCCTCTGACAAGGGATATCAGGTCTTGAGAGCTGGTTCTCTTTCCTTCTGTTACAGGTGCTGCGACAAGAGACTTTGGACAAAAATTGACTTGAGTAGGTGTAAGGCTATCGTACCCCAGGCTCTCAGTGGCATCATCAAGAGGCAGCCAGTTAGCCTCGACCTCAGTTGGACCAACATCTCCAAAAAACAGCTGACATGGCTCGTCAATAGGCTGCCAGGTGAGCAACCCCACACTGTCCTTCCAGGGGCGCAGGGCTGGTGGGGAAAGCTGCATTATTGGCAGCGCTATTTAAAATTGCTTTCGGGCAATTTAGGGCAGCAGTCTGTGCCATCGTGCTTGGCAAGAGACCTGACTGGTCCCACTTTTACTGCCAGTCCCCAAGGTGCCACTGTGGACTGGCAGGCCAGTCGCTGAGGAAGATGAAGAGAGAGGGGTCAGGTGCTGCCACCAGCTCTGCAGGTGGTCTTGGTGTAGTCGCTGAAGAGAGAATTTGAGTAAGATGTCGCCTTGATAAGCCCCTTGTAAGGAGTCCCTTAAGCACTTTGAGGTCTTAGAAGTCACTCACACTTAGGTTACTCTGCTCGAAACCAAGCAATCCATTTTACCACCAGAGTTAGATGTAATTTAGGAGGGCATAGAAGTCTTTGATCAGGATTACTAGAATAAGTTTAGGATATGGTCCCTCCCTCCCCCCAGTAAACAGACTGGGGATCTGTTTACCTTGGTCAGATCAGCTGGTAGTTGAGGCTCTGGATGGCCAGTAGAGTGTAGTATTGCTTGTCTGTCTCCCTCTGTTGTAGGACTGAAAGACCTCCTCCTAGCAGGCTGCTCCTGGTCTGCAGTCTCTGCCCTCAGCACCTCCAGCTGCCCCCTTCTCAGGACCCTTGATCTTCGGTGGGCAGTAGGAATCAAGGACCCTCAAATCCGGGACTTGCTGACTCCACCGGCAGATAAACCGGGTATGCTCTGGGCCTGACTCCGCTGTGCTCCTTTCAGCATTCCCAGAAGCGCAGGTAGTCCCAGAAATGACACTGTTGAAAAGTAGAAAAGTGGAAGTTGAAAACAGGACGATGGACTATGTACAAGTACAGTTAACTATTTACAGATAACTACCTACAAAGAAAGGAGTAAGTCCATTTTGCGGGTCAGTAGAGTTTGGGGGTTAGAGAGTATAAGCCTGAGGAAGTCTGGGAAGGCTTCATGGTTGAGGAAGAACGTTGAAGGCTGTTTCCTTGATGGTCTAGAAAAGGGTGGGAGCGTGGGAAGGAGAGGAGCATTCCACACATACCCTTTTGCTGTGTGAGTGAGGCACAATCCAGCAGCTGGGAAGAAAGAAAACGTGTCTGGTTTCCTAGAAACGGCCCCCACACACTGCTCGCTCCCTGAAGGCAGGGCTGGGTGTGGGCAGTTCTGCTTGTTAACCCCTGCACAGCCCAGCCTGCAGGTATCTGTGACTGAAGCTGCCTGCAGCTTGAGCTGAACTAGAATTAAAAGAGTCTGGATCTAGGTCCTTCTCTTGCCTGTGCAGGCCAGGACAATCGCAGCAAGCTCCGGAACATGACCGACTTCCGGCTGGCGGGCCTTGACATCACAGATGCCACGCTTCGTCTCATCATTCGCCACATGCCCCTCCTGTCTCGACTCGACCTCAGTCACTGCAGCCACCTGACAGACCAGTCCTCCAATCTCCTCACTGCTGTTGGGTCTTCCACTCGTTACTCCCTCACAGAGCTCAACATGGCAGGTATGGCTCTGCCGTGTTGGTGACAGATGGTGCCTCTGCCCCTTGGCAGCCCCGCCCTCCTTGGATTTTGACCAGTAGAACAGAAAGAATATGGGCTGTTGACTAAACCGTGTTAATTCATTTGCTCACATATGGACAAGACATGGAACTATTCCTTTTGTAACTGGTAGGCCAAGGCCTTGAGCAGCTGTCAGGTGCCTAAGAACACAGCCACCACCCAGCTGCAGTTTGGTCAGCTCTGCAGTGCAGGGAGTGTGGTGGCTGGGGCCCTCAGAGGCTGCCATGTGGATGGCACTTCTGGTCTCTGAGCCAGGTAGTTAAGGGGAAAACAGGGACTTTTGTTTAGCCTTTTGAGGAAAGCTGGGAAATTGGGCGTCAGAAGCAGGCTCCTTTGGGTGTGTACGCAGCATTATCCTTGTGGTCACTTTCCCCACAGGTTGCAATAAACTGACAGACCAGACCCTGATCTACCTACGGCGAATCGCCAACGTCACCTTGATCGACCTTCGAGGATGCAAGCAGATCACTCGAAAAGCCTGCGAGCACTTCATCTCAGACTTGTCCATCAACAGTCTCTACTGCCTGTCTGACGAGAAGCTGATACAGAAGATCAGCTAAGACACACCCAGCCCAAACTGAACAGGAAACCGATCTTCCCCTGACTCCCCAGCCAGGAGAGCCTCTCTCCCCGCCCCTGCACGGGCTCCGAGGCCAGCGTCACACTCCCTCTCTGCTCTCCTGTCCCTTGAGCCCTTCCCTTACAGTCAGGGCAGAGAGGGGGGTGGACCCCAGGCTTACCGGCCTGTTCCTCTCCCTCCTAAGGAGAAGGGAGTAGCAAATTGATCCGAGGGGAAAGCGCAGACTGTGTGCTGTCACAGTGCCTGCCTGCTTGCTCGCCCGCCCACTCGCTCGTCAGCCAGGAGGCCGGGTTCTCACTTTGGGGTGTCTGTGCAGCCATCACCTGCACTGGGCCCTGGGGCCCCCCTCCCCACCCAGGGTCCCCAGCAGTGCCTGGTTCTGAGCAAACTCCCAGGGAAGAAAGGAGCCCTGCTTCCGTGGCCAGGTTCTCATGGTGTCCAGTGCATGTCTCTCCTCCACCACACTCTCCCGGCTTACGCAGGAGGGGCCAGCAGCCCCAGGAAGGCCAGACCCATGCAGATCACACTGGTGCTGTTGAGGTGTCCACACCTCTTGTCCATGTCTGTGCTCTCCCTCCTCCTTGTAGCTTGATCCTGTCCGATGCTCATGGTAGTTCACAGAATGAGGTTCCCCCACCCCAGACTTTCCTGCTAGTTTCTATGAAGTCCTTGTTGCACTTACTGGGGTTGAGGCTCTTCAGAGGAGCTGGAACTGTCTACCCCAGAGACACCCCATTTTACTGCTTCCCAGGCAGATCCTGAGACAGGCACCATCTTCCCATCCCTTCCCTCTTTGGCCTTCCCTGCCCTTTTCCACATTTTCCTTATTCCCGCTTGAATAGGGCTTTCCCAGGATGTCTATCCTCCAGAGGGAGCAGCCTGTCTCCCCCAGCTGGGGGGGGGGTGGTCAGAGAACTAGGCCAAGTCCCCACCTGCTCCCTGGCAGGCTCTGGGCCTCGGGTCCTGTAGCCAGCCGAGCCTAGGCCTGTGTCTGGCCCCCGGCGGCTCATTGATCCGGCGCCTTTGGAGGGGTGGGGAGTCCTGCTTAGAAGCCAGTCACCTGCCCTCTGCCTGCAGCCATGGAAGGGGGTGTGCTTGTGCCTCTGTGTGTGTGGCTGAGTGTATTACGCGTGTGTGTGGAGGGAAGGAGGGGAGCCTGGCGTCTCCCGCTCCACCGCCCTGTGTCGAGCCCCATCAGCTGCCCCCTCTTACTTTGCATTGAACGGCCTGTCCAAAGATCCTCTCTCTAGGGCAGCAGAGAGCTTTTTGCACTTTAAAAAAAAAAAAAATGGAACGAAAGGTCGGGATTTCTTTTGGGTCAATATTTAAGTGTGTGAGGAGATGCTCAGTAGCAGCAGCCTGTGGCAAGAGCTGATAAACGATAGACGCGGGTTTGCACTCCGCTCCCCATCCGAAAGGAAGGCGATAGCACAACCTTGCCCCACCGTCTTGTCCCCAGCCCGTCCCCTCCCGGCCCCTTTCCTGCAGCCCAGCCTCAGGCTCTCCTCCTCCTGAAGCCCTGTGGGGGAGGAGAAGGAGCCCAGGCACCAGGGGTCTGAAGTGTGAGCCACCCCAAGGAGAGACGCTACATCCCCCCTTGCCACTTCCAAAGCAATAGAGGCAGAGGGGCTCCCTCTTTGCCACCTAGCCCAGCTTTGACCCTGGCATTTACTGGCCTCCTAAGAGAAAACTGGGTCTTGGGAGGGGGTGGCATTGTGTCGGTTTCTTCCAATCTGCTGATTCTTGCTGCACCTTAGAAGCAGCAGTCTGCTCCCCTGACCCTCAGCCCCTTCCATTGGTCTCCAGGCCCCAGCCACCTGGGGCTGAAACCTTGAGGAAATGCCAGTGACTTATTCCAGAGTGCCTCAGTTAGGGGAACTTCTCTGTAAAGAACCCTGGGTATTGAGCAAAAACCTTATTAATGTTATTGTTAATGACCTATAATTGGAAGCTTCCTGCCTTTTTTCGGTTGCTCCTGTGGAAAATACTGAAAAGATGACTTTGTTTTGCTTTCTTGTCTTTTTATAAAAGGGGAGGTGGAGAGACCCCCTCAGAGCAGGGATTGTTCCGGGAGAGTGCCTCTGACTTTGGGACATCTCACCCACAGAGATTTCCAAGCTGACGGTTTGTTTTGGGCTTTGGCTTTTATTTTTGTTCTTTTGCGTTTGGAAAAACAAGCATTTTTACTGCGCACCTAAGTTGGTCAGAGGAAAAGGGAGCCCGGGAGTGGCAGCCAGCGGACCTGTTCCCTCGCTGGGTTTCCCTCTCCTCTGGGACTGTGAGGGAGAAAATGGTGTTTAGAGGTGAGGGTTGGTCTGTGTGGAGGACAGAAATGTCTCTCTTTGGGGACAGAGGAACCCGGGAGTTCCACCGAATTTCCTGCCATCTGCTCATAGACACAGCCTTGCCAGGAGAGCCTGCCCTCCGCAGACCACAGGACCAGACACCCTGCCTCCATCTTTCCAAGCACCGGGGCGAAAAACCACAAAGGAAAGGAAGAAAATTTATATATATATATAATATAAAATCACTTGGTGATTAAAAAAAATAACTGCTCCATAAATAAAACTCCTAAAGTCACTATGTTTAAAGGGTTTGGTTGTGTTTTTGTTTTTGGAGAAATATTGTAAATATATATTTTTTTGTTGCTGATTTAGAGTCAATCTCCAATGTTGTGCTAAAAAAATTAAATTAAATGTAAGCATTAAGAGGACAAGTCACGCTATCTTAAGTTGACACATTGGGATTATTCGGGGCCAGGGAAAGGAGGGAAGCTAGGCCTTTTGTTTTCTAAACGTTCTCCACTATTGGTTTTACAAAGAGCAAGGACATCTTTCCTCTGACATGTGGGAATGGGAGATATTTGTGTAATAAAAATTTTTAAAAGACAAAAAAAGAAATAGCCTCCAGTGGGAAATATTTTTATTTGTTTTTTTTTTTTTTTTTTAATAAAAAGGCTTTCAAAACCAAAACAAAAATAACAAAAGCTTTTCTGCCTTGGTGTGTGTGTGCGCGCGCGCGTGCATGAGAAAGAGGAAGTCTGAGGGTACTGCAGCCTCCCACCCCGAGCCCCGAGCCCCGCAGTTCCTCCCCGTCTCTGAGCGGCAGCGGAAGTGCTGTGTGCCTCTGTGGCTTGCTTTGCCTTCTCTTTTTTTCAGTGTCCGAAAGCAGCACTTGCTTATATTTTACAGCATCAAAGGGAACTTTTTAATAGGTGTGAAAATTGAGATATACAATTACCTGACCCCAACCAGCTCCTCCCCACAAGGCAGTGCCTGGAGAGGTGCTGCTGAGTCCTTGGGGAGAGCTGGAAGGACTCTGGTTCTCCGCTACGAACGGGCCTGGGGATTTCTATTCTGGCCATCCCTGGAGAGCCAGTAGCCAAGGCCATGGCCAACCTCCACCCACTCCAGCCACAGAACAGGCCTCTCAAGGACAGTGCCTGCTGAGGCCACCAAGCAAGGTCTGTGTCTGGCTCCATCAGCATTTGTCCCACTGGGTCCTGCCTCTTGAGTACAAACTTCCAACCTTTAGATGAGTGTCCTACATGCTGCCTGCTGTTGACCTCAGATCTGACTGCCATCTCAGGAGAGCTGAGATGACACTCAGGAGGTCCTGAAAAGGCTCACATCTCTCCCTTCAGGGGATCTGGGGGGCCCCTGCCCATCCTCCTCGCCAAGCTGTTAAGGACCATCTCCAATTCTGCACATTCTGGAAGAGGGATCCTGGACCATTAGCCGATTCCAAGTCCATTTCCTGAGGATGGCTGCGATTGTGTCTGTGCTTGCCGTTGTCAAGGAAGGCAGAGTGTCCGTTTTGCCTTTTAAACATCACAGAAACCCATCTACCTCTCGATAATGTCATGTCTGCCACCCTAGTTGAAGCCACTATTTTCCAGAACTTTGACTCCAGCAGGAGCCCTAAGACTTCTCAGCCTGCAGTCCAACCCCCATCTGCCTTGTTGGCAGCCAGCACATTTCTCTCAGATGTGACCACTTCTCTGCTTAAAACCCATCAGTGTGTGTCTCGGGATGAGTCCTCAAGCTCCCTCATCATTTACCCCTCCTCTCCGGGCTTCCCTCGTGGCTCAGTGGTAAAGAATCCACCTGTCACTGCAGAGGACACGGGTTCGATCCCTAGGTCGAGAAGATTCCCCTGATGGAGGAAATGCAACCCACTGCAGTCTTCTTGCCTGAGAAAGCCCATGGACAGAGGAGCCTGGCAGGCTACAGTCCATGGGGTCTCAAAAGAGTCACACATAACTTAGCAACTAAATGACTCGTCTCCACCCTCATAACTAACTCCACTACCTCTGGGCCTTGGCTGGTACACCTTCCAGATACCTTCTGTATACCAGAATCTTAAGTTGTCATGTGTAACTCTCCAGGGTCATGTGCCACTGACCTCTCCGTAACCTGCCATCGTCATCTGTAAGAGGAGAAGCACCAGGCTGGCGGTAGGTGCTTCCAAGAGGCCTTGAACAGGCACCTCTAGTAGCTCCCAGGGTTGCTGTGTTCAGGATGTGTCACCCTCACCACAACTATGAAAACCTATTCTTCCTTCACCTCTTCCTCCAGAAGCCCTTCTTGTTTCTCTTCCAATCAGAAGGGATTAACCTGGACATTCTATATACCTTTCACAGGCCACAAAATAATAAAAACAGCTGGCATCTACTGAGCCTTCTATGTGTTGACCCAGACTGGTTAAGTATCTACACATGGTAACTCCTAATCCTTACAGCAACCCTATTTTTTTTCAAGTATAGTTGATTTAGAATGTTGTGTTAACTTCTGGTGTTCAGCAAAGTGATTCAGTTATACACATATATATATGTATTCGTTTTCATATTCTTTTCCATTATGGTTTATTACAGGATATTGAATAATGTTCCCTGGGTTATACAGTAGCACAGGATATATTTATTATATAGTTAGTTTTTACCTGCTAATCCCAAACTCCTAATTTATCCCTCCCCTAGACCCTTTCATGACTCAGCGGACATGAGTTTGAGCAAACTCCAGGAGAGGGTGAAGGACAGGGTAGCCTGGTGTGCTAAGCCCATGGGGTCACAGAGAGTCGGGCACGACTGAGCGACTGAACAACCACCCCCTTTCCCCTTCGATAACCACAACTGAACAACAAAAACAGCCATAAGTTTGTTTTCTGTGTCCTAAGAGTCTGTTTCTGTTTCATAAATAAGTTCACTTGTGTCATATTTCATTGATTTATGCTGTGCTATGCAGCTGGCGAGATCTTAGTTTCTTGACTAGGGATTGAACCTGGAATCATGGCAGTAAAAGCATCCCATCGTAACCATTGGATCGCCAGGGCCTTGTGTCATATTTTCGACTCCATATATAAACGATATCACATGGTATTTGTCTTTCTTTTTCTGACTTGATTTACTGTGATAATGTCTAGGTTCATCCATGTTGCTGCAACTGGCATTATTTCATTCTTTTTTATGGCTGAGTAATATCCCATTGTATATGTGCACCACATCTCTACCCATTCATCTGTCAATGGACATTTACATTGATTCCATTCCTTGGCTACTGTAAATACATAGCGACTCTACTGTTATTATCTTGTTTTTGCTTTGGTTTTGGCTGTGCTGGGTCTTTGTTGCTGCACAGACTTTTTCTCTAGTTGCAGACAGCAGGGTCTACTCTCTAGTTGCAATGTGCAGGCTTCTTATTGTGAGGGTTTCTCTTGAGCACTTGGGCTCCACAGCACCGGCTCAGTACTTGCGGCACACGAGCTTAGCCGCTCCACGGCATGTGGGATCCTCCCTGATCAGGGATCAAACCTGTTTCCTGCATTAGCAGGTGGATTCTTTACCACTGAACCACCAGGGAAGCCTTACCCTCATTTTAAAGAGGAGAAACTCGAGTTATGGACATTGGCCTGAAGTGTGTTGGCTAGTAAAACCTGGAGTCTGGCTGCAGAGTCAGTCCTATCCACCTCACTTCCTAGCCTCCGTGTACAAGCAGTGGCATTTCACACTCAAACTCTACCCAAGGAAGGGAGTGGGCAGGTGTCTTCGCTCTACAGATAACAAAGCCCAGGCTCAGAGAGAGGAAGTGAAGGCAGAGCTGGGGCATGCGTGAACACTGGGCCAAGGACTCCGGAACTTGGGCCTTCCCCCGGTCTCTTGTGCCTGCTGAGCAACCAGGCTGGGTGTGCCTGTGGGTTGTGCCCACAGCCCCTCCCATGGCACTTTGAACTCCTTGAGGGTGGGGCTAGACTTAGCTAGCTCAGCTTCCCCTCCATCTGCTCCAGGAGTGGAAGGATAAGGAAATTTACTGAGCACAATGAAAGGCGGATTTATAGGAAAGGGAAGTAGGACCAATTTCATGGGTAAGTGACCCATGCAGTCACACGGGGCCCTGCCCTCAGATGGATCCCACACTTAGTTTAATGTGCCGTTGTCACCATTTTGACATTCTTTCTTTTTTTCAGTTTGGCTGTGCCGGCCTTAGTTGTGGCCCTCAGGATTTTCTATCTTTGTTGCAACATAGGAGATCTTTTTTAGTAGTCCCATGTTAACTCTTTCTTAGTTGCTGCATGTCAGATCTAGTTCCTGAACCAGGGATTGAACCCAGGCGAAGTCTTAGGCGTTGGGCCACCAAGGAAGTCCCTTGAAATTCTTAAGTTTTGAGAAAGGGGCTGTGCACTTTATTTGCAGTGGACCCGACAAGCGAGGTAGCTGGACCTGGGGAGAAGGCCTATTCCAGCTCCTCCAGTCCTCCCAGGTCAGCTCTGTGCTAAGTGCCATTCAGGTGGCCAGCAGCAGAGCAGGCCTGACACTTGCTGGCTGGGGAGAGTCACCCTACCTCCCCCGCTTCCAGGGGCCCAGACCAGAAAGGAGCCCTCAGCGCTAACAGCAATGTACCAGCAGGAAACAGTGAGAGCAGACACCCCAGGTCAGGGAGCACCTGGAGTTGCCCTCAGCCTAGCCTTCTGTCTCCTAAACCTGCCCCACACCGGAGAGCGACAAGGGGGCAGAAAGCCCAGCTGCTGTGCCCCCAGACTGCACCACGGCAGTGCTGGGAGGGCAAGACAGGTAGAGAAGCAGAAAGAGACCGAGACTCAGAGAGAAACACCCTGAAAGATCCAGAAAAGGGGAGGCAGAGAAAGAGGCCAAGAAGCTGGGAGGGGAGAAGAGAAATGAAAGGAGAGAAAGGCCATGGAGGGCGCTGAGAGGGAGACACCTAGGTGGGGTCCCAGGTCCTCAGGATGGGTAACAGTGACAGCTCAGAAAGCCATCTCCCTCAGCCCAACACTGCACACACGTCTCCGTTTACCCTCAAAACAACTCGGTGAGGCCAGGCTGGGGTACAGAAGAGAAAGGCAGGGCTCAGAGAGGTTAAGTAACTTTATCTAAAGCACCCAGCGAGGGGCTCTTCCACACCTATCCTCCCTCTCCCTGACACGGCAAGTACCATGGCTACACTGGGGCCGGCGGGGTCCACGAGACTTTGACTGAGACGCTCAAAGGTCAAGGCACAAACGAATGGTAGGAGCTCAGCACGAGTCGCGGAAAACGAGGCGCATGCGTACTGGGGGCGGCTCCAGGAGGGCCCTGTGGGAGGGGCGAGGCGGGGCGGGGCGGAGCCTAGTTGGGGCGGGGCCGGATACGGAGGCGGGGCCACGTCTCGCTGAGGCTCCAAGGCGGAACAGGGAGACTGGGACCCCGGGCGGCGCAGGGACTTGTGACCTTCCGGATGGTTCCAGGAAGAGGCGCTGCTCCCGGGAGACGGGTCGGGCGGAGCAGCGGCCTGGAAGCCTGGCACAGAGTTGTGGGCCATCAAAGGCCCTCGGACGATGCTGGAAGGAGCACAAGGCCTGTGTCCTGGAGATGTGGGAGCCTCCTGGATAATCAGGGCCCCTTTCCTCGCTCAGGGCCTTGCTCTCCCACTTGCTTGGGAATCTCGTTTCCCTGCCCCAGCAAAGCTGCTTCCCTCCCATCCTGGCTTTGGTGGAAGTGCCAGTCCTCAAGAGTTTTCCCCGACTTTACCTGAGCAGGCTCCTGGCCCTAACGATAACTCGTCACTTGCCTTATAAGGATGTTTTGAGTATTAAATGAGATCATCTGGGTTCTAGGAACAGTGGCCTGCACATTGGGAGAACCCAGGAAGCGTCAGTGTTTATTATTATGTATGGTTTGCCCATAGATTCGCCATCTCTCCTATGTTGGATGCCCAAGGCCAAGCACCAGGGCCTGGCATGTAGTAGGAGCTCAAGGTACACTGTTGGATGAGTGAGTGAGTAAACGAGGTGAAGTCCCAGCATCCCAGCCAGAGCCTGGCACTGTGTGGGCCCTGGACGTCAGAGAGGTGGCCGCCCACATTAAGCAGGAGTTTCTCTCAGTCAGTCTGCTCACCCCTGGTGAACTGTATGGATTAAGACACCCTCAAATTCATCCTCCTGGCTCTTCAAAGCCCAGGATGGAGACAGAGGTGAAGCCCCAGCAAGAGGAAACCTGCACTCCTGGGTCTTGGCACATGCCAGTCCTCACCCCTGACCTCACTCCTGCTCATGTGCAGACAATGTCGAGTTCAAGACCTTTGCCAACTCATGCTCTCTTTTCCTGAGCATGCTACCTCCTCACATATTGTCTTGCCAGGTTAATTGGAGGGGGCCTTCTTCCTTACTAGACCCGAGTTTTGTTTCTGTGGCCCTAACTTTGCACCCAGTATGAGGAATGCAGCAGGGACCACACCAAACAGGGGCACCCAGGGAGAGCCCTCTGAACAGGAACCTTTCCACCCATGGGATGCAGGGTGAGCAGGAATCTGCCTTATGAGAAGGGAGTGAGAGGGAAGTTATTCCAGGCAAGGGGAATTATAAAGTCAGCACCCTGGAGGTGGAAGTGAAGTTGGCTAATTGTAGTGACAGAAGATCAGAGAGACTCGAGACTAAAGGGCACAGGGAAGGACAGGAGGATTGAGTTAGAGGGATGGGCAGGGGCCAGACTCTAAGTCTCATGGGCCACAGAAAGGGGTAGGTTTCCTAAGTGCAGGGGTGGTTATTGGAGACGGGGTTAGATTTAGGCCTGTGAAGATTCTGTAAAAGATTCTGGCTAGAGTAGAGGCAGGGTGGAGGCTGGTGCAGAAGTCAGTGCCAGGCAGGAGGTGATGGGACTCAGATCGGGTTTAGCAGGGCACAGTGGAAGGACTTGGGTTGTATCAATACCTTGGTCCTGGAGAAGACTCTTGAGAGTCCCTTAGACAGCAAGAAGATCAAACCAGTCAATCCTAAAGGAGATAAACCCTGAATATTCTTTGGAAGGACTGATTTTGAAGCTGAAGCTCCAATACTTTGGCCACCTGATGCGAAGAGCTGACTCACTGAAAAAGTGACTCACTGACTCACTTTCCTTGATGCTGGGAAAGACTGAAGGCAGGAGGAGACGGGGGCAACAGAGGACTAGATGGTTGGATGGCATCACCAACTCAAAGGACATGAGTCTGACCAAACTCGGGGAGATAGAGGACAGGGGAGCCTGGTGTGCTGCAGTCCATGGGGTCACAAAGAGTCAGACACGACTCAGTGACTGAACAACAATACTTTGGAGACAGACACACCAGTAGTCAATGGGACCAGCTGGATAACAGCCGGGAGAGGGGGCACAGGAGCAGGTGAGGGAAGAGAGGAGTGGAGGATGACTCCTGGGCTTTTGGAAAGTGAAGGAGCCACGGCCGAGAAGGGGAGGCAGGAGAGGAGCAGGTTGGACTAGGCTGGGTGGTGGGAGCGAGAGCTCAGTGTGGGACATGTTAAGTTTGCAACACGCATTAGTCATCCAGGGGAGATGCCAGGTATGGCTGTATCTGCAGGCCTGCCAGCTGGGTGGAGATGGGATTCCACTCCTCGTTCACTCCCAGCACCCCAGCCAGAGACTGGCACCGTCTAGGCACCAGACAAAGGCTGGTTGAGAAGGACTGAAGCCAGACTGAAAAGGCAAGTTGACAATCGACCTTCCCTCAACCACCAGAGGGCAGCACCATCCAAAACACAGCCTCCCCAGGCCAAGGCTTCCAGGAGCTGCTTTCCAGGGTCTCAGCAATCAGCGAGGAGAGGGCCATGGAGGCTCTCTCTCTCTCTCTCTCAATCCTGACTTCAGGCCTGCCTGAGTTGCAGGTTGGGAAGTGGGTGGGAAGGGCTTTCTGGGTTTGCAGATGGTGTGGAGGAGGTCGGGCCTCCTCTGGGAGCAGGATGGGGGGCTTTCAGAATTCACAGGGGCTCTGGCCTAATGAGTTCACTGGACAGAAGTTTTAAAACAGGAGCTGTTTTAGACTGTAAAACAGGCCAGTGAGTGACTGTAGTTAGAGTCCTGAAGAGTTTCGGAGAGGCAGGAGGAGAGGAAGTTGGAGGCCTTCCGTCACATCCTCCTATTACTCTGGCCATCTTCTCCCGCAGACACCATGTGCCACCTTGGGCTGTGGGGCTCATTCATTCAGTCACTCATTCATTCATCAAATGTTGACTATATTTTTCTGTGTCAGGTCTCATGGTGGGCTCTGGGGGCCTTGGTTTCAGTGAGAGGAGGTATGAACGTCAGGAGGCATTTTCCAGTGGGTGTGAACATTGAATAAAGCTTCGTGGACTGATTCAGTGGACCTGAGTTTTGAGCAAGCTCCAAGAGATGCTGAAGGACAGGGAAGCCTGGCGTGCTGCAGTCCATGGGGTCTCAAAAGAGTTGGATATGACTGAGCAACTGGACAACACCATACACACACATCCCACCCCCCCGGTCAAAAACTTGAAATGACATGCATCTTGCAATTGATGATGTTTTCAAATCAAGGAAACATGTACTAAGTGCAGAATTGGAGATGTACACAATTGGGAGCAAGGGGATTGGGGAGGGTGGCCTGGAGGAGGTAGGTCTTAAAGGATGAGCAGGAGTTAGCCAGGGAAGAGGACACACAGAGTGCTTCGAGACAGAGGGAGGAACAAAGGCCCAGGGGTAAGAGCTGATGGACAGGCTGGTGGCGGGTGTACCTCGGGCTTAGGGGGTGATGGCAACACTGGCCTGAGGGGGAGCAGGACTCAGTCATCCAAGACTTTGACTTGCAGGTTAAGGAACTTGCTCACGTGATTTGCTTTCGGCAGAGTTGGGTGGGGGCCTGGAGTCCCCTCTGAATTCCCCACTCTCAGCATCCCCAGAAGGCCTGGAGCACTGCTTCTCAGTGCTAAGTAGACTGTAAATCTATCAGATCAAGATTCGAGAGAGGCATCTCTGGTCAGGGCCTGTATTAGGGCAGGAGCCCTGGGGATCCTCAGAAGTGGACAGGTTTAAGAAGATTCTCAGGAGGCCAGGTGAGAGGGTATGGTGATAGATTAGGGCATAGGGAGACAGAGGAGTCAAGGGTAATGCCTGGAGTTCTGGCTTGAGTGTCTGGGTGGATGGTGGCGTCACCCGCTGAGAAGGGGACCTCACCATCCTGACTGATGTGCTCTGGTTCCAGGCTCTGCCGAGGCTGATCTCAGAAGGTAGCCTGAGGAGTGCACATGACAATGGTGGTGGAGAATCCTAGGCTTTGCAAAAAAGGCCTGGTTACTGACCCACAAACTGGCATGAGGCTTTGGTTCCATGTGCCCAGGACTGGGAGGGAATCTTGTCACCTTGGAAAACACAGAGAGGCTCTTAAGAGCAGCGCACTGAGATGGGGTGCTGCTTGGTGATACATGGATCCCCTCCACCTCCACCATGCAGTCTCATCAGAGTAAATTTCCCTTGCCAGACAGTCCAGTGACCCCCATGACCCGCCCGCCTCCAAGGCTGAGAGAAGTTGGATCCCGCTTTCTGGAATCATGATAATTCTGACCCAGGGAGGGGGTTTTTGGTGCACGGTCCTCAGTCTTGAGTGGGAGTCCTGGGGCCTGGACTGGGTCTGGCGTAGGAGTGGGGATTGGGACTGGGGTAAGTCTGGAGTTTGATGGCAGTCATCAGGTCCCAGGTCCATGATGACCCGTTAAGGGCTCGTTTGAGTCCTGGTTGGATGTCTTGGTCCTGGGTCTGTGTCCCAAATTTTTGGGTCCAGAACCCTGGTGTGGGACTGATGATCCAAGCCCAGGCCCAGGCTCTGCCCCCAAGTCCAGGGTTTGGAGTCATGATAGTGGTCTGAATCTGGGGGTGGAATCAAGGTCAGGCTCAGCAACCAAGCTGGGATCAAGGTCATGGTCTGTGGTTGGGATCAGTGTTTGAGGTCGTGGCCCCAAATCTGGATCTGGGGTCCTGTTAAGGGTCAGAGGTCAGCATCAGGGTCTGGGTGTGAAGGGGATTGGGTCCAGAATGGTGACCTGAGGTCATGGACAGGGTGGTCCAAGGTCTAGTTCTGAGGCTCCTGTTTGGAATCTGGGGTCAGGAATGTGATCGGGTCTGGTGTCAGGTTTCCAACTGTGTCCAAGGTCAGGGGTCAGGGGTTATAGCTAAAGTCTGAGATCCATGTCCCTGGGAACACATTCTGCAGTGCCAAGCCTGGGGTCCTGGCCGTGGTCTATCGTGGCCCCTGGGGTCACATTCTGCAATGCCAGTGTGGGGTCCGGGCCGTGGTCTATCATGGCCCCTGGAGTCACATTCTGCAATGCCAGTGTGGGGTCCGGGCCGTGGTCTATCATGGCCCCTGGGGTCACATTCTGCAATGCCAAGTCTGGGGTCCGGGCAGTGGTCTGTCATGGCCCCTGGGGTCACATTCTGCAATGCCAGTGTGGGGTCCCGGCCGTGGTCTATCGTGGCGTCTGGGAGCCGAATTGTGCCCCAAGTCGTGGTCAACGTCTGGGTCTAGGGTCTTCTGCAGGCGAGGGTCCCTGTCGTGTCCCAGGTCAGGGGACAGGTCACGGTCGGTGGGGGCCGTGGGCGGAGAGTCGAGGCCGGGGTGGCCTCGGGGGTCAGGCTCGGTCCAGCCCCGCGGCCTCCAGGGGGCGCCGCCGCCCGCCCGCCCGGCCCCTCGCGGGCTCGCTGGCGCTGTGCGCGGCAGGCGGGGCCGGAGGCGGCGGCGGCGGCGGCTCCGGGGCGCGGGCGGCGGCGGGCGGCGGCGGCGGCGGCGGCCCGACTGCAGTCCCGGCGGGAGCCGAGCGAGCCGGGGCCGGGCCCGAGCCGGCGCCATGGGGCGGCGCCGCCTGTGAGCCGCGCCGAGCGGAGCCGCGGGCGCCGAGCGGGGCCGGGCGGGCGGCGGCGCCCGAGGCCGACGGAGCGGCCGGGCCGGGCCGAGCGCGCCGAGCGGAGCGGAGCGGAGCCGAGCGGCGGGAGAGGCCGCCGCCGCCGCCAAGATGGCGGACCTGGAGGCGGTGCTGGCCGACGTGAGCTACCTGATGGCCATGGAGAAGAGCAAGGCCACGCCGGCGGCGCGCGCCAGCAAGAAGATCCTGCTGCCCGAGCCCAGGTGAGGCGGGCGCCGCAGCCCCGCGCCCCGGCCGCCCGGGCACTGGCCCCGCGATCCCCTCAGCCCCACTCCGCGCCCGGCGTCCGGCAGCCCTGCCCGGCCCCCGGCGCCCCCGGCCCTGTGCACTGAACGCCCGGGGCGCCCCAGCGCGGGGGCTTTCCGGCTGCGCGGGCTCCCCGACCCGCCCGCTGCCCCCGGGCCGGCTCTGCCTGCCTCCCTTTGGCTTCACACACTCCGCCTGGCCCCCTTCTCCGTCAGCCCCCCTCGCTCTTGCCTTCTCCCCCGGGGACGCCGTGCACCCCTTTCATCCTCCTCTGGATAGCCCAGGGTCCCCCGCTTCCCACCGTGGAGTCCCCCGCCTCTGCCTGCTCATCTCCCCGGGCCCGACTGTGTCGTCCATCCTGTCGCTGCCCCGACTCCCAGCACCACCCTCTTTGGGGTTCCACCGGCCCCCACCGTGGCCCCCTCGGGTGGACCCTTCCGTGAGGTTTGGGGCAGATGAGTCTTCCGGGGATCTTCCCCGGTCTTCCGGCGGGTCACGGGCTTGGGGTGGGAATTGAGAGTACTCTGGGGGCTGGGGGAGCGGTGGGGAGCGGTGGGGCGCAGGGTTCGGTGTGCGCCCCGTGGCTCTGTCCCTCTCCCCTGGAATTCCGCCTCCGGCGAGAGTCCTGCCTGTGCAGCCCGGGGGTGCTGCTTGCCAGGGGATGTCCCAGCACGCCTGCAGCAGCTGGATCACAGCTGCCCCCTCTCTGGGAGATAACTGACCTGATACCCAAGTTTCACCTGCTCAGGGTTTAGGCGCAGGAGTGGCTAGCGTAGGGACAGTAGCTGAGCCTGTCCAGCATGTTATGGATTCGAGAGTATTTTCCCATCCCTTGAGCCTCGCAACAACCCAGGGGGCCAGTCGGTCAGGTGTGGTTTTGTCTCCGTGGATCAGATAGGGAAGCTGAAGGCCCAGACATGAGTGGCCTGCCCAGTGTCACAGGTAAGCCAGGGCGGTGCTGGGCCACCAGAATCAGGGCTCCTGGCTTGTGGATCCACGTTGGGTCCACCACTCTAACCTGAGCCTGGGTCTGGCCATTCTGCCTAAAGAGCCATATGCCCTGCCAGCCAGGACCCTGGACCCTTCCTAGCTGTCTTGGTCTTATCATGTGACTTTGGGCAAGTCCCTTCCCATTTCTGGGCCTCAGTTTTCTCATCTGTGAAATGTGGACGGTGTGAAATAACGGCTGTGACTCTGTGGCATCCTGAGTGAAGCGGGGCCCAAACAGCCTCGGGGGGTGGTACCGTGCCGACATCTCCAGTGCTTTCTCCTGCCCGTTCACTGGGTTTCGGATTGACTGAACACCAGGCCGGGGAGAGGAAAACTGGTCTGCTTTTTGCAAAGGCCGTTAGGGCCCTTTTTTTCTCAGACATTTGCAATCAGATTTCTCAAAACAGGAACCAGACTGACTGCCAGCTCGGGGCTGTCCGGGGAGCAGCGACAGTTAGAACAAAAATGAGTTCAGAAATGACAAAGCCACGAGGGAGGAAATGGGGGAGTTGGCCTCTGGGGCGCACAAGCGGCTCTCCGTGGTGGCCGAGGCCTCGAGACCCTCCAGCAGGTTGGACTTCTGCAAAGCGTGAGGCGGGGCTTTTTCTGGAACTCTCTGCGTTTGGGTAATCTCGCCCCAGAATGCATTGCTGGCGGTGGGGCCCCGCCTCGGCTTGGCTCTGCAGGTGTTAGAACCCTGAGAAAGACGACGTTCCTCTTTTTCTGTCCCCGTCACACCCTTGATATCGATGGCGCTGAAAGGAGTAGTGGTGGAAGTCATAATAATTTATTTATTTCTGACATCTGTCATCTCAGCCGATCCAAAAAACCACCCCTCGAGGTTGGCAAGGCTGTGCCTTGCATGTAGTAGTTGCTTGAGAAATAGCAGGACCACGTGGTGTCTGAAAGTAGGGGGACTGTGAGGTTGAGGGGAGCAGCAGGAGGCCGAGAGCCAGGGGCCAGGGGTCCTCAGGTAGGGCCCCCACCTGGCGGCACGACCTCGGGCGGATGGCCGGCGCCTGTGAGGTGCACTCGATGCACTCGAGGCCCTCGCCGTGAGCTGAGGCTGGGCAGGGGCCTCGGAATCCACACCTTCCACCTCGGAGGGGACGCTGCCTGTTGCCTTATGCTCTGCACACCCCCTGGGTCTGATGCCTATTGCCCTGAAGATTGTTATGACTGTATCTTACAGTTGCCAGTTTGCAAAGTGCTTTGTACCCCGTTTTATCCTTTTCACAACCGTAGGAAACGGGCACGGCAGCTGGTATTTTCCCACTTAACAAGTCGAAGCACCTGAGGCTTGGAGAGGGGAAGAGCCTTGGTCACATTGGCAAAGTGGCGTTTGAATTTGGGGTCTCCGGGCTCCCAGGTGCTCTTTCCCCGCTGTGCTTCCTGTCTTTCACACACCCTTCTGGACCTCTGCGCTCACCCTGGTCCTCCTCTTGAGGAATGTGTGCCAGCTGGCCCCCCATGCCCGGGGAGCCATAGGTCTGGGGGGAGGGTGGCCTGGAAGCCACAGGGCAGACCCCACGCCATCAGCTGTCTTGGTTCACAGGGCCCAGCCCCCTCCCCGCCCGGGGTCACATCTTCCCCTCGGCCACATCATCGGGGTCAGGGAGGAGGGCCACGGTTTGCCTAGGACAAGGTGCCATTTGGAGCCGTTCCCACCTTGGGGTGGTCCATCTTGGCAGCCTCCCTGCGGCTGGTGCCTGGGTTGTGGCTTGGCTGGGAGCTGGGCTGGCTCACAGCTCTGACTTCTCGGGGCTGGGGAACAGGAGCTCTTGGGCACAGGGCCACTTCGAGTTGGCACAGGGGCCTCCCCTTCTGTCACTCTATAGAATCCAAAGGAGACAGACTCATTTCTGGCCCTCTGGCAGAGGGAGGCAGCTGTGTGGCAGGAGTCTGGAGACCTGGCTTGCAATCCCGCTGCAGTGCCAGCTCACCTGGGCCCTAGGGACACCCCTTATCCTGGCCAAGCCTGCCTCAGTTTCCACCTCGGTCCAACGAGGGGGCTGCCCTTGATGGATGGACCCCCCGCCACACACACACCCCGCCGTGCTCCTTCGGCTCTCGGGGTCTGTGGTCAATGCCGCTCTCCGGAGAAGCTGCTGTCTGTCTTTCCCAGCAGCAGCCACGGTACCATAATGATCGTCGTTTGCTTAATATGACCACGGAGGCCTCGTGTAATTAATCTCTGGGCTCCTGGCGGGGGAGTCCGGCCTGGGCGGTCCCGGGAGATGCCCAGCCCTCCCTGGTGACTGCGGCAGCCCCAGTGGCAGATGTCAGAACCGGGTGCCTCTTGCAGCCGGGTGCTTCTCTCGCCTCTTTCTTTCCTGGTCCCTCCCCCCTCCATGAATTTCCTCCTTCCTGCCCTTTTCTGGCTTCCCTGTCTCCCAGACCCGCTGCTTCTTCGTTCCTGTTAACTCTTTGCTCCCAGGACTTCCTGCCCTTGGTCTGCGGAGGGAAGAAGCACAGGCGGTGGTTTTCTTGCTTCCTCCTCCCTCCGCTTCTCCATCACCAGCAGAAACCCTGCTGGCTTTTATCCCTTACCCAGAACGTTCCGCTCCAGTAGCAGCATTTTCCCACCCTATCCCTCTGCGTCCTGCCGTCCCCCGCCTCCGAAAACAAGATTATCTTTTAGGGCACTCATCCCCTCCGGGTCTTCGAAGCTCCCCCCCACCCCCCGCTCTCCCCAGGAGTGGGTCTCCAGGACCTCTTTCCCCATCTGTTCTCCTTTCCAGATCATGGGGTTTCGAATTTTTGCCATTAAGTTGCTCGCCCGCCCGCCGTTCTCTCAGTAAATGGATTCGAAGGGAGCGTGAGCTTGACAGGTTGGAATCCGTGCTGGGGAATCTGGGCTCTGTCAAGCCAGGAATAACATGCCCTATTAATGCACGATCAGTCCTTAGTAGTAAACTCCCGGTGACGTCAGGTGTAGGCACAGTCTGGGGCGGCGTTTCCTGCCCGCCGCGGGCACCTGGGGAGGCTGTGCAGAGGGGCCGGGCTCTGTGCACACAGCTGGAGCCTCCAGGATATTATGTTCCTGCCTTGGAACAGACAGCAGAAGCCACGAGGACTGGAGAGCCTTTGAAGAACACAGCCTCCATCACACCTGCCCTTATTATTTTTTCTTTTGGCTGCACCGGGTCTTAGTAGGCACATAAGGAATCTTTGTGGCTGCATGTGGGATCTAGTTCCTTGACCAGGGATCAAACCCGGGCCCCCCTGCATTGAGAGCACAGAATCTCAACCGCTGGGCCACCGGGGAAGTCCCACACCTGCCCTTCTTTTTTCCCTGTGGCCCCAAGGGACCAATGTCCTCTGCTGATCACAGAAGACAGAGTTATACCCAAGTCATCCTTCATCTGTTTCAAACAGAAGATACTAAAAAAGGAGGTGCTTGGCTGCAGACTTTTCTAAGACAGTAACCTGCCCTCTGCATCGCTGTTAACAGGCAGGGTAGTGTCTTGACTGGCTGAAGAGCAGGGTTTCCGAAGTGGGTTTTCTGTTGCTGACGTGTCTGCTGCTCTGTTCTCTGAGCAGGGAGGCCATTCTGGGTTTGGGGTTCCGGATAGTTCTCTTCCTGGGAGTGCAGGGCAGGGAGCCCTGGAAGTTGTTCCAGGTTTGTTCTCACGGGACAAGAGCAGTGAGCGGCAGGCTGCGACAAGGCCACTGGAGTGTCTTTTCCCGCAAGCCGTCACTTTGTCGCTGCCATGCCTCGGTGGGCTTATGGGTGCGGTGCCCCGAGGTGTCACTTCTCTTCCCCGCCCCGGACTTGCTCCAGAGCTGGCCGATTCGGTCGTTCTTTCCCATTTGGTATGTGGTCCTTCCTCGAGCTCTGAGGATGTTGTCAGCCCCGAGGAGAGTCATTGAGAAATACTCATCAGAAGCCCCTGAGGACTTCCTCATACCTCTTGGCACCGTGGTGCCAGGTTTCCTGGAAATGCCCCAGAGGAGTGCCGTGGTGACAGCCTCTGGTCTGCTGGCTTGCCAGCGGTCTCTCCCAGAGCGTGTCGCTTCCTGGCGTGGCTGCCCCCAAGTGCAGAGCCCCCGGGCCAGCTTGCACCGTGGCTCTAGCACGTTGTCACCCAGGAGCACAGGAACCACGGCCCCTGGCCCTGCCACGTGCCAGCTGGGGCTGCCCCAGCCTGATCGGCACCCACAGCCAGGATACAAGTCCGGGGTCCCCTGGGACCCTGCACCCAGCTCTCCCAAAGAGGCCCTTTCTTGGGGGGGGAGGGGGGGGGGCTGGAGATTTTCTTGCCACTGGCTAGGTTGGGACTCAGGGTGTGCTGCTTCTCAGCGTCTTCTGGCCTCGATTTCCTCACCATCAAGATGAGCGTGTTTGCTCTCAACCCTGAGGTCCCACCCCATCCACACAGGCTGCAGCCTCTGACCCTGAGTGGGTGTATCTTGGAGGCCACCGTGCCACAGAGCCAGGGACTTAGCTTTCCTCTTGAACCACGTGGCGCCAGGAGGTGCCGGAAGCTCTCCCCCTCAGCCTTCCCCCTGCCGCCCCATCACCCCAGCCCTCGCTGGGGTGGCAGGCCGGAAGTGCTGTCTCCCCAGCCGCCAGGCAGCTCTCACCGGGGGGCCTTTGCTCCTGGCAGGGCAGGTACTGGACTCTGCCCACGGGGCCCCCCAGGCCGGTCTGTGAGCAGAGTGGAGTTCCAGCCCTTCGGGCTCGGGGAGATGCTCACGGGCCCTGCCCTGGGGAAGGGTCCAGTCATAGCCCCCCTCTCTGAGGACATGGCAGGTGTGATCAGATTCTAGAAGGGGGGCTCCCTCCAGAAGAAGGCAGCCCAACACGACAGGCTGCGTTCTTCTATCGCCGTGTCCTCTCCGCCTTTCTCAGCGGTCAGCTCAGTGTTGGCGATTCAGCGTTTGTTGACATCCTCATTTTACAATGGGGAAGCTGGACATTTAAAGTCTGTAACTTGGCCTGGCCTCTGGGAGGGAGGAGGGAAGAGCCATTTGGAGCCCAAGCCTGGACACCAGGCAACTGCGGGAATCAGGTCGGCCGAGCCCCTTCCCCCGAGAGGCTGGGAGCCAGAGGGTCCTTCGGGGGCAGGGACAGAGGAACGATGCAGGCATGGGGCTCCCGAGACAGCCCGATGTCCATCTGGGGGCCGCACGCTCCTGGATATCAGAGTCATTGACCTGGGTGGGGTCAGGAATGCTGCTGTGGGCCCATCGCCACTCAGACTCCACCAGTGTCAGGGCGCGGGGGTAGGAGACAAAGGTGACCCAGCCCGGGAGGCTGCGACCGCCTCCCGTGCCAGCCTGTACTTGCCACCCTGGCAGGAGTGTCCCTCACGACACGCTTTCCTAACCTGCCAGTTCCCTGGGCCCCTGCCCCGTGGGAACAGACAGGAAACCCTAACGTTGCCGCCTGGAGGCCTCCCCTTCAAGGACTGCCGAGGTTGACCTCGTGTTTGATTCGGGTTGGGGTGGGGGGGTTGTTTATTTTATTTAGAAAACATTTTTTTCTTTTTAAGGAAGAAAGTGAAGTGCTGCGGGCTGGGAAGAATGCTGTGGCCATCCACTCCGTGCGGTCTTCCGAGGGAGGCGGGGTCTAGCTTGCTGCGCCCGGGGCCCAGCCGGCAGCGGGCAGAGCCCCTGGGAGGGAGGAAAAGGCCTGTGCCCGGCGCGGTGCCCAGAGAAGAGCTGCTGGCTCCGCTGGCTCTTGGGCAGGCCCTTGGAGAGCCTGTTTCCCTGGCTTTGGTGTGTCCAGCCTACGGGGCCCTGCAGAGGGAAGTGGAGGCCCTGCTCCCCGCTGGGCATTCCCATCGTGTGCCACCTTTGCTGAGCCTGGGCCAGTCCTGCTGGTTCCTGGGGGGTGGGGCTGGGGGGGCGGGGAGGAGCTTCCCTGTGACTGTTGCAGGGGCCACACCCAGCTGCCCTGTGGGGTCATCTGACAGGCTGGTGTCGCTCTGCCTGTCACCCACACCTACCTGTCTCTGGATATTCCCCTGACCACCCCTCTGACCGTCCCCCTCCGTGGAGGATCAACATTCTGTGATACTTCTTTTTTCTTTCTTGCTCGTTACCATCCCCCTTCCATAGGCCAAGAGGTCCTGAAACCCAGGAATGGGATGTGGACACAGAGACCCAAGAGCCGAACCGCAGAGTGGTTGAGGGCCCAGCCCTCCTGTCTGCCTGCCAGGACAAATCTGGCCCTTGTGGGGTCCCCGGAGCCACACACCCGTACCTCCTGGCTGCCTGGTCTTGTGGATCTGCTGAGCCTCTCTGCTGTACTCGGCCCAGCACACCACCCAGCCTGTGTGCCCGTCCAAACGAGAGGCCCTGAGCTGCCCTCTGCCAGGCTGCGGGCCCGAAGGGATGGGCACACACTGCGGCCCACAGCCTCCCTGGGCTCCTGTCTAGTCTGCAGGCCTGGGGCGGGGGCTGGATCTTGCTCAGTATCACAGATTTTTAAACTCCTGATGTGTGTTAAGTGCTTGAGGGGCCTTGGAGTCGGGTCTTGCCTCCAGAGTCCCTGAAATTCCCTCAGGACCAGGGAGCCGTGCCCTTGGCAGAGGCTGGTGGTGACTGTGAGTGGGTATGTGGCCCCAGGAGGGAGGGTGTGCCGCCTGGCTCAGGGCCACTGCCCAGCCTTGGAGTCCCCACGGCCATGGGGGGCGTCCTCGCTTTCCGGGACGGAACTGGCTCTGAAGTGGCAGCTCAGGGCCACCGGGCCCCTGGCCCTCAGCTGGGGCTCTTGTCGGCTGCCGTCACAGGATGGGGACACAGGAGGGCCGTCTGGGTCAGCGGCACCCCACTCTCCTGTTAGAGACAGTTCTCAGGGAGGGTCACGGGGTCTCCGAGCTCCTGGGGTCACGCTCCAGGCCTGTGCCCACAGTGGTTCTGTGTGTGCCCGCGCTGCCTCGTGTGGCTCAAGTGCAGGCAAGGGCCTGGCCAGCTCAGGGCTGGACCTCCACCCCAACCCCCTCAGAAGGAAAGGGCAGGAGTCACCCCACCTGTGAACCTAGGTTAGGGCTAGGGGCTGGGCAAGGTCTGCTGGTTGCACTGGCCTTCTGTCCTCAGGCCCCCTCTCTGATGGGGCCTCAAAAGCCCCACTGGCCTTGTCAGTTCTGTCCGTCTGTCCATCTACCCCTAGCCTGTCCCTACCCCACTTTGTTTCAACCCTCCTTCCTGGCCCCGCGTCATCAGATACCTGGGCTTCCCCCCATGTTGCCGCCAACAGAGCTCGTCCACTCACCCGCCACCCAACCGAGCTTCCCAAGTGTGGTCTGTCGAGCCTCCTCCCTGCCCAGTGGCTCTTCCCGGCCAGGCCTCCCGTGCCTGTCCCCACGTCCACCACCCACCCTGGGCTTCGCCACCTGTCGACATCCTGTTTGCATTTGAGGAACCCAGTGAGGTTCCACCTCCTCCACGTGACCTCTCCAGTGGCCCAGAACGTTCTTTCCTGCCTGAGTCTCCTCCAGCCGACTGGGCCCCACGCAGTTCGCCTCATGCTTTCTAATGTCACGGAATCGCAGACGCAGGACTGGTGCCCTGGGCGGGCCTCCCCGGGGGGCAGGGCTGCATGGCGCCTTCTAGCAGGTGGTGGGCAGCAGGGCCCTGTGCTGGGCTCCGCGAGGCAGGCAGGGATATGGAGAGGTGGGCACACAGCATCCTTTTCACCCGTGACCTGCTGGCGGCCCCCCCACATCCTGAGGCCCTGTGAGCATCTCGAGAGCCAGGTGGGACCGCAGCCGGTGGCTGGGCAGCACTGCAGGTGGCCCAGGAAAGGAGAGGAGGGGAGACCAAGCTGCCACTGAGGCATGAAACCTGGCCAGGTGTGAGTTTCCCAGAGCACTCGGTGTTGGGGGTGAGAGAACCGGGGGCGGGGAGTGTGATGACCTGGGCTTCCGCAGTCACGGGGGCAGCCCCCGCTCCTCCGCTGCCCTGGAGGCAGCTCAGGGCCAGGGGTCCTACTTTAGGTATTAGGGGCAAGGGAGCTGAGGCTTGACTTTTTTTCTTCCCCCAATATTGAAATATAATTCACATGACAGAAAATTCATCATGTTGAAGTGCTAAAGTCAGTGGATTTCACTACATTTACTGTGTCATGCAGCCCTCGTCACTGTCTAATTCCAGAACATTCCCATCACCTTATAAAGAAATCCCGGCCCATTAGAAGTTATTCCTCTTTTCTTCTCCAGCTTTGACACTCACTCATCTGCTTTCTGTAGATCTGCCCCTTCTGGACTTGTGGTATAAATGGAATCATATAATGTGTGGGCTTTGGTGACTGTTACTTGGTGGAACACTCGCAGGTTGGTCCGTACTGTGGGGCACACATGTACCAGCCTTTCACTCCGTTTCATGGCCAAGTGGTATCCCATTGTGAGGATGGGCCGTATTTCCATGATCTGTCATCTGCTGATGGGTGAGGCCTGGCTTCTGAGGTTCCGCCAGCTCCCTGAAGCCAGCACAAGGAAGGGCTGGGACCAGACTTCTGAGCAGCCACCTGCTGGTCACCCTAGCTTTGGAAGACGGAGCTTTGGTGGGCAGACAGGCTTCCTCAGGTCCCACTGGTGTGACCCACGTCAGGCCTGACGGGGTGGCTGCCTTGCTGGAAGAGAGCATGACGCCCACTGGCAGAGCCTTCCACTCCAGGTTCCAGGGGCAGATGCAGCCCCCCTCCAGGGGAGCGGGGCCAGCAGGCCTGGTGGGAGCCATGGGGACTCTGGGTCACCACCACCCGCCCTGTCTTCCAGCATCCGCAGCGTCATGCAGAAGTACCTGGAGGACCGGGGCGAGGTGACCTTCGAGAAGATCTTCTCCCAGAAGCTGGGTGAGTGTGGCGGGGGTTCTGCCAACCCCAGGGCATCCGCCCCACCTCCCAGTCCGGCTGCCAGGCCAGGGGGTGGGGGCAGGAGGACCCCGGGGTCGCCTTTGTATGCCCCCCCAGCTGACCGGGCTGTGTGCCCCCTCTCTGCCAAGAGACCTCCCGTCCACCGCGGGGGAAGCACAGGGCAGCCAGCGAGCCCCGCTGCTAGCGGCAGGGCCGGGACCCAGCGTCTCCCAGCCCCTGGCCGTGGCCCCGGGAGGCCCCTGAAGCGGGGTGGGGGCCCAGCAGTCTTCCAGGACCGCCAGGGAAGTTCCTCCTTTGGGGTTTTTGTTTTCAAGAGTTGCAGCTTCCCCTTGGCCCGCACAGCTGCCGGGGCCGCTGGTGGAACTGACAGGAAGGGGCGGGGCCCTTCCTGTGGCGCCGGCGCTGCGGTCGCCCCCGCCCCCACGGCCGGCTTGTGAGCAACCTGCGCCGGCAGGCCTAGGGGCGGGCGCCCGCGGGAGGGCGAGGCGGGGCGCTGGGAAGCAGGCCCGGGCGCCCGCAGCTCTGACTCGGCCCTTCCCGGAGAAGGGACCTCGGCTCTGAAATGGGAGTGGCCTGGCCCGGAGGTCAGGCCTAGGGAGTCTGTGTCAAGGAGGCCTGCAGCGTGGGTCCCCTGCCTGCGCTGTGTGAGCTTGGGCACACGCTGCCCCTCTCTGAGCCTCGCTGAGAGCTAGCATCCTGGAGCCCCACTGTGCAAGGCTGTTGGAGGCCCAGGTGCGGTGGTGGCAATGAAAAGCCCCTTGCCTGCTGGGAAGCCCGGGGCTCGAGTTCCTCAAGGTCCACTGTTGAAAGGCCCATTTGCCCTTACCAGAAGCCGTGGCCGAGAGCTCTGGCAGAGGGGGCAGGGCCCCCAGAGGTGTGCGAAGCCACCCAGCTTGAGCCTGGGCACCCATGTCAGGCTCGAGGGAGTCAGGACCACCCTTCCTCCTGCTGGCCCTCCAAGGGCTGCTCTGGGGCCCAGCCCCTGGCCCGCGTCCTCCAGGGTCTCCTGCCTGCCCTTCCTGCAGCCCTTCTCACCCCGTGCCGTCCCCAGAGGCCGTACGTTTTGGAGCCCTCTGCACACAGCCTCTGCCTTGTCCTTTCCAGGACCTACCGTTGGGCAGGAGAGCCCTGAGTTCCCCTCAGGCTGCCGGGGCTTCCACCTGCCCGACAGGTCTCCCTGAGTCTCGGTTTCCCCCACTGCACCTGCCGCCCCGTCCACCTGTTGGGAGTGGCAGCTGTGAGAGCCAGTCTGATGATGGAGGTCCAAGGACAGGGCACCCCCAGCCCCCACGCAGCAGCCCTGGCCTGGCCCAGGCAGATCTCACTGCACCGACGCGGCCCAGCTGCCTGCTGGGTGTGTCCCCCTCCTGAGGGAGAAGCAGGCCCCAGATTGCATTGAGAGGGCAGGGGGCCCAGGTGCCAGAGTCAGCCCCACACTCTGCCTCACCAGGGCGCCTGCCTCTTTTCAGCCACCATCAGAAGAAGCAGATTCTGAGAGGGGTGGGAACTCGGGCGCCCCGACCCTGAATCTGAGACTCTTCGGTTGGTGGTGACCTCCGAGGCCACCTTGCCCAGCCTCCGTCCAGGGCAGGGACCACGTCTGCCACCTCCTTGGCCAGTTCTGCCCAGGAAGCCCCAAGCCCACACCCCCCACCGTGATGGGACGGCCTCTGTGGGGCTGTGACTCAGCCCGATGCAAACCACTTGCTTTCAGGGTACCTGCTCTTCCGAGACTTCTGCCTGAAGCACCTGGAGGAGGCCAAGCCCTTGGTGGAGTTCTATGAGGAGGTGAGGCCGGGCTGGCCTGGCCCTGCTGCGTGTGGGGAAAGGGAGGGGCTTGGGCTGCTTTCATTGAACCTGTAAGACAGTCCCGCGCCCCGCTGGGCCAGGGCTCACCTGTGGGGATCTTGTCCTCTAGATCAAGAAATATGAGAAGCTGGAAACAGAGGAGGAGCGCCTGGCCTGCAGCCGAGAGATCTTCGACACGTACATCATGAAGGAGCTGCTGGCCTGTTCACATGTGAGTGCCCGGGGCCCATGTGCCGGCCTGGGCGTGGGGATGGGAGGGCCGGCCCCGTGGAGAAGTCACTCGCCTCTCCCTCCTTCCCCAGCCCTTCTCGAAGAGTGCCATCGAGCATGTCCAGGGCCATCTGGTGAAGAAGCAGGTGCCTCCAGATCTCTTCCAGGTGTGTGCTGGGCTTGTCCCCACTCCCGCCCAGCCCAGCGAGGGTCCCCGTGGGCGGCATAGTCCTGGAGCCTGGCTGGCTCTCGCTATGGCTCAGTCACCCACCTCCCACTCCCTCCTTCAGCCATATATTGAAGAAATTTGCCAGAACCTTCGAGGAGACGTGTTCCAGAAATTCATCGAGAGGTGAGAGCGGGGCACGTGCAGGAGCAGAAGGGGTGCTCTGAGAAGGGGTGCGGATGTCCTGGAGGAGAGCCGCCGGCCTGCTTCAGTGCCCAGCGTGTGTGCACCTGGGCCTGTCTACACCCCAGCGCGGGGACTCCTGAGAGGTCACCACCTCCCCCACCCGCCCCGCCCTTCTCAGCACTAGGCACCTCAAAACCCGTCCCTGTCTAAAGGGAGCGAGGGACCACCCATGTGTCTTTCTTCCTATCGACTGTCTAGCCCCTTGCTGGGCCCACTGGGGATGAGAAGTATCAGGCTGGTGGTAAGGATGGGCACGAGGACACACTGCCCATCCCTCTGCCCCCGTGGCCTTCATGGCCAGAGCCAGCCTGGGGCATGTTCCTTGATGTGCCCCAGCTGCCCTGCCATCTCGTAGGGGCTTCACTGGGAGAGAGTGGTGTATCACTGGACGTATGCAAGGAGGGAAATGAGATGAGCCTTGTTGTGGATGCGGTAGCAGGAAGTCGGGGTCAGATGGGAAGATCTCACCTCTAAGTTTATCTGATCCAAGCAGAAACCCAAAGACTGATAACAATGCTGGTATTGCCGGGAGGCAGGTGGGGGCAGCCTGTGTTGGCATTCTTCCTGGCAGGCCCGGAAGAGGACCCTGAGGTTTGGGAGCCCAGGCGATAGCAGTGGGTGAGGCCAGCTTGCCCCCAGCATCAATTTCACTCACTTTCTAAGGCTTAGTTGAGCTTGGGTTCTTCTCTTGCAGTGATAAATTCACACGATTTTGCCAGTGGAAGAATGTGGAGCTCAACATCCACGTGAGTGGGCTGGGTGGTCGTGCAGAATCGTCTCCCTGTTGCTCCTCCCCAGGGCCCTGGGCGGCTGGGGGAGTCTACATTCAACCCCCAGGGGCAGCTGTGGACTTGGTGCTGGGACCCCAGTGTGGATGGCTCCAGGCAGGGTGGCACCTGGGAAGGGTGGCCCTGGGTCAGGAGCCTTGGGGGAACACCCTGCTGCTCCCAGGGTGGGGCCCGGGCAGCCTGTGGTGACTCCCCTGCCTGCCACCCCCGCAGCTGACCATGAATGACTTCAGCGTGCACCGCATCATCGGGCGAGGTGGTTTTGGTGAGGTCTACGGCTGCCGGAAAGCCGACACGGGCAAGATGTGAGCGCCGGGTCCGCTGCCTTGGGTGGGATGCCTGAGGGGGAGGAGGGCCCCCCGGGGCATGCCCTGAGAACCAGCCACACCCCACTGTGCACCCCTGGGGCCCTGCACTGCAGGTGCCAGCAGACTGACTGAGGGACCGGCCCCTCTCCCCCAGGTACGCCATGAAGTGTCTGGACAAGAAGCGCATCAAGATGAAGCAAGGGGAGACCCTGGCCCTGAACGAGCGCATCATGCTGTCGCTCGTCAGCACTGGGGTGAGCGGCAGCCCGCCTCGCCTCAGCCCCCGGCTCCAAACCCAGTGCAGCCTGCGCTGACCTCCTCTTCCACCCCCTCCTAGGACTGCCCGTTCATCGTCTGCATGTCATACGCCTTCCACACGCCAGACAAGCTCAGCTTCATCCTGGATCTCATGAACGGTGAGTGCCTAGCCTGGCCCCAGGTGGACCTCGGGGCTGGGGACCGGGGTGGGAGCTGAGCGCCCCCCTTGCGGGCTGCCTCCTTCAGGCGGGGACCTGCACTACCACCTGTCCCAGCACGGGGTCTTCTCCGAGGCCGACATGCGCTTCTACGCCGCGGAGATCATCCTGGGCCTGGAGCACATGCACAACCGCTTCGTGGTCTACCGGGACCTGAAGGTGAGGCGCCGCCCCGCCGTCCTCCAGCCATGGCCCCGCCCTCTTCCCGGCCGGGCTCCTCCCCTTTCGTGCCCCGCCCTCTTCCCGGCCTGGCTCCTCCCCTCCGCCACCCCCACGCCCCCGACCCAGGCCCCTGTCTCTGGACACCCTTACCTCTAGACAGCCACCCGGCTGGTGTCTTGCCTGGCCGGGTCCTGTCCTGAGCTGCTCACTGAGCCTCCTCCACAGCCGGCCAACATCCTGCTGGACGAGCACGGCCACGTGCGCATCTCAGACCTGGGCCTGGCCTGTGACTTCTCCAAGAAGAAGCCTCACGCCAGTGTGTGAGTGCCCCAGCCCCACGCCCCCTTCCCGCACCCTCCGACCGACCCGCTTATGGCCTCCTTCCTCCGCCAGGGGCACCCACGGGTACATGGCTCCCGAGGTTCTACAGAAGGGTGTGGCCTACGACAGCAGTGCTGACTGGTTTTCCCTGGGCTGCATGCTCTTCAAACTGCTGCGAGGGTGAGCAGGCCGTCCCAGGGCGGGTGCACAGGACAGAAACAGGCTTTCCCCCAGGGCTGGGGTGGGGGGCCCCTGCTGCCAGGTTGTCAGGGGTGGCACCATCCCTGACTTTGGTAAGGATCATTCATGGGCTTCCCAGGTGGCACTAGTGGTAGAGAACCCGCCTGTCAGTGCAGGAGATAAAAGAGTTGTGGGTTCGATTCCTGGATCAGGAGGATCCCCTGGAGGAGGGCATGGCAAGTTCAGTTCAGTTCAGTCGCTCAGTCATGTCGGACTCTTTGCAACCCACCCCAGTATTCTTGCCTGGAGAATCCCCAAGGACAGAGGAGCCTGGCGGGCTACAGTCTACAGGGTTGCGCGGTCAGACACGACTGAAGTGACTTAGCAGGCACTCATGCAGCCTGCCTCAGTTTGCACATTCCCATTCTCTAACCTTGGACTTTGGCTTTTTTGCCCAGGCATAGCCCTTTCCGGCAGCACAAGACCAAAGACAAGCATGAGATCGACAGAATGACATTAACAATGGTGCGTGGAGGGTCCCAAACCGGGGAGGCTGGGTGGAGCTCATGAGGGGCCATAGTGCGGCTGGGGTCTCCTGTGGGCATCAGGGTCTTGGCCGCCAGCAGCCCACCCTCTGGCCCCGTATGCTTTCCCTTCCCCATGCTGTCAGAGCAGACATGCCTGCTAGGGGCATCCGGAAGCTCTCTGCCGGGGGCCTGGACCCGCTGGCCCCCTGGACCCGCCTCCTGCAGCCCCAGGAGGCCCAGAGCTGTGCTGGGGGCCAGAGTGGGCCCCTGCCAACGTCCCCTCCTCCCTGCAGGCTGTGGAGCTGCCCGACTCCTTCTCCCCTGAGCTCCGCTCCTTGCTGGAGGGGCTGCTGCAGAGGGATGTCAATCGGAGGCTAGGCTGCCTGGGCCGAGGGTGAGTGCCCGGGACCCCGGCCATTACCCCAGGCCTTCCCGCCCTGCTGGGTGATGTCCACACTGTGGTGTCTAGGCGTCTGCAGGGGTTGCTGGGGCAGCCTGCCTGAGCCTCTGCCTGTGTTCTTCTGAGGCTGTGTCCTGTCACTGGAGCCCCCCCAATCTGTGGTCCCAGCCTACTTGGCAGAGTTCACAAGTTGGGGCCAGGGCAGCCCTGCCCAGTGTTCCCAAGTGGAGAGTGCCTGCCATACAGCTGCTGGGGGTGGGCACAGACCGGACAAAGATGATGTTGCTAATGATGATGACAGCAGCTTTTTATGTTTATTAAACATTTACTAAGCACTGGGCGTGATGTTGCAAGATTCCCAGTATTAAACTCACCACAGCCCTATGCCGTGGAAACTGCTGTTCTCCCCATTTGAAAGATGAGAAAACAGGCTGAGGTTTAAGGAACTTGCCCAAGGTTGCAGAGCCAGAGTGTGGCTAAACCAGCAGTTAAACCTAGGCCGCCTGTCCCACAGCCCCGACCTCGGCCCCCAACCTGGGTGGTGCCACGCCCCAGTGACGCACTCTTCCCACAGGGCCCAGGAGGTGAAGGAGAGCCCCTTCTTCTGTTCCCTGGACTGGCAGATGGTCTTCTTGCAAAAGGTAACAGCCCAGAGCCGGGGCCGGGTGGGGTGCTCGGGAGGCCCTGCTCGGTCCTGATGCCTAGCCCCTGTTCCACTGCAGTACCCTCCCCCACTGATCCCCCCACGAGGGGAGGTGAATGCAGCCGACGCCTTCGACATTGGCTCCTTTGATGAGGAGGACACAAAAGGAATCAAGGTATGGGGCCTGGCCTGGCCTCCAGCCCTGAGCACGGCTGGCAGTGTCCTCCGTCCTCTGGCCCAGTGAGATCCCCATGTCAGCCCCATCTGCCTGGTGGGCCTCGGGCTCCTGCTTCCCACACGTCCCCGGGGGTGGCCATTGGACCAGACCACCATGTCCCGGGCCCTGCGGCCGGGCTGGCCTGTGGCTGAGAGCCGTCCCTTCTCCACCCTCTTGGTGAAGCTACTGGACAGTGACCAGGAGCTCTACCGCAACTTCCCCCTGACCATCTCGGAGCGGTGGCAGCAGGAGGTCGCAGAGACTGTCTTTGACACCATCAACGCCGAGACGGACCGGCTGGAGGCCCGCAAGAAAACCAAAAACAAGCAGTTGGGCCACGAGGAAGGTGAGGGTCAGCAGCTGCCGTGGGCGCCCACTGCCCGCTCTAGAGATGGGAAGCAGGCTCGGGTGTCAGCCGGGGTCCCTGCCAAAGAGCAGCTGATCCAGGACTCAGACCCGGGTCGGGCAGCCAGCTGAGTGCCCCTCTCTTGCTCTCTCACGCCAGACTACGCCCTGGGCAAGGACTGCATCATGCATGGCTATATGTCCAAGATGGGCAACCCCTTCCTGACCCAGTGGCAGCGGCGGTACTTCTACCTGTTCCCCAACCGGCTCGAATGGCGGGGCGAGGGCGAGGCCCCGGTAAGGAGCAGCCCGGGGCCCGGGAACCCCTGGGATGGGCGGGCCGGTCCCAGGCCCTCACCGCCCACTCCCCGCCCTGCAGCAGAGCCTGCTGACCATGGAGGAGATCCAGTCGGTGGAGGAGACGCAGATCAAGGAGCGAAAGTGCCTCCTCCTCAAGATCCGAGGCGGCAAGCAGTTTGTCCTGCAGTGCGACGTGAGTGGGGACCCGGGGTGGGGCCGGGATGGGGCCGGGGCGGAGCCAGAATGACTGGGGCGGGGTCGGACAGGGCGGGGCCAGAATGACTGGGGCGGGGCCAGAAGGGTCGGGGCCCCGCCTAACAGCCAGTGTGCGCGCAGAGTGACCCAGAGCTGGTACAGTGGAAGAAGGAGCTGCGCGACGCCTA
Organism: Muntiacus reevesi; assembly: GCF_963930625.1. NCBI lineage: Eukaryota > Metazoa > Chordata > Mammalia > Artiodactyla > Cervidae > Muntiacus > Muntiacus reevesi. The sequence continues at coordinate 42,936,156 of NC_089253.1, forward strand.
CCGCGAGGCCCAGCAGCTGGTGCAGCGGGTGCCCAAGATGAAGAACAAGCCCCGCTCGCCCGTCGTGGAGCTGAGCAAGGTGCCACTGATACAGCGCGGCAGCGCCAACGGCCTCTGACCTGCCGCCCGCTCGCCCGGCCACCCTCCTGCCCGCCCGCCTTTTATAAACCTCTAATTTATTTTGTTGAATTTTTATTATTTGTTTTCCCGCCAAGCGGAAAAGGTTTTATTTTGTAATTATTGTGATTTCCTGTGGCCCCAGCCTGGCCCAGCCCCCAGGGAGGGGCCCGCTTGCCTTGGCTCCTGCTGCCACCCACCCAGCCACTGTCCAGCCACCTTACCCTGCCCCCAGGGGCCTCCGCTCCCGTGTCTCCCCCACACAGGGAGAACAGCAGCCCCCAGCGCCCTCCCACCCTTCCGCAGGGACAGTGTCACCTGGAGTTGGGCCTGCCGCCCCCCCTTCGCCAGCTCTGTGCCTACAGCACAGCTGAGTGGCCCGGCAGCCCCACCCAGGGGAGGCTGCAGCACAAGGAGGCTTCTTGAAGCTCCCACCGTGGCCCCTCCTGCGTCGACTGGGACACAGGCCTGCACTGACCTGCCCTTCAGCCAGTCGGTAGATAAGGGAGCCTGCGGACTCGCTGACCCCAGGGCCTTCCACGTAACTTCGGCTCCTGCACCCATTCTCGGGAAGAGCCCCCGTGTCACTGGCTGCCTCCCCGCCCACCTTCCCTGGACAGAGTGGGGCCTGGCCAGGAGGGATGGCATTGGCAGGGGCTGCTGCTGCCCCCATCCCAGCTCCCCCCTCTTCCCACCCAAGCGCCCAGGCTCAGGGACCACAGAAAGGCACCTTCGGGGCTGTGCCACACTGGCCTCGCCTGGCCCCGAGTCCCCTTCCCCTGGGCTGGGCAGGGCCTCTTCTGCTCAGAACCGTCGGGGGCCGGCCTGGGCCGGATGGCACAGTGCGAGGGGCACGTGGGGCCGCCCTCCCCACTCCGGCGCGCCCCTTGCGGTCCAGCCCCACGTCCCGTCAGTGCCGCCGCCCCCAGGGCGCCACCTCGCCCGCAGCATGCCCCCTCGTGCCAGTCGCTGCCGTGTGGTGTCGCGCCCTCCCCTGGGGCTGGGTCGGCGGGCCCTCCCCTCCCATCCACACTCCCCGGGGCGTTCCTCTGCCGATTTTTGAATGTGATTTTAAAGAGTGAAAAAGGATACTATGCGTTTTTATAAAAAATAGTGCCTGACTCCTTGGCTGTGTCAGACTCTTGTGTCATTTTCAGCCTCTCCCCCCGTCCCCCCACCTCGGGGTGGGGCCTGAGGGAGGGTCTTGGTGGCCCAGACCTCCGCCACCAGGGCAGGCACTCACAGCCTGGGGAGGGTTGGGGGTGGCTTGTACCCTGCCTGTCCCATCCCGGGGGAGCAGAAAGGGGTCTTCTGCCCACTGCCTGGGAAACAGGAGGTGCCTGCAGGCTGGTGCTTAGTGTCATATTCGGACTGGCTGGGCATCTAGCCCGCCGAGGCCCATGCTGAGGACACTGCTGAGGACAGATGAGCACCTCTGCCCTGGGGGCCACACACGCAGCCTCCAGCCTCAGCCACGGCTTCGTGCTCACCTCTGGCTTTGCAGCGCAGCCTCCAGTAGTGGTCCCTGAAGCCTGAACGATCCCCCAGCACCAGGCGTCACGTACCCAAAGGCTACGTTCAACTTTCTTCTCCCCACGTCTCTGCTGTCCAGGCCCCCATGGGTGATGTCGCTGCTGCCCTTTCCAGGCAGCGCTCTGCAGGCAAGGACTCAGGGCCCCAAGGAGTCCCCAAGGAAATGGCTTTGGAGCTGGCCCTCCAGCACTGGGGTGGATGAGGTGGGGAGGACATTTCTGATGCAGGGAAGGGCCCAGCGGTCAGGAGTGGCTCAAGTTGGCAGCAGTACTGTGGGAAGGAAGCAGGCCTGGGAGGCCCTGAATGCCAGGCTAAAGCCAACCCAGAGTGCAGGGGCACTTAGTGACTGCAGCACAAAGATGGGAATGGAGATGGAGTCTGAACCTGGATAGGCTCTCGGGAGTCCTTGAAGGTTCTGGACAGCGGCTGGGTGGTGACCTGACAGCTGACTGCAGAACTAGTTGCTGGTTACATGTGCAGGGTGTGCAGAAGGAGATGCAAGACGAGTCAGGGAGACAGGGGAAGGGCCAGTGATTCTGTCCAGGAAGAGATATCATATGACGGTGGTGGTGGAGGAAGAGATGCAAAGAGGCTGGATGGAAAGAACCTGGCCCAGCGGGAATGGGCAGGACTTGGGGACTAGAGAGAGATGGGGGTCCACGATGGTACACCAGGAAGGCCCTGCGGTCACTCAGCCACGACAGTCAGGGAGCAGAGCTGGCTGGAAAGGAGGAGCGTGAACGTGGCTGCATTTGGCTTGGGACCTGCTGATGGACAGCATGGGTCTTCGGGCACAGAGGGGTCCAAGGAAGAGCTGAAGTGTGGTCCTAGAGGTGGCACCAGGGTGACATTGGAATAGACAGGCTTTTAGCCGGGAGAAGCCTGATTTGGGAGTCACGAGGAGCCCTGGAAAAGGGTTGAGAAGACAACGGAATTAGGAGTCAAGTACTGGTAGGGAGTTGTGTTCGAGGCTGCAGAAATCAGGACAGGCTGGGCCTGAGACAGTCCTGTTAGATTTGGGGTGAAGAGGGCTTGGGACTTTTTAAGGAAGGTGGAGGCTAGAAGGAGCTGTAACAGTGGTGGCCGGTAGAACCTGATTTTATTTTTTTTATTAAAAAAAAATTTTTTTTAACACCAAAACCATTTGTATTGGGGTATAGCCAATTAACAATGTTGTGGTAGCTTCAGATGAACAGCAAAGGGCCTCAGCCATACACATACATGTATATATCCATGCTCCCCCAAACCCCCCTCCCATTCGGGCTGGCATATAACATTGAACAGAGTTCCAGATGCTAGGCAATAAGTCTTTGTTGGTTATCCATTTTCAATATAGCAGGGTGTGCATGACCTTCCTAAAGTCCCTAAGTAGCCCTTCCCCTCAGCAACCATAAGTTTGTCTTCTAAACCTGTGAGTCTCTTTCTGTTTTGTAAGTTCATTTGTATCATTTCTTGTTAGACTCCATATATAAAGAGTGTCCTATGATATTTTTCCTTCTCTGTCTGACTTACTTCACTCAGTATGACAGTCTTAGGTCCACCCACATTGCTGCAAGTGGCATTATTTCATTCTTTTTAACGGCTGAGTAATATGCCATTGTATATCTGTACCACATCTTTATTCATTCCTTGTCTGGTAGGGCCTGATTTTAGAGTTCTAGACATTCAGAGGCCTCTGCTGTCGTAGACCCAAGGACATTATAATGACTTGATGGCACCATAGTGCAGGCTAGCCAAGTCATCCCAGATAACACAGGAATCACTTGGCCACAAGGAGAGGGCAAGGTCAGAACGTTAACTAGGGCCTCAGCCCACAGACAGACCTCAAACATCTAGATCAAATGGCACGACCCTTTTATAAACAGAGAGATGGAAACCCGAGGGTCAGCCTTGGCCAAACCCAGCCGCTGCCTCACCAAGTCTGGGGCCAAAACCCAGGCTAAGGCTAGGGTAATACACCAGAGCTTAGCAAGGCCTGCACCCTGGTTCCGGTGCGGGCGGAGGGGGCTGGCCCTGATTTCGAAACTCTCCTTCCTCTCCTGACACTGGCAGCAAAGTGCAGCCTCTGCAAAAGGGATGCACGCGGCAGCTGAAAGCAGCCACCTCGCAGTGAAAGGCCCTCGGAAGGTCTTGAGCTAGCCAGGCCGGCTCCCCACCCCGCCCCATACTCCCATTCCTGCCTCCCGAGCGCCCCACCCCCATCCCCCAGGGCAGAGTCCAGACCAGGAAGGGGGCTTCAAGCAAAGCTGGTGAGCATTTAGGGGCATCTTAGAAGTGATGGGGTTGTGGCCAGCCAGCAGCTCGCATCCCACCCGCAGTCAGGCACGTTCGGGTACCCATGGGGCCTGGGGTAGGAAGATCGGGCGAATGGTCAAGGCGGGGAGCTGCCGGGGGAACTGTGGTGACCCAACAGCCGCGGGACCGCCGGCGACCCAACAGCCGCGGGATCGCGGCCCGCCGAGCACGCAGGCGCGCAAGTGCGCGCGCACGTCCGCTCGCCAGACCGACGGGCCCCCGGCCTCGCTTCTTCCCCTTCCGGACCCGCGAGGACTGGTCTGCGCCGTGCCTGGATCGCCCCCTGCAGGGCGCGGGCTGAGCTGCAGCCTGGCCCTGCCCCCCGGAACGCCCTCCGCAGACCCCTCCCGGCCGAGACCCGGGGCTGAGACCTGGGGCCTGGCTTCTGCCCTGGCGCCCGTGGTCGGCGGCGCTTGCTTGGCGGCGCCCCTCGCCCGTCCCCGGCGCGCGCCAGCCCCGCCGAGGTTTCGATGGCTGCGAAGCAAGGCGGGCACCAAGCCCGACGCCCCGCCCCGCCCCGGCGCCGCCCCGCCCGCCGGGCCCTCCCTCCCCTCCGCCTGCGCCACCGCCGCCGCCGCCGCCGCCGCCGCCACTGCCGCCGGGGGCGCGGGGGCTGCGGTGGGCGCAGCTCCGGCGCGGCGCGGACTGGAGGTGAGGGGGCCGCGCTAGGTCCCCAAGCCGAGGGGGGGACCGGGCCGCCCCCGCCGCGCCCGCCCGCCCTCCCGGGATGCGGCGCTGAGGCCCAGCATGGCAGGCCCGGGTCCCACCTTCCCGCTGCATCGGCTCGTCTGGGCGAACCGGCACCGAGAACTGGAGGCCGCGCTGCACAGCCGCCAGGTGAGGAGGCCCACCAGGTCCCTGGGCCGTCCTCCTGGCCACCCCCCTCCCCCAAATCTGTGGTCTCCATCCCGGAGGCCGCCCGCCCGGCTCCCTCTCCCCGAAGGTCCAGAAGTCCAGGTCACCTGCCCCTCGAGCTTGGGCTTCTGGCCTCGGGACTCCCAGCGCTGGGCCTGGCCCTACCGATCTCCCCACTTCGCACTGCATCCAGCCTCCGAACTCGCGCTGCACCACCCCTGAGCCCAGGCTGAGAAAAGCAGCTTGGTCCTGGTCCTCAGGCCAGCCCTGACTCTTGACGTCAGCGGCTGCATCTCTACCTGACCAGACGCCCCCCTCCACCGGGCCCCCAGCTCTGACCCTGGCAGAGAGCAGTAGAGGTGGGCAAGCCCTTCCCACCTGCCCCCCTCTCTTCCCTTGCCAGGACGCTCAGGCCACCGGTGCCATTTCCACCGCCTGTCTGCAGTGACTCCCGCCCCTGTTCATCCCCTCCTTGCCCCGGCCTCTTCTTACTTGCCCTGCTGTGTCCCATCTCCCCCAGCATGACATTGAACAGGAAGACCCCCGGGGGCGCACCCCGCTGGAGCTGGCCGTGTCCCTGGGGAACCTGGAGTCCGTGAGAGTCCTCCTTCGACACAATGCCAACGTGGGCAAAGAGAGCTGTCAGGGCTGGGCAGGTACTGCAGAGGCAAAGAGGGGCTTCCTTGAGACTGGCAGCAGGGGGTGGTGTGGGGGAGTGAGTGGCCCAGCCTGGGGCCATCTAGGGAATGCCCCTCAGCCGCCGGTGCCCCCAGTCCTGCAGGAGGCCGTCAGCACTGGGGACCCTGAGATGGTGCAGCTGGTGCTCCAGTATCGGGACTACCAGAGGGCCACGCAGAGGCTGGCCGGCATTCCGGAACTGCTCAACAAACTCCGCCAGGTGCAGCAGGGCACGGAGGTGTGGCCCGTGTGGGGAGCGTGGGGCGCCACGGAGGGGGCCATGACAGACTCTATGGGGTCACCCCTCCAGATTCAGCTGTGGAAGGACACCCAGCCTGTGCAGCATGCTTTTCTGATCCTATCAGTGGGGTCCCTCCCTCTGGACCCCAGCCCAGGGTCAGGCAGGAAAGAGGGGCATCTGGCCCCGTGGATGAGAGCGGGCCCTTTGGAAGGAAAGCCTTTGCCAACACAGAAGGTCCTCTATGATGTGTCATCTCGATGTGTCTCTGTGGTCCAACTCACCCCCAACCCCAGCCAAACCCTGCCCAGGAAAGGGTGAGCCTAAATAGGTCTGTGAGTCCTCAGGCTATAACCATCTGCAGGCCAAGGGACCAGGCTCAACCCCACCACTAGCCTGCTGATATGCCAGAAATCTCAACAGAGCTTTAGGGGGTGGGTCTCCTGGTTCTTGCACATTTCCTGGAAGGAGGATTTCATCCAACGTAGCAGATGTGGCCTGGACCCCCGTCCTCCCTTCCCAAAGCACACGACGGGCGGGGCAAGGGGTGCCCAGCTGGGAGAGTTCACTGCCTTGTGTCCTGCACCCCAGGGGTTAGACCCAGAGGGGTCACTGTGCCCCCTTTTCAGATGAAGACTCTGGGACCCAGGGGGGGCAGAAGCGCCCTCAGGCCCCCCAGCAGGTAAATGGTGGGCTTGAGCCTGGCCCCCAGGCCTGCAGATGCTGATAGCCTGAGGACCTGTTTAGGCCGCACGTGGCCCACCCTTTGCTCGGCAGGGTTTGGCTGGGGTGGGGGGTGAGCTGGACCACAGAGACACATCGAGACCCACCAAGGGGCTGGGTGCCCCGTGGGGCTGGCCCCCTGCTGCAGGCAGGGAGGGCCCTGAGCGGCACTCTGGTCTCTCTCAGGCCCCCGACTTCTACGTGGAGATGAAGTGGGAGTTCAGCAGCTGGGGTGAGTGGGGACCTACCACTTGGCTCCCGGGGGCCCGGGATGGGGCCTTGGGGAAAGAGCGCCGGTGACCTCCGTGACCCCCCACCGCCCGCAGTGCCCCTGGTGTCCAAGATGTGCCCGAGCGACGTGTACCGCGTCTGGAAGCGGGGTGAGAGCCTGCGGGTGGACACCAGCCTCCTGGGCTTCGAGCACATGACTTGGCAGCGTGGCCGGAGGAGCTTCATCTTCAAGGGCCAGGGTGAGCTCGGGGGGCCGGCCTGCGGCAGCCCAGGACCCCCAGCTTTCCTGTGAGGACGGTGCCATCTAATGGAGGTGGGGCGGGGGGACCCGGAGCCTGAGGCCACACCCGGCAGCAGCGGGCGGCTGAGGGGTCCCGGGGTGGGGGTCCCTGCGGCCGCCATCTGAACCTCACCCTGATCGGTCACCCTCACACCCCCATGCCGGCACGCAGAGGCCGGAGCCTTGGTGATGGAGGTCGACCACGACCGGCAGCTGGTGCACATGGAGACGCTGGGGCTCACGCTGCGTGAGCCCGAAGCGCTGCTGGCCGCCATGCGGCCCAGTGAGGAGCACGTGGCCAGTCGCCTCACCTCTCCCATCGTCTCCACCCACCTGGACACTCGCAACGTGGCCTTCGAGAGGTCAGTTGGGGCCTGGCCATGCCGCGGGCAGGGCTCTGGTTCAGGCCTCTGGGAGCCTAAGCCGCCGGCAGAGGCCGCTCGGATGGGGCAGGGGGCGGTCACGCAGGCCCAGTGACTCCTGGACCACCTGCCAGTCTCAGACTTGTGACACCTTCAAGCCCCTGCACTCCTGTCTGTACTGGCAGCTGTCTCCCGGGGAGGAGGCTAGGTCAGGGTGTCCCCAGTTTCCTGACTTCTGACCTCACATGCTTTCCCATAAGACAAGGATTAGGGCTGTGGCCTGTTTGCACCAGAGCTGGCTTCTCAGGGGTGCAGGTGTGCCTAGGCCAGAGTCCTTTGTGGGTGGGCCAGGATCCTATCCCTGCAACAACACATACCCCAGTTCCAAAGCAGACTTCAGAAACACTTTAAAAAAAAGAAAAAAACAGCTCTCTTGAGATAATAATTTTGTATACCATACACTTTACCTGTTTTAAGTGTACAATTCATTGGTCTCTAGTATATTCACAGGTGTGTACCACATCCAACTTTAGAACATTTTTGTCACCTCAAAAAAGAAACCTTGTCCCCTTTCATCGACTCCCATCCCCTCTTCCCCGCCCCCAGCTAATCTACTTTCTGTCTCCATAAATTTCGCTGTTCTGGATTTTCATATGAATAGAATAATACAATATGTGCATTCTTTTGTCACTGGCCTCTTTGGCATAGCATAGTGGTGTCACGGTTCATCCAAGTTGTAGCATGTAATGACTTCATTCCTTTTCATGGCCAGATCCATTGTATGAATACCCCACATTTTGTTTATTCATTTGTCCGTTGATGGACCTAAGGATTATTTCCACCTTTTGACTGTCGACTATTAGACTATGAATAACACTGCCCTAAACGTGAGTGTACAAGTTTTTGTGTGGACGTATGTTTTGATTTCTCTTGGGTATTTACCTAGGAGTGGAATTGCTAGGTCATGTGCTGATTAAACACAGGTGTTTAATTGTTTGAAGAGCTGCCAGAGTGTTCATTGAAGGGGCTGTGGCATTTTACATTCCCATCAGCAGTATATGAGGGTTTCAGTTCCTCCACATCCTCACCAACACTTACCACTCATTTATTTATTTATTTTGGGGTTATCACCATCCTGGTGGGTATGAAGTGGTATTCATTGTGGTTTTGATTTACATTTCCTTCATGACTGATGATACTGAGCAAGTTTTCATGTGTTTGTTGGCCATTTTGTATCTTCTTTGGAGAAGTGTCCATTCAGATCCTTTGCTCATTTCACAAATCAGGTTATCTTTTTATTACTGAGTTATAAGAGTTCTTCATGTATTCTGGATATAAACCCCTTATCATGTACGTGATTTGCAAACATTTCCTCCCATTCTGTGGGTTGCCTTTTTCACTTTCTTGATGGTGAACTTTGAAGCACAAAAGTTTTTAATTTTCATGAAGTCCAGTTTATCTATTTTTCCTTTTGTTGCTTGTACTTTTAGTTTTATATCTAACAATACTTTGTTGTCAAATCCAAAGTCGTGAAGATTTTCCCTTATGTTTTGTTCTGAAAGTTTTCTGGTTTTAGCTCTCACATTTAGCTCTTTGATTTATTTTGAATTAATATTTGTATATGGTGAGAGGTGAGGGTTTGGCTTCATTTTTTTTGTATGTGACTATCCACTTCTCCCAGCTCTATTTGTTCAAAAGACTATTAATTCCCATTAAATGGTCTTGGCACCTTTGTGGAAAAATCAGTTGACCAGAGACAAATGGCTTTATTTCTATATTTGCAGTTCTATTCCACAGATCTGTATGACTCTCTTTATGCCAGTACCACACTATCTTATTAATCACACATTGTTTTGTAGTAAGTTTTTGAACATATGAGTCTTCTGACTTTGTTCTTCTTTCTCAGGATGATTTTAGGTATTCTGGGTGGGTCCCTTGCAATTTCACATGAATTCCAGATTCAGTTTATCTGTTTCTACAAAGAAGTCAGGTAGGATAGTGTTTGTGTTGAATCTGTAAAGCAGTTTGAAGAATAGTACCATTTTAATAATGTTAAGACTTCTGCCATGAACATAGGTTATTTTCCCATTTTAGATCTTTAATTTTTTTCAGTGATGTTTTGTAGTTTTCAGTGTTTTGCGCTTAGAGTAAATATATTCTAACTAATTTATTCTTTTTGATGCTACTATAGATTATTTTCTTAATTACATTTCAAATTGGTCATTGCAAATCTATAAAAACATAATGGAGTTTTGTATACTGATCTTATATCCTGCAACCTTGTCAGACTCATTTTTTAGTTCTAAAGGGTTTTTAGTGGATTCCTCATGATTTTTTATATGTAAGATCATGTCATTTGTTAATAGTTTTACTACTTCCTTTCCAATCCGAATCCCTTTTATTTCTTTTTCTTGTCTAATTGCTTTGTCTGGAACTACCAGTAGAATGTTGAATGGGAGTGGCAAGAGCAGACATCTTTATCTTGTTTCTGACCTTAGGGGCAAAGTTCAGCCTTTCATCATTTAGTATGATGTTAGTTGTAGGCTTCCCTTTATCAGGTTGAGGAAGTTCCCTTCTGTTCCTAGTTTGTTGAGTGTTTTTCTCATGAAGGGGTTTGAGTTTTGTCAAATGCTTTTTCTGTGTCTATCGATATGACCGTATGACTTTTTATTTTTATTCTGTTGATATGTGTTGTTGTTCAGTCACTCAGCCGTGTCCCACTCTTTGTGACTTCGTGTATTGGAACACACCAGGCTTTCCTGCCCTTCACTGTCTCCAGAGTTTGCTCACACTCATGTCCATTGAGTCAATGATGCCATCCAACCATCTCATCCTCTGTCGCCCCCTACTCCTCCTGCCCTCAATCTGATGTTGAACCAGTCCTGTATCTCTGGGATAAATTTAGCTTTGTCATGGTGTATAATTCTTTTCATATATTGCTAGATTTGGTTGGCTAGTATTTTGTGTCCATATTCATAAGAGACAATGTTTTATAGATTTTTTGTACCATCTTTGTCTGACTTTAGTATCTGGGCAATGCCTCAGAATAAGTTAGGCAGTGTCACCTCCTAGTCTATTTTTTGCAAGAGTTTCTGAATAATTGGTGTTAATTTTTCTTTAAAAGTGTGGTGGGATTCTTTGGTGAAACTGTCTGGGCTGGTCTTTACTCTGTGGGTAGTTTTTTTGTTTATTTTTATTTTTACTACTTCAATCCCTTTTCTCATTACAAATTTATTAGATTGTTTATTTCTTGAGTTAGTATTGGTAGTTTAGGTCTGAAAGTGAAAGTGAAGTCGCTCAGTCGTGTCCGACCCTTTGGGACCCCATGAGCTGTAGACTGCCAGGCCCCTCCACCCATGGGATTTTTCCAGGCAACGATACTGGAGTGGTTTGCCATTTCCTTCTCCAGGGGATCTTCCCGACCCAGGGATCAAATCCAGGTCTCCCACATTGCAGGCAGACTTTACCATCTGAGCCACCGGGAAAGCTCTAGGTGTCTCTAGGATTTGTTCATTTCATCTAAATTATCTAATTTGTTGGGGTACAGTTGTTCAACATATTGTTTTATTTATAATCCTTTTTATTTCTGTAATATCAGTGGTAATGCCCTCTCTTTCATTTCTGATTCTGGTAATTGGAGTCATCTCTCTTTTCCTGTCAATTCCATTGATCTTTTCAGAGAACCAGCTTTTGGTTGAATCAGTTTTCTCTATTGTTTTCCTATCCTTCATTTCATTAATTTTCACTCTGATATTTATTATTTCCTTCCTTCTGCTTGCTGTGGGTTTAGTTTGCTATTTTGCCAGTGTCGTCTTATGGAAGATTAGATTACAGCTATACATTTCCCTGTGAGCATTGCTTAAATTGTGTCCCACAAGTTTGGATATGTTGTATATTCATTTCCATTCATCTCAAAAAGTATTTTCTGATTTTACTTTTGATTCATCGTTTGATCTGTTGGTCATTTAGGAGTGAGTTACTTTTCACCTATTCATGAGTTCCCAATTTTTTTTCTGTTTTTAATTCTAATTTCATTCATTCGTGACTGGAGAACATCAGTCCGTCAGTTCAGTTCTCAGTTGGGTCCTACTGTTTGCGTCCCCATGGACGCCAGGCTTCCTTGTCCATCCCCAACTCCTGGAGTTGGAGAACATACTTTGTGTAATTGCCTTCCTTTCAGTTTTGTTGTGGTTTCTTTTATGGCCAAGCATATAGTCTGTCCTGAAGGATGTGTATTCTGTTGTTGTTGGGTGGAATGTTCTAAGGACATCTATTAAGTCTAGTTTATAGCGTGTTCAAGTCTTTTGTTTCCTTGTTGATCTGCCTACTCCTTCTTTCCCTTCTTGAAGGTGGGGTTATAAAGTCTTCAACTATTATTGAGTCAGACATTTTTTTTTTTTTTATTGTGGAAAATTTAAAGCACATAGACTAGTATAATGTATTCATCACTCAAACTTTAACATGTATCAACATTTTGCTATTTTTTTTTTTTTTTTTTTTTGGGCTGTGCTGAGCAGCATGCGAGATCTTAGTTCCTTGACCAGGGATCGAACCCATGCCCCCTGCAGTGGAAGCACTGAGTCCTAACCACTGGACCACCAGGGAATTCCCAACATTTTGCCAATCTTGTTGAATCTACTCTTCCACACTTTTTTCCTTTTTTCTTTTCCTTTATTTTAAAGCACGTCCCAGATGCCGTATCATTTCAACAGTACATGCATCTGTATGTGACTGTAACAGATAAGGATGTTTTTAAACTGAGCCCTAACACTGTTAGCAAAAATGAACAATTCCCCAGTACTTCCTAGTCCTCAATGCTCTGTTCATTTGTCCGAGCTGCCCAGGCAGCCTCTTCAAGGTTCCTGTGTATTTCACAGCGGGAAGGCTAGTTGGAGGGGGTCTTTGGAAGGGACAACTTTGGCCAGAGTTGGGGGGTGTGAGTCCTCATGAGCTCCTGTTTGGTCTGTTTCAGGAACAAATGTGGTATCTGGGGCTGGCGGTCTGAGAAGATGGAAACCGTTAGCGGCTACGAGGCCAAGGCAGGAGAGCCTAGTGGTGGGGGCTGGGGTAGGAGACGAGGCCCAGGAACTCGGCCCCTTCTCTGCATCCACCCCGTGTGGAGGGAGAGACTGAGCAGTCCACGGGCTCCAGAAGCCCCGTGTGGCCCCTGCTGAGCCCACAGGGGTCACCCACAGCACAGACCCCCACCCGGATCACCAAGATGAAGCGAGGAGCGTTTCCCCTCGGTAGTGACTCCCTGGGGTTCAGACCCCTCCGCCTCCACTGCGGGGAGCGAGATCTCACCTGTCCCTGGGGACAGTAGGCCTTGGGTCCTGTGCTAGTGAGGCCGAGTGTGGGGAACAGGCTCTGAGCCCCCAGCTCCCCGTGTGTCCCCCCTGCTCCCCAGGTGTACAGCGCCACCAACGTGGAGCTGGTGACACGCACACGCACGGAGCACCTCTCTGATCAGGACAAGGCGAGGATCAAAGGTAAACCCAGGTGCGCCTGCCTGCTGCCCAGTCACACCGTATGGGTGGGTCACCCATGTGGGGGTCAGGGCCAGAGTGTCTGGGCCAAGCTGGGAGGTGCCCCCATTCCCATCTACTCTGCCTCCCACTACCCGGGAGGCTCCCAGGGTGGAAGGTGGGTGTGGGCAGTCTGGGGGCAGTGGCCCCAGGTCCCTGATGGGCTCCACCCCTTCTCCTTAGGGGGGAAGACTCCATTCCAGTCCTTCCTTGGCATGGCCCAGCAGCACTCCTCCCACAATGGGGTGAGCCAGGACTGGGGGGGCGGGTGCTGGGGGCCGGCTGGCAGGGGCCACTGGGCAGGGCCAGGCCAGCACCCCCGGAGCGCTGAGCCTAGTCCTGGGGCCCACGCAGGCTCCTGTGCAGCAAGCAGCCAGCCCCACAAACCCCACAGCCATTTCCCCCGATGAATACTTTGACCCCAACTTCAGCCTGGAGTCGAGGAACATCGGCCGCCCCATTGAGATGTCCAGCAAAGTACAGAGGTGAGGTCTGGGGGCTGGTTGCAGGCTTCCCTCTGTGCCCCAAGCAGTTGTAGATTCCAGTCACACCCGGGGCCCCCTGGAGTTGGGGGGACCACTCACCCAGCCAGCTGCCTTCTAGATTATTCCCTGGGGATAGGGGCCTGGTCTGCTTTGGCTGCTGTGGTCCTCAGCACCCAGCTTGGGGCTTTGCTTAGAGTCCTGATCGCTCTTCCTGGTGAATGAATGAATGGATGGCTTTCTGTTCAACTGAATGAGTACCTGCTAGGGGCCAGCTTGTGGCAGAGGGGAAGGGCACAGGGCTGTCACACCTCCTGGCTTTGGGGCCTGAGGAATCATCTTCCCCTCTGAGAGTCTAGACCCCCCCTCAGTAAAATGAGAACAGTCGCATCTGACCATCCGCTCACAAGATGCCGGGAGGCCCCGATGAGCTGTGAGGTCTAGCACTTCCCATGAGCCTGGCACTCTCCCGGAACTTCACGTGGGCTCCTTCAGCCAGGGGCTGGGATGTGACTCTAGTCGTACAGTCCTAAACTGTGTGTGTGTGTCGGGGTGGGGGTGCTGGACCCCAGAGGAAGCGATGTGCGAGCTGCTGGCTGTGGGCTGAAGAGGAGGATGGGCCAGACTGAGCCTGGGGCCTGGGGACAGCCCAAGCTGTAGGGCCGGAAGGACATAAGCTCCCAGGGGAATCAGGCAGGGGCCGCTGAGCAGAGAAGGGGGCCCCCCAGGCTAGGTGGAGAGCATACGTAGAGGCAGAGTAGGTGGGCCTCAGCAGAGGGGCCACCAGAGCTTCCTCGACCCACATCCTGCGGCTGGCCGGGCAGGTTCAAGGCGACACTGTGGCTGAGCGAGGAGCATCCGCTGTCCCTGGGGGACCAGGTAACGCCCATCATCGACCTGATGGCCATCAGCAACGCTCACTTTGCCAAGCTGCGTGACTTCATCACCCTGCGCCTTCCACCCGGCTTCCCGGTCAAGATTGGTGAGAGGGTGGGTGGGGGCAGCAGGAGGGTCCCAGGCAGCCCCCACCCCCCGGGAGTGGCGTCAGGGCTGGCTCAGGCAGCCCGTCTCCTCACAGAGATCCCCCTCTTCCACGTGCTCAACGCCCGTATCACCTTCAGCAACCTGTGTGGCTGCGATGAGCCCTTGAGCTCGGTGTGGGTGCCGGCGCCCGGCTCTGCTGTTGCAGCTTCAGGTACCGCTGTGGGCAGGCGTGGGGCCATGAGGTTCACCCGCCTCTGTGTGCCGGGGAGGGGGGCTGAGCACGACCCCTCTGCTGTGCCCAGGGAGCCCCTTCCCCTGTGAGGTGGACCCTGCCGTGTTCGAGGTGCCCGAGGGGTACAGCGTGCTGGGTGCAGAGCGCAGCGAGCCCCTGCGTGACGAGGATGATGACCTGCTGCAGTTTGCCATCCAGCAGAGCCTGCTGGAGGCGGGCACGGAGGCGGAGCAGGTGGGCTGCAGGCCGGGGCCGGGCCCTGGGCATGGGCCGGGGTGGCAGAGGTGACAGCTTAGGGCTCTGGCTGCTGCAGGTGACTGTCTGGGAAGCCCTGACCAACACCCGGCCTGGCGTCCACCATGCCCAGGCCGCGGCCTACGAGGAGCAGCTTCAGCTGGAGCGGTGAGCTCGCTGGGACCTCCCAGGGCCAGGTCTCAGCCCTGCCCTGCCTCGCGGGTCCTGCCAGCCCTGGGGGCTCTTGGCCAGTGGGGGGTAGGGAGCAGGGAGGTGCTGGCCGCAGGATCCCACACCCTCTTGGAGGCCACGCTCCATCTTCAGGGCTGCCCAGCAGGGAGGGTGGCAGGCATGAAGCCTGAGGAGACAGGACCCTGCCTTATCTCTTCTCTCGGGTCTTCCGGTCCCAGCCTCTCTGCCCTTATCTGCACCCTCCACAGCCGTGGCCCAGCCCTCTGTCCCCTCCCCAGCCTTAGCGCTCACGGGTCTGCTCTCCCCTCTCATGCCTGGCCTGGAAGGGCCCTCCAGGAAAGCCTGCGGATGTCCACAGAGCCCGGGGGTCCGGGCTCCTTGCACGGGGCGCCCCCATCCCCGGCCCCCCCCAGCTTCGAGGAGCAGCTTCGCCTGGCCCTGGAGCTGTCCTCGCGGGAGCAGGAGGAGCGGGAGCGCCGGGGGCAGCAGGAGGAGGAAGACCTACAGCGGATCCTGCAGCTCTCGCTCACCGAGCACTGAGCCCCGCCCTCGGGAGGGTGTCCTGGCTGCTCACCCACCCACTTTTGTAATTTATTTATTTATAAAGACTCAGCTGCTGGGCTCAGGGGCCTGGAGCCCTAGATGGGGGGAGCTGGCCTTGAGACCAAGAAGGAAATAAAGAGACCCCAGCAGCAGGCTTGCTCTGCTCAGTGTGGGGTGGGGCTGGGGGGGCTGGGGCGGGGGGTGTACCAAGGCAAGACACTGTGGGTAATGGCCTTGGGGCTTGGATTTGAATCCTGACCGTTGTCCCCTTGGCCTGTTTCCTCAGCTTTAAATGAGACCCCCTCCAACACTCAGGGCTGCTGGGAGGGTAAGATGAGCCGACAGGTGTCAAGTGCTCTCACTGGGTAGGAGCTCCATGAACATCAGTTCCCCTGAGGCCCATCGCACCTTCTGGAGACCCTGAATTCGGGAAGGGCAGAGGCTGGTTCTCCAGGTGGCTCGGAGGCGGTGCCCCCGCAGACCAGACCTGGGTTCCTGCCCCTACCTACCTGGCAGGTTCGACTGCAGTGACATTAGACAAGGAGCAGCTTCAGCTGGAGCGGTGAGCTCGCTGAAGTCACTTCTCTCTGCCGCGGCCCTGAACCTGCTCAGCCCCGCCCAGCTTACCTCCAAGGTGGCCCCGAGGACCCCTTGTGAGCCTGTGGGTTTGTTCTAAATCCAGCCTGACACCCCTCAAGCCGAATGGAAGTGCCAGGAACAACCAGCCAAAAGAAATAAGTCTGGGGTTCCTCCACTTAAGACCCACCGTGTCTGGTCCTCTCCAAGACCTGGGTCCTCAGCCCTGCCTCCCTGGGCTCCACCTCTGCGGGGTAACAGAATGGTTGAGGCCCAGAGCACAGCTCAGGTGACCCAGCCGGGCGGAGCCGGGGACTGGGGCGGGGGCGCCTCCTGGGAGGAGGGACCGAACCCTGGAGCTCTGCGTAGGCTGCCTTTTCCCGCCGCGGAGGCCCGGCACCTCACCTGCGCCCCGCCCCCGGCCCCGCCCCCAGCGTGCCTTGAGGCGGAGACGCGGAGGGAGGGGCGGTGGCCACGGCGTGCGGGCTCCGCAGGCCGGGCTGGACGGGTGTCTGGCCCTTTAAGGTCCGCCCCGAGGAGGTGCCAGGCCCTGGTGGCGCCGGACTCTCCTTCCTGGTCCTGCAGGGCAGGGACCGTCTGTCCGCGGGGCCGAGGGAGGGCGTCGCGCCGTCCCGGCCTAGGGGCCCCCGGCCTGGCCCCATGGCCCTGGTCACAGTAAGCCGCTCGCCCCCGGCCAGCGGCCAGTCCACGCCTGTGGGGCCCACGGTGAGTCTGGCTTGGCCGTGGTCCTGCCCACGCAGTTGGCTGCCACTTGGGCCTGGGGGAGTGCTTACTGCCCACGGGCAGCCGCCCCTCAAGCCTGGGGGTGTGCGGAGGGGGCCTTCACGTCTCAGGCTGGAGCGGCTTAGGGGAGCTCTTGAGGCAACCAGGAACTCGGACCAAGGCAAGATCCAGAACCCCGAGCGCCCGCGGAGGCCGTACCCCGTTCTGGGCCCAGACCTGGGCCAAACCCTCAGGCATCTCCAGCAGCGCTCCCCCTCCCTTACCTCTGGTTGCCGGCCTGGACCTGGGCCCAGCTCCGCCAGTGTCTCCACGTGAAAAGTGGACTGGGACAGAAAAGGATCTGACACCTTTTCTGGTTCCTCTCCCCACTGCGGGGGGGCGGGGGGGGGCAAGGAACGAGGGAGGGCAGAGAGGAACGAGGGAGGAGGGCGGAGCGGGGGGAGCGTGATCCCTGCACTTCCAACCCCAGCACCCTGAACCTGGGGAGGAGTCCTTTCCCACCACTTCACTCTGCCCTGGGGGCTGCCTTCTCAGCAGGACCAGGTGTCCCAGCGCAGAAGCCGGCTCCAGCGAAGGTGAGCGCCTCTCCCCACACATGCACCTCCATCCAGCCACCAGGCTTGGCCACTGCCTTCTGGGAGGACTTGCAGCCAGAGCCCACTAATTAGTATGTGGGGGCAGAGTTGCTAGTGGGCACGGCTGGCTGCCTTTGCTTCCGTCTTCCCGAAGTCAGTTGAGGCTCCTTCATCCACCATCCTGGACCTGACTCTGGCCAGTGGTCCCGCGTTATGGGGCAGGATGGGACACCTGGGTCCCTACCAAGTTCACAGTTATTTCTTGAGTTAGTCAGATGGGAAGGGAAAGTTGGGCTCGAGGCTTGAGAGCCTCCAAGGCAGTGGTTCCCCGAGCACTGAGGCGGCATCACCTGGGAACTGGGTAGGGATGCACCTTCTCAGGCCTCCACTCCAGACCCGCTGACTCTCTGGGGATGGGGGCCAACACATGATTTAACAAATCCTCAAGGTGGTTCTGGGGGGTTGGCTCCCCCATCCTGAGGGGTGGGATGGGCCATCACAGTGTCATTTTTCCCCTGCTTCCCTGCCAGGCAGAGCTTTGCAGTACTCCGAGGGGCTGTCCTGGGACTGCAGGATGGAGGGGATGATGGAGATGCCTCCAGGCCCAGCCTGGAGCCAGCAGAGGAGCCCCCTGGGGAAGGGCAGCCCCACGGGGACCAGACAGACAACGGGCACGGGCCCCCGAGTCCTGGCAAGCAGGAGCAGAGTCAACACCTGCACCTCATGGTGGAGTTGCTGAGGCCACAGGACGATATCCGCCTGGTGAGGCCCCGTCCAGAGCTCTCTGGTCTCCCGAAAGGGGAGAGAGCCACTCCTCAGGTGGGAGGGGAGAGTGGAACAGAGCCAGCGTGTTTGGAGAGCCTGTTTGGAGAGCCGTGCTGTGAGGGCAGGGGGCACCCTGGGGAGCGTAGCGGTTACCCAAACCATGATGACTCTGCTGTTTCAGCTAGAGTTGTTTTAACAGGCCGAGGGGGTGTCTTCAGGTCTCTGGAGAGAGCTGGGAGAGGATGGGGAGGTTTGTCCCACTTGAGCCTATAGGGCAAGAGTAGGATCAAGAGCGGGGAATTACCCAGAGGCGGGTTTCTGTTTAACCAGCACAAGACCTTCCTGACCGTGTTAGGTGTCCACAAAGGGACTGGTGCTCAGGGGGGGCCTGCTGAGCACCCACCGTGGGCTGGTGTCCTGGAAGGGCCCATGTGGGGATGGGACACAGGCGGCAAAGTGAGAACCTGGATGCCTGTGGAACATCTCACTGTCTACAGCAAGATGGGAAAAATGAGACACAGTCAGTCTTTTGTAAGGCAGAATTAATTCCACGGAAGCACCATCCTTTATTGTGAGATTGGGTCCTTAATATTTCTTTGGTAACAAACATTTCTTGAATCAAATTATGGTAATGGTAACTGGAAAGGTATTTTTTAAACTTCCTTCCTAGCAGGAAGAAAAAAAAAAGGGTGATGTCATGCCCACGCTCCCCTTTTTTCCCCCACATACATCCCCTTTGAGAAAACTCTTTATTAATGGACCATGAAATCCCAAAGCTGGGAACCACTAGACTGTAACCACTGATCTGGTATCTGCGGAGGGAGAGGTGGGTACAGAGGGAACAGGTGGAGGTCTGCTCCAGACCCAGATGTGTGTCGGGTGGGGGTGGGGAGAACAGGTCCCCTGGGCCACTGCAACCCCAGGCTTCTTCCTTCCCATCTTCCCCAGGCAGCCCAGTTGGAGGCGGCTCGGGCCCCCCGGCTCCGCTACCTGCTGGTCGTTTCCACCAGAGAAGGTCTGAGTCAGGATGAGACAGTCCTTCTGGGCGTGGACTTCCCTGACAGCAGGTGGGAGCACGGGAAGGAGGAACAGGAGGGCCCGGTGGGGAGGCGCTGGTACTAATGGACAGCCACTTGCCCTGTGTCCCTGCCAGCTCCCCCAGCTGCACCCTCGGCCTGGTCCTGCCTCTCTGGAGTGACACTCAGGTGTACCTAGATGGAGACGGGTAAGGGATGGCACCTGGAGGGAAGGGAGAGGAGAGAGTGGGGCCAGAGGGTGAAATAACCAGGTGTGATGTATGCCCGGGGGGGTTGGTACTGGGAAGCAACTGCAGAACTCCAGGCTGGGCCTACTCTCAGCTCCACCGAAGATCCACTGGGTGAGCCTGGGCAAGTCACCTAACCTCTGGGCCTCAGCTGCCCAATGTCTGCAAACAGGGCTCATTTTGAAGCTCAGACGATGTGTACATGTTCTGAGGACCAGCCTGGTTAGGTGACTAATGGGTAGGCCCCACAGAGGCACTGTTCTAGAGCCAGGTCCCACCCCACCGGGTCTCCCACAGGGGCTTCAGCGTGACGTCCGGGGGGCAGAGTCGGATCTTCAAGCCTGTCTCCATTCAGACCATGTGGTAAGGGGCGTGGCTCCACCGTGGCCGCAGGGGCCAGGGAGGGCCGCTGGGAGGACGGTGTGACCGGCCTCCCCTCTGTCCCAGGGCCACGCTCCAGGTGTTGCACCAGGCGTGTGAGGCGGCTCTCAGCAGTGGTCTTGTGCCAGGGGGCAGTGCCCTCGCCTGGGCCAGCCACTACCAGGACAGACTGAGCTCTGACCAGAGCTGTCTCAACGAGTGGATGGCCATGGCCGACCTGGAGTCTCTGCGGCCTCCTTGCGTGGAGCCCAGCCGGTCAGTCCGGGGAGGGGGCCTGGGGGGAGGCACACGGCAGAGCAGGGAAGGACCCTGCCCTGACAGACTCGGGTTCCAGGCCCTCAGAGCAGCAGCAGATGGAACAGGCGATCCGGGCTGAGCTGTGGGAGGTGCTGGACGCCAGTGACCTGGACAACGTCACTTCCAAAGAGGTGGGCCGGGTGCGGGGGTAAGGGGGGAGCTGGGCCCTGGGTGGGGGCCCTCCGGCTGGGTGCCAGAGTGGTCCTCTCCTTGGAGCCTTCCCCTTTAGCTCTCCTCCTGTCTGAGCTGTTCCCACGTGCCTGGCCTCAGCTTCTCTGCCACGATGGGACACAGTACTGACCTCAGAAGCCCCAGAGGGGAGGCTGGGGCATAGGAGCCTTGTGAGGCGCCCCAGCCTCGCCTCCCCCACCTGCCTGCAGATCCGCCAGGCCCTGGAGCTGCGTTTGGGATGCCCTCTCCAGCAGTACCGTGACTTCATCGACAACCAGATGCTGCTGCTCATGGCCCAGCAAGACCGGGCATCCCGCATCTTCCCCCACCTCTACCTGGTGAGCTGCAGGCTGGGGGTGGGAGGTGGGGATGGCCAGAGCCGGCAGAGACTGAATGACAGGCTCTCCCTGTTCCCAGGGCTCAGAGTGGAACGCAGCGAACCTGGAGGAGCTGCAGAGAAACAGGTGGGGTTTCCAGCCCTCTCAGGACTGCCCACCCTCTGTCTTCCCCAAGGAGAGACCTGGCCAGAAACTCCCAGAACCCTCTCCCAGCCGCTAACTCTGCTTTCAGCTCTGTCCCGGGGCTGCTCCCCTCCTGTGGGCTCAGGCCGGGACAGGCTGGTCTGCTGGCAGCTCCCTGGCCCCCCTCTCCCTTCTCTCCAGCTCTAAAGCAGAAAAGCCCCTCTCTGCCTGACCACGTCTCTTGGAGAAGGAAGGGCCCCTCTCCGGCTGGCTGCTCCTGACAGTTCAGTTCCTTGTCCACCATGGGCCTTCAGCAACCCTATGACAAGGGTCATAGGTTTTAGCTATTGCCCATCCAGCCAGGCCTAGCTGAGCTCAAAAACCCTTCTCTGGGGACTTCCCTGGAGGTCCAGTGTTAAGACTCTGCACTTCCAATGCAGGGGGTGTGGGTCAGGGAACTAAGATCCCACATGCTGCAAAGTACAGCCCCATTTCCCGGCCCCCCCCCCAAAAAAAAGGCCCTCTCTAACTGACTTCTGATGATAAGATAAGGGCTTGTGCTTCAGACAGCCTGCAGCTACCTGGAAGGCGGGGGCAGGGAGGGGAGGACAGTCCTCAAGCCCAGTGGGGTAAGCCGATTTGCTCCTCTCCCCACTGGGACTAGACCACACCCCCAGCCCTCAGCCCCGGGAACACGAAGCGCCCGGCGTGCGCTGGCCCCACCTCAGCCGGCTCGTGCCTGGGCTGCAGGGTGAGCCACATCTTGAACATGGCCCGTGAGATCGACAACTTCTACCCCGAGCGCTTCACCTACCACAACGTGCGCCTCTGGGATGAGGAGTCGGCCCAGCTGCTGCCCCACTGGAAGGAGACACACCGCTTCGTGGAGGCCGCCAGGTGGGGCCGTGCTGCCCCGGCGCCCGCCACACCTGAGCCGCCTGCCTGCCCTGCCCTCCACTTTGCTGGCCCCAGGGCCCTCGCCCCCTTTCCCCTCTGCTCTGGGCTGCCCTGCCCCCACACGGCACAGCGACGGGGTGGGGAAGGGGAAGCTGACTGCGTGTGGCCTCCACAGAGCGCAAGGCACCCGGGTGCTCGTCCACTGCAAGATGGGCGTCAGCCGCTCGGCTGCCACAGTGATCGCCTACGCCATGAAGCAGTATGGCTGGAGCCTGGAGCAGGCTCTGCGCCACGTGCAGGAGCTCCGGCCCATCGCCCGCCCCAACCCCGGCTTCCTGCGCCAGCTGCAGACCTACCAGGGCATTCTGACTGCTAGGTATGCGGTGGGGGGACAGGGAAGGGGGCGTGGGGGTGGCCGCTGGGTCACCAAAGCTGACTCAGGGCCCCCCCTCGCAGCCGGCAGAGTCACGTCTGGGAGCAGAAAGCAGGTGGGGCCTCCCCAGAGGAGCCCCTGGCCCCCGAGGTCTCTACACCGTTCCCACCTCTTCAGCCAGAACCGGGGGGCAGTGGGGAGCTGAATGCCGTGGGGTCAGAGGACAGCCAGGCAGCCCCAAAAGAAGCACCTGGGTCGCGGCCCCGTATCAACCTCCGTGGGGTCATGAGGTCCATTAGCCTCCTGGAGCCACCCTCCGAGCTGGACAGCCCCTCCGGCGATGCTGACCTGCCAGAGGTGAGGCCGCGGCCACTGGAGGAGCTGGGCTGAGGCAGGCTGGGGGCCAAGAGGAGGAGGGGGTGGGTGGCGGGAGGATGAGAGAGTCCAGGACTGAGGCTTGGCTTGGCCCTGAGCAGGGGGCTCCTGAGCAGGCGGCCGTGCCCTGGTCTGCTCCTTTCCATCCCCTCAGCAGCAGAGGAGACACAGGGCGGACAGGTGAGCCCCGCTCTCCACAGGAGCGGGAGCGCAGCCTTGGGACAGGGCCATCTGGTGGGCGCCACGGCCCAACAGGCCTAGGCTGGCGGCTGCAGGCAGCTCTCAGCCTGATGAGGGCACTTGCTTCCTGAGGCTCAGGGCTGCCCAGACTTGGGGGAGCATCCTCCCCAGGCCAGGAGCTGCACAACCAACTGCTGAACCCAGACGGGCATGGACGACCTCAGTACCCCCTCCCAAAGCAGAGGGGCAATCCATTGAAGGATGGGGTGCAGAGTGGTCACAACACTCACACAGCCAAAGTCGCAGCTGGAGAGCTGAGCGCTCTCGCTCTGCTGAGAGCGGCAGGGCACACATGTGAGACCAGAAGTTGGCCCCTGCCTTGGAGTCACCTCACACCCCGCTGCAACTTGAGGCCAAGGTGGCTGACCCGGAGGAAAGAAAAACAGCTCATCTCACAGAGGAAGGAAACATATGGGAGAGGCTTCCTGGAGGAGATGGCACTGGGTGTGGAAGGCTGGGGGGAATAGATGGTTGATGGGGGGTGTCAGTGTTCCTAAAGGCAGGGTGTCCTCACTCAGCACCCATCTCAGGGCCTGGCATGGAAGATGTGTCCCTTGTGGCACACAGGACGGGCTGTACAAAGCAGTGGGGGCAAGAGGAGGAGAGGGGGGCTAAGAAGGGCTTCTGGGGGCCACTCGGGGGCAGGTGAGGAGCAGGAGCAGGAGGCCTGGGGTGCTGCCTTCCCTCCTAGGGAAATCTGACCTGTCAGTAGCTCAGTGTTTCTGTATTCACTCAGCAGACATTCTGCATCTACCCTGTTCACGCCCAGCCCTGGAAAGACTGCCCCTGACTCTATAGTCTCACTCTTCCAGGTTTTCTCTTCAAAAGAATCTTCAGATGAGGAGCCTCCCCAGCCCTTCCCTCAGCCCTCAAGCGCCAAGGGAGGCCGGCAGGTCCGCAGGGGGCCTTGGCCTGCTCTGAAGTCCCGCCAGTCGGTGGTGGCCCTCAACAGCGCCGCCCTGGTGGCCAGCCGGACCCGGGCCTTCCAGGAGCAGGGGGAGGCCGGCTGTGCGTCCACACCCAGGCACCAGAAGATTGTGAGGCAGGCCAGCGTGGATAGCAGTGGGGAGGAGGGTGAGGCGTGAGCCCTCACGTGTGCCCATGCCCCCTTAGACACAAGTCGAGGCGCCCGAGCACAGCTCCTAGGGCGAGCACCCCTCAGTCCTGCCAGTCTGTTCACATTCCTCTTAGGAGGAGGCCGCAGGCTCCTGTCACTACAGCCTCAGTGCCTACAGCCTTAAGTCTCCGACCCATGTCCACCTCTCCAAGGGCTCAAGATTTTCTCCATATTTGGGGATATGGTAGAGACTGAAGGTGCCTTTGCGGGCAACAGTACCCTAGCTTCATTCTCAACTGCTGCCTGAAACACACACTTGAAGCCACAGATTTAAAAAACAGAGTTTCCCGGTGCAGAAAGGCTCAGGCTCCCTCCCTCTCCCACTCCCGTCTGCCTCATCCCCCCAGCCCCGCCATTTCATTCCTGGGGCCCTCCAGAGAAGCAGTGGCCCCTCGCCCGCCCCCCTACCAAGGCCGAGAGTAAACTCAGTCCTCAGTGCCCGGACCCCTCCAGTGGGGCTGGCGGTCGGCCTCGCTCACACGCCCTGTAAGCAGCCTGAGTCTGCTGCTGCCCCAGCGCCCTCACCAGCACTGCACTGGAGCCCAGGGCACCAGGCCAAAGAGACTCTTCTTTGTGCTTCATGGCCTCTGGCCAGTTTTTCACAGTCTTAATAGTATCTCGCTTTGTACTCAGAATAAAAAACATTTTCATACCATTTTCAATTTTATGATAAAGCCTGTCAGTCCACTCTTTCTCTGGTTACACAAGGAGTCTGGCCTCTCATTACCCCTTCCAGTCTCCTCACAGTTCCCAGGTATCTCGTGACAGGCCCATGTGCGCAGTGGTGTGTTTGGGGTGGGGTGGGAGGAAGAATGGGGAAGAGAAGAGAGGAGGCGGGAGCTATCTCCCTCATCTCCCAGGGCAGGGCCTGGGTAAATGCGAGCAGCACACACCCCCTCAGGCAGGTCAGCAGGGGAACAAGTCTACACTGGGCAGCAGGTGCTCAACGCTGTTGGGGCAGCGGAAGGGAGTTACCTACGCGGAAGTGGAAACTGCCAGTGCCTATCTGGACAGGATCGAGCCTGTCTCGGAAACTGAGGTTCCTTTCAGACACCTGCTGCTAGTTCCTGAACACACTTTGGGTCCCAAGAATCTTCCTGCTACAATGCAAGAGAGCCTCATTTTCCAAGACAGCCCACCACTGCCAGGGAAGAAGGAGCCTTGACGGGCCCTTCCCTCTGCCGAGGGGTTCTTTCTGTGCAGTTACAGCGTTCAAGAAGAGTAGGCAGGTCCATCATTGTCACTTCTCTTCCTGCTTCCCAAGATAATATAACATGGTGCCCTATAACACTAGTTTGGTTGGGGGCGGGGAGTGGGCGGGTGCAACTCCTTCCCTCGCAGCAGACCTCACAGATCGGAGCTGGTAGCAAATGTTCTTCTTAACTGAGATGTAATGCTCAGTTCTAAAAGTGAATCTCTCACACAGACCCTGGTTGGACCCCCAGTCCTGCTCTAACCCTGGTGGACAGAGACTTGGGTTGTAGCCCTAGCTTTATCACTTGCATGTTACTTCACCTTAAGTCCCTGCTTCTTTCTGTAAAACTAAAGGATTAAACTAGGAGATCCCTATGCTTCCCTCTCCTGCTTTGATATTTTAACAATACACGTAACCTATACATTGACAGAATTCAGCCTCAACGTGCTCTCTAGAAGAGGAATCGTTTTCTGTGGGTAGCAGGTTCAGGGTCACAACGTGAGGTTCAGAAAAGCTAGATCTGACTCTTGATCCACTAGGCTGAGCCGCCCTACTGAGCTGTCTGCAGGCAACCCTGGTTCTCACCAGGCTGCCCTTTCGGCAGTCCGAGGCCTAGGCTGGGGGGAAGTGGGGGTGACAACGTTGGGCCGGAAGCCAAGGCCAGGCCCCGCCCTCCTGAAGTCTGAGCAGCTGGGAAGGCAGGATTCAATCAGGAACCCGGAGCTGTGGGGCCCACTACAATCTACGGACTCTGAGAAGTAAGAATTCACCACGTGGAGAAACAAAAATTGGAAGGAAAATTATCTGTATCAAAAATGCAAAAAAAAAAAAAAAAAAATGCAGATAAATGGTTAAGAACTATATGTATACTGGGAGTTTCCTGGTGGCCGAGTGGTTAGGATTCCAGGCTTTCACTGCTGGGGCCTGGGTTCAATCCCTGGTTGGGAAGCTGAGATGCCTCAAGTCAGGTGGCACCGCGCCCCTCCCCTCCATCCCCATCCCTGCGCCAAAAAGAAAGAACTATATGTATAGACAAAGATCACACAAATTGCTAAAAGAGCAAAAAATACAGTATTAAAAAAAAAAAAAGATATGAAAATAGTGTTTCCATCTGATCTTGCCCTCCAATCCTTCACAGGCAAACATTGTTACCAGCTTGAATCCCTCCAAAGACATTCCATGCTTAAGTCATCCAATATATTTGTATATTCTTTTTAAAATATAAATTAAATCATTATTATTAACATCCTGCATTTTGACAATTTTTTTCATATCACAGAGAGCTGCACATCAGTACAGTAAGCTCTGTCTAATTTTAAAAATAACCACACATATCCTCTTTAATGGAATTCATCATTATTTAAGTAGTCATCTATCAATGATTTGTTGTTTTGTTTCCATTTCAAGTAATGCCTAATTACTTTGTATATACTTTCTTGTGCACACATGACCACTAATTTCATAGGAAGTATTTCTAGAATCGCTGAGGCAGAGGTTATGTGCATCTTTTTTATTGTTTTCATTTTTAAAATTTTATTTTTCTTTTAAAAAATTTTTTATTTATTCTTGGCTGCTCCGCCTGGCATGTGGGATCCTTCCTAATTTCCTGACCACAGATGGAACCCACGCCTCCTGCACTGGAAGCACGGCGTCGTAACCGCTGGACCTCTAGGCAAGTCCCACTACGTGCATTTTTAATTCTAAAAGGTACTACCCTAATTTCCTTACCATAAATTGCACTAATTTACAGAGAATGGGAATGGCAGTCCAATCTGCACATCAATCATCTCATATAAACCTTGTAACACTCTCAGAGGAGAAATGGGAGCTATTACAATTATCACCCTTTTAGAAATAAGGAAACCGAGGCCCGGTAGCTCCCGGGCCAGCTCCCACCTCCACATCGTTCTCCCTCCGGCCGGCCCGGCCTGGGACGAGTCACCAGCCAGGGCATCCCCTCCTCAGGATAACTTTTCAAACGGCAAGACGAAACGCTCCGAAGACCGCGACCCCACCTCTTCACCTCGCCTCCCAGACGCCTCAGAGCCGCGGCTACCAACAGAAACTACCTTTCGGCCTCCACGGCCTCTCCTACGCCGGCAGCACCCAGAAAGGGCCCAGGCCGGCCGGGGAACCTGGAGGCTCAGAACGGACTGCGACGCTGGGGCGCCATCTTGCGTCCGTTCCTCTGGCCGTCGGGTGACAGTCTGGAAACCACATTTCCCAGTGTGCCTAGCGCCGCTGCGCAGGCGCGATTTCCCCCCACCCCACCCCCCCCCCCCGTTTCCATAGGAACCTTACCCTCCCGGGTGCCGGCGGCTAGACTCTGAGGAGAGTCGGTTGTCGGTCTCTCTGTGGTGCCCCGACGCCAGGACCGGGTCTATAGACTGTTGAGGGGGCAAAGTAGGAGCCTGAGGAAAGGAGACCAGGTGGCCCTGCCTTCGGGCTGGGGCCAGCGCTTCCCAATTCTCCTCGGCCTCCGGGCCTCCGCGTTCTGAGGCAAAAGGACCCGGGTTGGCGAGACCAAGTCAAGCACTGGTCTGCGCGGCCCTGCTGGTCCCACTCAGCGCTTTGTCACCCCCTGCCAAGAGCCTGCGCCCCGCCGACAGGTATTCCCGGGGCGCGGGCCGGTGAGTTGATGATTGGCGCCCCAGGTGAAGGTGCGGGTAGCATCCGGCAGGGTAACGGACGCCCCCGGAGTTGGATTCCGCTCTGCCTGTGATGGATCGGGGACCGCGCTCAGGGCTTCACGTCCCCCTCTGTAAAGTGGCGCTTGGCCTGGTACTCTTGCGCACATTGCCATTCCGTTGCAGAGCAGTTCCTGGCTCTGTGAGACCAGAACATGTCCCTGTATCTCTCTGGGCCCAAGTTTCCTCTCTCTAAAGTAAGGAGACTGAAGCAGATGGTCCCTAAGGTCTCGTCTAGCAGGTATGGGGTCATTGTCCCTCATTGCAGACCAAATGCAAAAAGGAAAAAAAAAGGGACCTGTATGGTCTGGGCAAGAAGAGCCAGAGACGCTTGGGTTTGTGACTTTGGGCAAAGTGGCTACATCTCTTGAGGCTCAGTTTCCTGATTTGCAAAACTGGGGGTAATGATAGAACCATCTCAGGCTTTTGATGGTTAAATGGCAGTGAGTTTTAGCCTAACTGTAATAAGTACTGTCCCCTATCCCAGCCATCAGTTCTGATACTTTCAAAAATATTCCTTAGCCACTGTGAGAACTTAATTTTTGGAGTCATTTCCTCCTAGGCAGGATGGTTTTATAGGCTGATCCTGATGGGAAAACCTAGGCCTTCTTACCCAAGGCTGGATGCTCAGAGCCGGTGTATCTCTTCCCTTCAGCCTCAGTACAGCACAGATCACGAAGCAATCTTGAGTACCAGTGATGGACACTCCTTTGGCTCTTGTGGCTTTTGTGTCGTTCTTGGCTCTTCTTTTTCTGTGGCCCACTCTTCCCCAGAGATATTCCTCTCCCAGCTCTGACCCACCTGGGAGTGGGAAACTATGTACCACACCAACAGATTGTTGAGACCAACAGCTGCTGCAAAGGAATGAGGCTGGCTCAGCAGCACCATCTTCAGGCTGGTTTCTAGGCCTTGCCCTTCCACAGGCCCGCCTAGGGCTGAACTTGTGCCAGGAGCTGATGCTGAAACGGACCACTCAGAGCAGCTGTCCAGTGACCTGGGGAGTGGAGAACTTCTTTAGGATCTGGGATGGAACTGTTACTTGAGGAAGGCAGAACAGAGAAGACTGAAGAGAGAATGGCTTGAGGACAGGACAAACCCTCCCAAGTCTTGTTTAGATGTCCCCTGGGATCCTCTGTTGCTCACAGAGGATGTGGTCATCCTCTGAACAAGAAAACTGGGGAGAGGTTAAGTAGGTACGACCAAGGAAGGGATGGACCACAGCTGACACTCCATTTTCTCACTAGATGTGAGGTGGTGCAGGACGTCTGGGGGCCACAAATGCTCCTTTTCCTGGAGATGTGACCCAAAGTGAGCTGTTACACCATCTTTCTGGTAACATGTGCTCCCACCTGGGATCCTGCACTTCCTCTCCGCCCTGCTTCTCCAGTTTGCTCTACTCCACTGGCTGCAGGTAAGTGCCTGCTGAGTGTGTCAGGATTCCCGTGTTAGTGAAGTGCCCCAGGAAAGCTTCATTACTCCAGACCTGGTGCAGCTCAGGGCCTGCCTACATCAACCTACTACAGGGTCATGATGATCTATTGCAATTTACAACAGCTGAAAAGTCCTATGACTTTCACTTTCCCATCTGCGGGATATTGAGTTTTTAGGTTTAGGTCATGGAGCCAGTGGTAGCACTGAGACCAGGGGTCTTTCTACAGCCTTGGCTGTCACTGAAGTCATGCCCTCTGCCTCCTGATAAAGCCACAGTCCGAGGCTAACCTGCAGTTAAACCAGAGCTCTCCTTCCTCCCATTTCAGCCAGAATTCCCAGTCCATTTTCCCCAGTTCTCCAGCCCAGCTTCTCTGTCATTGAGCATATTTGACCAGAGCCTCTCACTCTCACATCTTGCAAGTTGCTGACTTGTTCCCATGGCAGCAGATCTTACCAGTGCTGGCACTCCTTTCCTTTCTCTGCCAGGCTTACTAGTTCCCAGGCAGTGGCCCTGGAGGGTTAGGACATTTTAGGGAATTCTGTATCTGGGTTTGAGGACCAAGAATACGAAAGCTGTCTTCCCAATGGGTGGGGAGGCAAATTGGTAACATCTGCCCAGTGGGATTCCCTGGCCTGGGCAGTGATGCTACCCCCACCCCACTGGCACCCCTCAGTGAGCCTTGGAGGTAAAGTTGGGGAGGCAAGAGTGGCAGGGAGGGGCATACAGAGAAAGCCCTGGCTAAAGCGAGGCCCCACATACTGGCCTAACTCAGGCCAGACATAATTGTGGAGGTTAGGCAACAGTTTGGGTGAAGGAGGCTGCCTTGGAGGCTGGCATGGGGAAAAAGAACTGATTATATGCACCCCACGTTATTGAACTTCACACAGCCTGTGACGGCGTGAAGTTGGGCATGTCTTCACATCACCTGTCTCCGCAGGCCATGCTCTGCTATGCAGCTCATCTCTTGGTTTGGAGAACTGGTTCTGAGACCTCTGACTTTCTCCATGGCTTCCACTCTCACTGGTGGCTCAGCCCAATGCCTTGTCCAGTTCTGGGCACAGTCTGATTGTCTTCATGTCCCAAACGTTCCTGTGCTAGGCTGAACTCTGCCTCTTGAGAATGTCCGCTTTCCTGCCGACCCCAAGCTTTTATTTCTTAAACAGAAATGGGAAGTTTGGGAAACTGGGAGGCTGAGTACCATGGGGATAGAGTAAGTGGTTTGGGGGCAACAAATAGAATTATTTGAGGGTCAGTGGGATGACTGAGCTGGTTGGTAGAGATCCCCCAAGCCCCAGTACTGCTAGGTGCCCTGTATGGCAGGTGTGGCTGGCTGGAGCAAGGCCTACAAGCTTTCCCTGCAGCCAGATATGCTTCGGGTGGTCCCTGCTGCCCCACCTACATCCTGCTGCAGCCTCCCCCTCACCTCAGCCCTGCTCTGTCATCTCTTCCCTCTCCTCCCTCCACCCCTGGCCCACTCATGCCTGAGCTGCTTAGGAGGGCTGAGCTTGGCCTGCATGCTACAGGACTGGTGCTCTCAGGCAGATACTTGATTCCTCTCCTCTTACAACGGAAAAAGGACTCCAAAAATAGAGGAGGTTAGAGCAAGAGGACAGAACTACCTAAAAGCCAAGTGCAAAGGAATCAGGTTGAAGCGATGCTACAACCTGAAGGTTGTAGTCCAGAGAAGGACTCAGGATACCAGTCAACTCAAAGGGCCTGCTGGTCTCGGGGATGGGTTGTGGGGCCAGGTGAGGCTGGTCTAATGGAGAACTCTGTTTCAAGTTGGACCATTTGACAGCCAGAGGGTCTGTGAAGGATTCATTTGACAAGAAGACAGGGTTAAAACTAAACCTATTCCTTTTTCTTATAATTCTTCTCTTCAAGCCTTGAATTTCAAACTTTTCTCTCCTGTTGACTTTCCCACCTCCTCTATTTATACCTAAGTGTAAATCTCAGGGTGATAACCCTTACTTTTCACATTTAATCAGTTATCAAATTCTGTGGGTCCCCTACAAAACAGTTGCCTTTTATTCCCACTTTCTGTACCTAACCCAAGCTCCTGCTCCCACTCCTAGACTACTGCAATAGCCTCCTAACTGTGATGCCCTTTGGTCTGTACAGAGTGCCCTGACTAGATTAACCTTTCAGGAGAATTGCATCACTTCACATGTTACTCCCATGTTTATTGCCTTCCTTGGGGCTCCTGTTGCTTGCCAAGTGCAGTACACACTCTCTGTTCTTTTGTTCAGGGCTTTTCCCAGTTTGGCACACAGCCTACCTGCCTTTCTGACTTATCTCCCAGAATGTCCTAGTATGCACCTTTGACTCAAATCAAACTAGATTACTCACTGTTTCTTGAAAACAATTTTCCTCCCCGTAACCTTTGTTCCTGCTGTTCTTTCTATCTAGAAGGGTCCTCTGTCACGTTCATTTATTCATTTTAAAATATTTTTTGAGGGACTTCCCTGGTGGTTCAGTGGCTAAGACTGCGCTCCCAATGCAGAGGGCCCGGGTTTGATCCCTAGTCAGGGAACTAAATCCCACATGCCACAACCAAGACCCAGTGCAGCCAAATAAATAAAAGAGTTTTTTTTTTTTTTAAATACGTATATATGTATTTATTGAATATCTTTTTATTTTGAACATTTTTAGATTTAGTTGAAAGTAGTAGCACAACGAACACATATCTAAATTCACCAGTTGTTAATCTCCTGCCACATTTCTTTCTTTTTGTTCCCTAGATTCACTAAAAATAAGTTTCAGGCATTAAGAGACTTCATCCCTAAATATTTTGGCCCATATCTCCTAAAAATAGGATATTTTCTCATATAACCACAATATCCTTTTTAAAAATTGTGGTAAAATATACATAACATGAAATTTACTATTTTAACCATTTTAAGTATATAATTGTGGCATTAAATTTCTTTACAATGCTGTGTAACCATCATCATTATCCACTTCCTGACCTTTTTCATCATCCTGAAAGGAAACTGTACCTAGTAAATATTCCATCCTCCTCTGGCAACCTCTGTCCTATTTTATGTATCTATGAATTCGCCTGTTTTCAGTAAGTGGAACCATGTAAGTAGAACCATACAATATTGGTCCTTTTGTGTCTGGCTTATTTCATTTAGCATGATGTCTTCAAGGTTCACCCATGAAGCATTATCAGGATTTCATTCCTAAGCAATACTCTGTTGTATGTATAGATCACATTCTGTTTAGCTACTCATCTGTTGAGGGACACCTGGCTTTTTTCTGCTTTTTGGCTGTTGTGAATAATGCTGCTATGAACACAGGTGTACAAGCATCTCTTTGAGTCCCTGCTTTCAGTTCTTTCCGGTATATATCTAGAAGTGGAATTGCTGGGTCATATGGTAAGTCTATGTTCAATTTTATGAGGAACTGTGGAACTATTTACCATAGCAACCAAGAAATTTCACAATGCAGTATTATTATCTAGGTTAATTAGGCCATAATAGCATTTCTACAAATATCCCTAAAATCTAGTTTTCCTGCCTTCTTGTTTTTCATGACATTGATATTTTTGAAGAATCTAAGCTAGTTTTCTGGTAAAATGTCCCTTGATTTAAATTTTCTTTGAATGTTTCTTCACAATTAAATTCAGGTTAAACCTTTTTGCAAGAATACTACATGAGGGACATGTTCTCTCTGTTGCATTGTTTTGATCATTTAATGTTGCTTTATTTCATTAATGTTGATGCTGAACCAAGACACATTACATACAGAAGTACTATGAAAGGAAGAAAAGGCAGATAGGAGACAATGAATCACACTTTTAAATTGCTGACAAAGGGAGAGTTTCAGTCTAGAGTTCTATAGCCAATGAAAATATCCTTTAAAATGAAAGAGAAATAAAACCATTTTCAGAAAAATGAAATATAAGAGAATTTATTGTTTGCAGATATGCACTATGAGAAATACTATGAAATTTTTCAGGCTGAAAGGAAATTTGGAAACTTGGACCTATAGGAAGGAATGAAGAGCCACAGAATTGATAATTCTGGGTAATTATAAAAGAATTTTTTTTCTTTTCTTAATTTCCATAAAAGACAAATAATTGTTTACAGCAAAAGCAATATAAGTGTAAGGTGCAGTTTATGATATATGTAAGAATAAAATATATGATAATAGTTCAAAGGATGGGAGAATAAATGAAATTAAAGCTTCTTTTGTGAAATGTGTTCAATTACACTGTGATAAATTAGTGATGCATATTATAATTTCTAAAACAATCATTAAAAATAATAAAAATGATAAAAAGATATAGCTAAAATCCAAAGAGAGGAAATAAAGTATAATATTAATGATATTTAATATTGAATTATAATGTATAGCAGGTATCTATATTAATAATGAATACTATTAGATATATGCTATTAATTATATATGATATTAATATAGATTTAATAATCAGTTCCTCAGAAGTCAGGAAGAGAACTAAGGAACAAAAGAACATATGAGGCAAATAGAAAACAAATAGCAAGATGATAAACTTTGTTATGGGTTGAAATGTGTCTGCCACCAAAGCATATACTGAAATCCTGCACCTCAGATTGTGACTGTATTTGGTAGAGTCTTCTTTTTCTTGTCTGTTAAAATTTAAAAAAATTTTTTGGAGGTGGAATCTTTATAGAGGTATTACGTTAAAATGAGGTCATTAGTGTAGACCCTAATCCAATATGACTGATTTCCTTATTGGAGAAGGCAATGGCACCCCACTCCAGTACTCTTGCCTGGAAAATCCCATGGACAGAGGAGCCTGGTAGGCTGCAGTCCATGGGGTCGCTAGGAGTCGGACATGACTGAGCGACTTCACTTTCACTTTCATGCATTGGAGAAGGAAATGGCAACCCACTCCAGTGTTCTTGCCTGGAGAATCCCAGGGACGGCAGAACCTGGTGGGCTGCCGTCTACCGGGTCGCCCAGAGTCAGACACGACTGAAGCAACTTGGCGGTGGCAGCGGCTGTTTCCTTATAGGAAGAGGAAATCTGGACACAGACATGGACAGAGAGAAAACAACATGGAGACACAGGGGGATGATGGGTGTCTACAAGCCAAAGACTGAGGCCTGGAAGAGATCCTTTCCCACCCACCTTAGAAGGAACCAACCGTGCCAACACCATAATCTCAGACTTCTTGCTTCAGAGCTGTGAGTAAATAAATTTCTGTTGTTTAAGGCCCCCAGTCCAAAGCACTTTGCTATGACAGCCCTTGTGAACTAACACGGATTTAAGCCCAACTGTATTAATAATTCCACTAAATATAAATGCTCCAGTTAAAAAACAGAGCTGGTCAGATTGAAAAATCAAGATCCAACTATAGTTGACCCTTGAACAGTGCAGAGGTAGGGGACACCAACCCACCCAGCAGTGGGAAATTTGAGTGTAACTTTATAGTTGGCCCTCCCTATCTGCAGCTGTGCATCCACAGAGTCAACAAACCGCTGACAGTTTAGTACTGTAGTACATGTTTATTGAAAAGAAATCCATGTAGAGTGGGCCCTGCAGTTCAAATATGTGTTGTTCGAGGGTTAACTATATATGTCTAAGAGAGATATAATTTTAATATACAGATAACAGACCATAAAAGATGAAAAAAATATATACTATGTACATTAAAAGCTGGTATGGCTACATTAGTATCAGATAAAGTAAATTTTGAGACAAGGCGAAATAGCAGAGAAAAAGGCATTTCATAATCAAAAAAGGGTCAATTGAACAGGAGGATATAATCCTAAATGTGTGTGCATGCATGGTCGCTTCAGTCCTGTCTGACTCTCTGGGATCCCATGAATTCTAACCCACCAGGGTCCTCTGTCCATGGGATTCTCCAGGGAAGAATACTGGAGTGGGTTACCTTGCCCTGTACCAGGGGATCTTCCAGACTCAGGGATCAAACCTGTGTCTCATGTCTCCCGCATTAGCAGGCAGATTCTTTACCACTAGTGAAACCTGAATCCTAAATGTATACACCTAATAGCAGAGCTACAAAAAATGGAGTAATAATTGACAGAACTAAAGGGAAAAACCGACAAAAGGATAATTACATTCAGAGATTTGAAAACCCCTCTACTGATAACTGGTAGAACATTTAGGCAAGAAAGCAATGGGATTTAGAAAATCTAAACAATACAATCAACCAACCTGATACAGACAGCATATCAGCAGGACAGCATATCAGCGGGACAATCAAGAGAGGAGAACTCTCTTAAAGAAACTCTCTTAAATGCAGAATACACTTTTTTTTTTTTTCAAGTACATATGGAATACTCACTAAGCTAGATTATATCCTTGGCCATAAAATAGATCTCAATAAATTTCAGAAGATTAAAATCTCATAGAATATGTTCTCTAATCACAGTGGAATTAAGTTAGAAATAAATAATATATCTAGAAAATCCATAGATGTTTGGAAATTAAAGACTGTATTTCTTTATAACTAATGAGTCAAGAAAACAAATGAAATTAGAAAATATTTAAAGAAGCACAGCATATCAAAATTTGTATAGTGCAGCTAAAGAAGTTCTTAGAGGAAAATATTTAACTTTAAATGCCTATATCAGAAAAAAAAGAAAATTTTAAAGTCAATATTCTACATTTCTGGAGAAGGAAATGGCAACCCGCTCTAGTATACTTGCCTGGAGAATCCCATGGATAGAGGAGGCTGGCAGGATACAATCCATGGGATCACAAGAATCGGACACGACTTAGCAACTAAACCACCACCGCCACCATGAAGACTTACAAGACCTTCTAGAAATAACACCAAAAAAAAAATATTCTACATTTCTACCTTAATAAGCCAGAAAAAGTTTGGTGGTTTCTCAAAAAGTTTAACAGAATTACCATATGATCCAGCAGTTCTACTTCTAAAAATATTCCCAACATATATTCATATAAAAACTTGTATATAGGTGTTCATAGCAACATTAGTCATATTGTGGAAAAGTAGGAACAACTCAAATGTCCACCAACTGTTGAATGGATAAACAAAATATGATATATCTGCCCAATGGAATACTATTCAGCCATAAAAAATAAATAAAATAGTCACATCTTGAGTACCTTATGCTAAGTGAAAGAAGTCAGACATAAAAGGCCACATATTGTAGGATTCCACTTACATGAAATACTCAGAAGAGGCAGGTTCATAGAGATAGCAGACTAGTGGTTGGCAGGGGAGAACTAGGACTGACTGTTAATAGAGTAGTGAAAATGTTCTGGAATTAGATGGTGGCGATTATTGCACAACATAGTGAATATTCTAAAAACCATTGAACTGTACACTTTTTTCTTTCGTAATTATTTATTTTTGGCTGTGCTGGGTCTTCGCTGCTGTGCAGGCTTCCTCTAGTTGTGGTGAGTGGGGGCTGCTCTTTAACTGCAGCGCGTGGGCTTCTCGCTGCAGTGGCTTCTCTCGTTGCAGAGCACTAGCTCCGGGTGCACCGGCTTCAGTAGTTAGTAGTTGTGGGGGGCGGGCTCCAGAGCACGGGCGCAGTAGTTGTGGCACACAGGCCCAGTTGCTCTGCGGCGTGGGGGATCTTCCTGGACCAGGGATTAAACGTGTGTCTCCCACATTGGCAGGCAAATTCTTTAACACTGAACCACCAGGAAGCCCAATTACACACTTCTATAATGGCAGTTATATGACTACTATCTCAAAAAAGGAATACAAGTAAAAAATGAACAAACTAAACCCAAAGGAAAGAATAGTGAAGAGCAGAAATTAATGAAATAGAAAATATACAAAGAACAGAGAAAGCGTAGCAAAAAATATTTAATTAATTAAAAAAAAAAAAAAAGAACCACTTTGGAAAACAGATGGGCAGTTTCTTGTAGAATTGAGTGTATATTATATTACACCTCCCAGCAATTTGACTGACATCTACCCAAGAGAAATGAAAATATGTGCCTATACAAAGACTTGTACCTAAATATTTATAGCAGCTTGATTCATTAGAGTCCAAATCTAGAAATAACCCAAATGTTCATCAACTGATAGATGGATACCTACATTGTAATATATTTGTACAATGGAATATTACTCAGCAGCAAAGAAGTGCTGATACACAATAATGTGAGTAGATCTCACAGATGTTATATTGAGTTCATGTAAGCCAGATATGCTGAATGGTAGCATTTATATGAGTTCCAGAAACAGCAAAGTAAATCTTAGAATATAGGGATCAAGTTGTCTAAGACGGGAGAAGAGAGAGAGACAAGGTGCAGAGGAGAGTGGAGGAACTTTCTGGGCTGATGGAAATGTCCTCGATCTTAATTGGGTTGGATTGGTAGTTACACTGGTGAATAACTGTTATCTTGGTGGTGCAGCCAAAATAAAAAGAAAACAAAATCTATGTAGTTTTGTTGTAGATAAATGATACTTCAATAAAGTTAATTAAAAAAAATCAACATACTGATACCTCCAATTCAACTCCAACACTTCAGAACTCTTTCCCACCTTCCCCAATTCCAATCCCCCCGCCCCCACCGCCTCCGCCGCCTCTACATGGCTTGTGGGATCTTAGTTCCCTGACCAGGGATCAAACCCATGCCCCCTGCAGTGGAAATGCAGAGTCCTAACCACTGTACCGTCAGGGAAGTATCCCTCAATTCCATATTTTATCTCCCTTTTTTCACAGTGAAGTCTCTGATTCCCAACATCTATATATTTATTCATTTTTTAAATATTTTTAATAAAAAGACAGCAAAACAGTTTTAGAATTTATATATCAATACCATTTATCAACAACAAACCTACTAAGTAAAGCTCAAGATTTCTTTTGTGTGTGGTTCTTTTGTTCTTACGAAGTCCATGAATTGTGTTCAAAATTTACAATTCTTATATTCTTTTTCTGTGAGGTTATATTATTAACATATAGTTGGATTCATCTGCTACCATTTATATTCAACTTTAGGATTTTTGAAAATCTCTTTTGATACATTTTTAAATATGCAAAATGTTTATGTGGTTCAAGAGCTGAAATTATATATGAAAGTATATTTAGAGAAATCTCATTCTCGTCCTATCTCATCCACTTTCTTCTTACCTGCCCCAAACAGTAACCATTTTATTTTTATTTTATGTTTTTATTTTATTTTATTTTATGTTTCTAGTTTACTCTTCCAGTGTTTCTTTTTTCCCGGATATGTATCTCATTTCCCATTCTTTCTTACCCAACGATAGTATACTATGTATTTAATAGTTTGTCTGGTAATCACTCCATATCAGCTAATGGAAATCTTCCTCATTTTTCAAAATGGCTACACAGTATTCCATCAAAAGGGTTTGTTTAATCTGTGGACCAGAATTTAGGGTGTTTCCAATATTCTGCTTTCATGAATAATGCCGACGAATATGCTTTTGCATATGTTGTTTCCTGTTTGTCAAAGTGACTCTTCAGGGTAAATTCCTAGAAGCGGGGTTGTGGGTCAAAGGTGAATGCCGAGTCGTCTTGTCAGCGCTATCAGATTCCCCTCCATGGAGGCTGTGACGTTTTCTGCTCCTGTGTGTTTCCCCCAAGCCTTGTCAACAGACTACACTGGTCAAATGTTTCAGCTTTTACCAGTCTTTATTTTCTTATGTATTTATTTACTTTTGGCTGGGCCGTGTCTTCATTGCTGTGCAGGCTTTTCTCTAGTTGTGTCGAGTGGGGGCAATTCTTGGTTGTAGTGCTGGGGCTTCTCATTGTGGTGGCCTCCCAGGTCATGGAGCACAGGCTCTAGGGTGTGTGGGCTTCAGCAGTTGTGGCACATGAGCTCAGTATTGTGGTGCACGGGCTTAGTAGCTCCGAGGCATGTCGGATCCTCCCGGACCAGGGATCGAACCCATGTCTCCTGTACTGGCCAGGCGGGTTCTTTACCACTGAGTCAGTAGGGAAGCCCTTTTGCCAGTCTTGTTTGGAATGAAGTGGCACATCTTTTGATGTATTTAAGAGTAAACTGAAAACTCTTTTAGACTTGGGACCCAAGCCACATATTCTCCACACTACTCACTCTAGCAGATGCCCCATTTGCATTTGTTAAATGAATAAATGAATGAACTGGTCGGACTTATATTGGACTCATCATGTTTGCACTCTTGTGAAACCTGTTCCCATGACAAGTTCCCTCTTGTCCCAGTGTAGGGCAGTGCCAGGTGCCTGGCAGAGGTCTAGTGAACAAGGAGATGGGCCAGCTAGAAGAAGTGAATCCTGGGCCTTCCCACTGCCAGTTCAGTTTAGTTCAGTCGCTCAGTCATGTCTGACACTTTGTGACCTCATGAATCGCAGCATGGCAGGCCTCCCCGTCCATCACCAACTCCCAGAGTTTAGTCAAACTCATGTCCGTTGAGTCGGTGATGCCATTCAGCCATCTCATCCTCTGTCATCCCCTTCTCCTCCTGCCCCCAATCCCTCCCAGCATCAGGGTCTTTTCCAGTGAGTCAACTCTTCGCATGAGGTGTCCAAAGTACTGGAGTTTCAGCTTCAGCATCAGTCCTTCCAATGAACACCCAAGACTGATCTCCTTTAGGTCCCACTGCCAAGACCCCACCAAACGGACAGGTAGAAGCCCCTTTTCTCCCTATATTCTCCCAGTGGAATATAGTTAAAAGAGTGTGGCATCATGAGTGCAGAAAATGCACAAAACCATCGCAGTGCGTGATACAAAACCCTTGTATCCTAGTGGAATTGTTTCTATTATTTTTATTTGTTTTGTCCATGCCCCACAGCATGTGGGATCTTAGTTCCCTGTAGTACTTATTAAATAAACACATCAACATGGATATGGTGAGACTTTTTTCTTATTGATTGATCAAATAGGTAATATAAAGTTCAAGGTTAAAAGTCTCATTTAATGGAAAATTTCCTCTCATTCCTATTTCCAATCCACCAAGTTACCTTCCTCTCAAAGACAACTGATGGTATTGAGTTCGTGGGTATCCTTTCAGAGATATTATATGCAAGAAAGAGGTGAATGCACACACATTTTAACCCAAACTGTAGCGTAGTATGCACATTGTTCTGTAAATCCTTTTTTTCCCACTTAACTATTTGTTTCAGAGCTTATCCTATTCTGTACCAATACATAAAGAGTTTCCTCAAACTTCTTCACAGGGTGCAGTATCCATTGTGTACTACTAGTTACTTTCTGGTTGCCTTATTGATAGGTGTTTAGGCTGTTTATAGTCTTTGCTATCACAAACAGTGCTATAATGTTATTTTATACATACAAGAGTATCTGTAAGGTACATTTCTACATACGAACTGAAAGGGATCTGTGTACTGGTAATTGTGATAAACAAGGCCAAACTGGTGTCTTTGGGGTGTACCAGTTTACACACCAGCACTGCAGGGGTGAAAAGGATCCTGGGCAGCTGTGCTCTTGAGAGCATGTAGAGACGTTGGCTGGATGTTGTCTCCACTCCATCGAGAGGTGGTGGTGTAGTCACTAAGTCATGTTCAACTCTTGTGACCCCATGGACTGTAGCCTGCCAGGCTCCTCTGTTCATGGGACTCTCCAGGCAAGAATACTAGAGTGGGTTGCTATTTCCTTCTCCAGGGGATCTTCCCGACCCAGGAATCCAACCCAGGTCTCCTGTGTTGCAGGCAGATTCTTTACCAACTGAGCTACAAGGGAAGCCCAGAGGACCTCAGATGAATGCTCAGTGGGCTGGCCCAGAGAGGGTGCAGATGTCAAAACAGGAATTGAACAGGATCCTGCTTCAAAAGTCAGCAGCCTTGATGCCTTCCTTGACAAGAAGGCTCTAGGAAAAGATGGCTCCTGCCATCGAGGTCACACAACCAGAAGTGACTTAGGAGACCAAATTGCATTGGAGTTCAGGGCTAGCCTTCAGAACTGGGACCTAAAAGATTCTCACAGGCTGGACAGGACCAGCAGATCAAATGGCAGGTGTGAGTGAGGCGGGAGGGTTCTCTCAACTCTGAGTGCTTGTTGTTCAGTCGCCCACTCGTGTCTGACTCTGCAACCCCATGGACAGAAGCACACCAGGCCTCCCTGTCCCTTACCACCTCCTGGAGTTTGCCCAAGTTCACGTGCATTGCATCGGTGACGCCATCCAGCCGTCTCATCCTCTGACGCCCTCTTCTCCTTCTGCCCTCCATCTTTCCCAGCATCAGGGACTTTTCCAGTGAGTCACCTATGCACATCAGATGACCAAAATACTGGAGCTTCAGCTTCAGCATCAGTCCTTCCAGTGAATATTCAGGATTGATCTCCCTTAAGACTGACTGGTTACTATGGAGCAGTGCCTGTGCCGGTTACTCTGGTGACAAGGATAACACACTCTCCGGCAGTGGAGATGCTGAAATGCCCAGTTGTAGCAATGTGACACATTGCTGCATAATAAAATATGGGCTTCCCTGGTGGCTCAGATGGTAAAGAATCAGCCTGCAATGCAGGAGACCTGGGTTCGATCCCTGGGTCAAGAAGATCCCCTGAAGAAGGGAATGGCAACCCACTCCAGTATTCTTGCCTGGAGAATCCCATGGACAGAGGAGCCTGGCAGGCTACAGTCCATGGGGTCACGAAGAGTCGGACATGACTGAGTGACTAATACTTTCTCAGGAGGAGGAGGAACCCTTAATTCTCCTCAGGGAAAGTGCCTGGAGAGAAGAGCATGCAGTCAGGGTGGGGCTCACAGGAGGAGGAGCCAAGGGAACCTCCTGGTGAGGTGAGAGGCTTCCTCCTCATAGGAGGTCTCTAGGAAATGCCTGTCCCTTCAGAAGAGAAAGGACCAAAGTAGGGCTCAAGAATTACCCGGCACTTGTCCCGGGTGGAAGCCATGTGGAAGCCCCTACTCATCCTTGAATGCTGAGTTAAAGGGCCATTTTCTGGAAGTCTGAGTTCCCAGAGTCCAGTTTACACCCATCTTCAGGCAGCGTTTACAGTTCTTTGTCACATCTTTTCTCTGTCTCCCACTGCAGTAAGCTCTTGGGGCTTAGGGACTAGGGTTCTGATCTGCCATGACCAGCACGAGACTAGCACAAAGCTGGTTTCTAATTTAGGACTCAGGTGGATGAACTGGAGGCCAGCCTACCTGCCAAGGAAGCTAGCAATCATGTTGCAGCTGCCCTAAGTCCTCGAGGTGGTGTCAGCCCCGCTCAAGCTGGCACTGCTGTGGCTCCCATCTACTTCTAGACTAATTCAGAAACATCTTCCTTTCCCTGTTTACTCAAGTTTCTTGGTAAATTAGCTCCCTAAGCCCTCACGCTACCAGCGAGTTTGTCTGAGTTTGAAGGTGGATAAATGTTGCCACACCTGAGTCAATAAAGAATGAATCAGTGTGCCCCTCATTGATGGGTGTGGCATGGTGGTTACTATGACAGCTGAGCTGCCAGGGAGAACTGCAAAACAGGGACAGAGGGAAGCAGGAAATGTGGGGACCAAATTAGGGTGAGATACCCTGTTCCTTTCCATCTCCTCCTGACGAGATCTTCCTTGATATCGCTGGCATCATCACACCCGCGCTACCATGTGTGAAGTTCTCGGAAACCTCCCAGACATGACATGGCCTCTCCTGCCAATCTGACACTCTCCCCTCCTCTTTGCTAGTCGTTTTCTACCTTCTAGAGAGACTTTTCCCAAGCGTGATCTTTGGTCCTATCTGTGCCACCTCCCCTTGTCTCCCTTTCCTGTCTCAGAGAACTCATCCATGCTCATGGGCTCGAATGTCAGTTCCCGGCACGTGATTCCCCTCAGTCCCCTGGATTCCACACACTCTCTGTCCTTGCTTCAGCACTTGACCTCTGGCTTCCCATTGCCTAATAGATGTTTCCATTCGGACGTCCTGTTGTCATCTCAAACTAAACATGCATGAAATCAAGCCTGTCCTCCCCTCCCAGTTTCCATTTTTTTCTGCCCACGGCACCAGCATTCTCTCATCCATCCACGCTCAAAACCTGAGTCATATTTGACCACTCCTCCGCATCCTTGCCTTCCCAAAGGCAAGTCTTGCCAGCTTCCTTTGTGACTTCTCTTACTTTGTCCTCTGCATTGTCTGCTCATCTGGGTCTCAGCACCCATGTTTTGAATATTTTAGAGCTTCCTGCTTGGTTCTCCTGCCTGCAGATGTTCCCCATCTAGTCTCTCATACCTGGTCAGACAGATTCTCCAGAATGATTACTCTTCTGCTCAGAACCCTTAGGCACTGCCATCACCATTGAGGAATCCACACTGCAAAGGCCCCAGGCTCAAGCCCCTGTGTCGGTCAGTCCCAGCCACCTCACTAGTGTCATCCCACGTGGTATGGATGCAGGCTGTGCAGCGGGGCTCTGGAATCAAATCCTGTCCCTCACAGTCACGTGCTGTGTGATCCTGGGCAAGTACTTAACCTTTCTGTGCCTGAGTGTCCTCTTTAGATCGCCTTACAAAATGTTTATAATCGTTTCTAGGATTACTGTGAGGATAAAGGTCACTTAGGACAGTGCTGGGTACATAGCAAGCACTGAAATGCTAGATTTGGGCTGTGCTGA
The DNA here is from genome assembly GCF_963930625.1 of Muntiacus reevesi. NCBI lineage: Eukaryota > Metazoa > Chordata > Mammalia > Artiodactyla > Cervidae > Muntiacus > Muntiacus reevesi. The sequence continues at coordinate 42,979,711 of NC_089253.1, forward strand.
TTTTCACAGAGCAAGTGCTGCGGTCCCCACACGTTTCCCCTGGGTGCACACACCCACCCCTCCTCACGGCCTTTGCTTAGCCCACTCCCTCAGTCGAGAATGTTTTCCTCTGTCTGCTGACTCTTACGCACCCGTCAAGGGCCACTGGCCTCCCATTTCCTCCCAGTACGCACTTGTGGGGTGCTTTTTACCGCGCTGCTCAGCCTCAGCTGGTGGCAGTGGGTGTGTCATGGTATTTGAAACCAGCCATAGGCCACACATGAATGCGTCTTCCTGGGGTTCATTTACTTGATAAGTAAGTTCAGCCGTTTTTGTTTTGTTTTGTTTTTGGCTGCGCGATGCACAATGGGGGATTTTCGTTCCCCAACCAGGATTGAACCCACGTCCCCTGCAGTGGAAGCTGGGCGTCTTAACTGCTAGACCACCAGGGAGGCCCCAGGTTCAGCTGTTTTTATGTTACAGCAACTACTTCAGACATACCATGGAATAGAATGCAAAGCTTGCCAAAGATAAAACACACAACTACTAAGAACATTCAGAGTGGTCCCAGGGGCGAGTGTGCACCCCTTCTGCAGCGGAGAGGTCTGAGAAGCAGGGGCCTGACGAGTTGAGGAGCCAAGTGTGATGAGACTGAGCAGGGGCCGTGTAGCAAGATGTGGCAGCCCTGGACTCGGGGCCCTTGCAGTGAGGTCCCCGGTGACACGCTGTGCTCGGTCCTCCTGCCTGCCCCAGGGTAGCACTCGCAGTGTGTTGCTTTTCCACTTTCCACATGGGTAGGTCTTTTCGATGCCACCCTAAGCACCTGGAGCGCAGATGTGGGTAGGAATGCAGGTGTGCGGTCTCAGAGTGGGAAGGCAGACCCGGGTGGGAGTTGGGCCCTGGTGTTCACTGATGAAGCAGGGCACTTTTCCTCTCAGCCTCGGTCTCCTCATCTGTGAAAGTGGCTGATACTCACCTAACGAGATTGTTCTGAGCAGTCAGCTGGGTGACCCGAAGCGCAGCAGATGGCATGGGTCAGTGCTCGGTAAACATCCGCTCCCTCCCAGTGTACCAGGCTGTCAGCAAACATCTGATTCTTGAATGTTCCCTCCCCCGGCCATGTCCTCTTCCCTGCATCTGCCCCCACTCCCTCTGCCTCCCTTCCTGTCACCATGGATGCTCTGATCTAAGGCCACACTCTTCCCTGTGCTAGTCCTGGCCCTCCTCACCTTCACAGACTCCACTCATCACACTGCCTCCTCTGTCTCCTTGACCTCAGTGCCCCACCCCACTGGATCTCCCCCCTCACTTGGTCATTGTGCTGTGCTATCACCCTAACACAAAAGACGAAGCAGAACAACAAATAATAAACACCGTTCCTTGACCCCCACATCCTCTTTAGTTGCCACTTCTCTGCTCCCTTCACAGTGAAAGTTCCCTGAAAGGCCTGGCTTCCTCCTTGTCTCCACTTCCACCGCCCCACTCTAGGCCCAGTCCTATAACCACCAGTCCAGGGGAACCGCTTGTCTCCAGTGGCCTCCACGTGGCCAAGTCCAGTGTGCACTTCTCAGATTTATTTTACCAGCCTGTCAGAAGCATCTGAGACCTTGAAACACCCTCTGCCCAGGCCTCCCAGGCCCTCCTTCCTCCTGACTGCCTCCTGTTTGCCCCTCCTCAGGCTCCTTGCACAGGCCCTTGCCTCTGACTATACTCACTCAGGTAATCTCATGCCCACACGTGGCTTTCATTGCCAGCTAAAAAATGCCCAAATTTCTATCTCAAGTCAAGAGCTCTTCCTGGAATTCCAGGCTTACGTATCCATCACTGCCTACTCCCCAGCTTGGATGTGTCACAGACCTCAAATCTGAACTCTTAATTCCCCGCCCCACCCTCCCCTTCCCGCAGTCTTTCCCATCTTAGTAATGGGAACTCTGTTCTTCCAGTTGCTCAAGCCAAACGCTTTGGAGTTATCCTTGGCTCCTCTCTCTCTTAAACCCCACAGCCAACCCATCAGCAAGTCCTGTCAGTTAGTTCTTCCTTCAAAATACAGAAGGAATCTGGCCACTTCCTACCTCCATCCCTACCCTGGTGCGCATCGCCATCACCTCTCACAAGGCCAACTCCAGCAGCCTCCTGAGTGGTTGTGTTGCCTCTTCTGCCCCCCGCCCCCACTGTGTTTCCTACCAACAGCCATCAGTTCGTCATTTGTTGGCTTAAAACCCATTGACGCCTTCCTCTCTCGCTCAGAATAAAATCCAGGTTCCTCACCCTGGTCTGCAAGGAGCCGTGGGGCCACCCTGGTTACCCGTCTGGCCTCATTTCCCCTCACCCTCCCCTCACTCCCTCCGTGCTGGTCTCCGTGCTGCTCCCTGACCGGGCTGGGAGCACGCCTGCCTCGGGGAGGGCGTGCTGGCTGTGTCTTCTGCCGGAAGCCCTCCTGATGCCACCCTGTCGGAGAGCCTCCCCTCACAGCCTCTCTAGCACCCTTGGCACTCTGTCTTCTCACCCTCACTTTGCCCAGCACTGACCACTGCCTGACATAATACTTATGTGCTTGTTTTTGTCCATCTCCTCACCACTAATAATACCCCCAGAGGACCTCCTCAGTCCAGCACACAGCAGGTGCCCAGCAGCCAGGTGGGGCAGGGGGAGACTCGAAGAGCCTAGTGCACACAGCCCCTAGTCTCTGCACCACCACATACTTGCTGGTGCTTCTGAGCAACTCTGTACAACAGTCTAGGCTTCAGTGTCCTTCTATGTAAAACCTACTGTGAAGATATTTTTGGAAACTTAGAGATGAATGTATTCATTCAAAGTACTTGAGGCATGGTCAGTGCTCAATAAAATGGGGACTAAAAAGACCACTTGGCTGCCCCCTGGGCCTGCTTCCAAGGAATTGATAGTTCTGTCTCTAGCTGCCGCAGGACAGAGAGCTGAGGCGTCACATGAAGGTGACACCTTATAGGCACTGATTCCATTCTCCGCGTCCTAGGGTCCCCTAAGCGTTGTTGTCGATGCAGCCAGTTGTCCTCCATCTCCAGGACCTGTCAGTTCCCTACCGAAGCTCCTCAGATGATGGCCATCTCTGAGCAGGTCCCGCGGGTTGAAACCCTCCCCCAACCCTGCTTTGGAGCCAGCTGGCCCCCACTGGCAAGTGGAGGTGCTGCTGGGAATGTGATGTCTGTCTGAACCTTATAAGTGGGCCCATGGGTCCTGCTCTGACAAAGGACCCATTTTTGTGAGTTAGGCAGCACTGGGCTGGCTAGGTGATGGGTTGAGTGGTTTTTTTCCTGGCTGGTCGGTGAAGGGGGCTAGAGTCGTTCTCCTGTGCAGCACCAGGGGGCGCGAGAGGTTGCCCAGCGCTTGTAAGGCCCGACGGTTGTTTTTTTTTGAAGGTGTCTCTCCTTCCTCTTCCGTCTCGGGTTAGGAGTGGAAGAGACACAATCACCTTGCAGGACAGCACGGTGCTGGTTCTCAGCCACCTGTCAAGAGCCCAGGCAGGGCCCCAAAAAGAGACTGGTCAGGTTTCCAGGCTCAGAGTTCTTTATTGATAAGCACTATTGAACCCCTTGCCCTGTGAGCTCAGCCAGTTCTGCCCTCAGGCTCCCAGCCTGAGCTGCCGGTGCATCTTGGCCTCTGAGGTCATCTGCCTTCTGCCGGAGTCTGGTTCTGCCCAAAGCTGCACCTGATTTGCCACATTATGCTCCAGGTCAGGGGTGTGGCAGGCTTCAGAAGGGTCATGGCCAGGCCCTTGTCCTCAGAGACCACTCTCCGTGTAGGGGGCACCTGGCTTCCGCTGTGTTGATTCTCAGAGAGGGCCCTGGAACCCTGCTGGTTAGACCTCCAGATTCAGCCTCTTTCCTTCCCTGTGAGCCTCTTTTCTGCCAAATGTTCTCCACAGCAGAGCTGAGCCGCGGGGCAGCAACTGGCTCTGGCTTGTGTCCGGTTCTCAGGTAGCAGGCGGCAGGTCTTCGGTGGCACGTCAGAGGGGGTAGAAATGCCAGAGGCTGTGCAGGGGGGTTGGGATGGAGGGAAAACCGAGTCAGTGAAGTCTCTCCACTTGCTCTCACCAGCCCCAGCTCTTGGCCACGGCCTAAAGTCCTTGGCCAACCTTTGAGCACGAAACAGTTCCTTGGGCCCCAGGTGTACCCTTCCTCCACCGTTAGCTCAGAGATAAGAATAACGTAGGCAAGCTTCTGCCTCCTGAGCCCAGCACCTTGTAGAACCTTCTTGCCTGCCCAGTGATGATCCCCAAGGCTACACCTACTTCTCCCGCAGGTCAGGACAGCCCCCACCCCGGGCCAGCAGGCTGGTGGTACCTGAAGTCCCTACCCGGCCCTCCAGAGCTCTCCCCAGCTCGTCTCTGACCTGCACTGGAAGCGGGGGTCCCCGGGGTGGCTCTGCAGCACCTGACGCACTTCTGGGGGAGGCTTCAGGCCCATCTGCTCTGCCCGATGCCAGCGCTGCAACCGTGTGATCCCTGTAGGAGTGGAGAGAAGACAGTCAGGCCTCGAGGGGGGCAGGGAAAGTCCAGGCTAGAGAGTATGGAGGGGTGTGTCAGGACCTGCACACCCCCCCCCCCCCCCCCCCCGTCTCAGGAGGCGGTGCCCAGAGGGTCAGGCAGGGGCTGGGGTTGCTTGGGAGATGTGTGAGTGGCAGGACTGGCCCCTGGATGTGCTCTCACCTGTGCAGGGCCCGTACTGCCAGGCCAGGTCAAACTGCCTCAGCAGCTCCAGCTCCGCTTCATCCACGCTCAGGGGTAGGGGCTCTTCCCCTGCAATGATATGCTGTTCCTCAGGCTTGCCCAGGCCTATGCCCTGCCGGGCTGGTCCCCTGCCCCTTGCCTCACAGCTGACCCACTGTTCCCCAGCCCTCACCGCCCCTCTGCCTCTGCTGTCCACTGGTGTAGGAAGTAGGCCGGGTGTCGGAAGTAGAGGACATACTTCACTTCCCCTTCCACTGCCCACGTCCTTTCATGTCCCTCGCGTCCACTCCTCCCGCCCTCCCACATCTCAGAGACCTAGCTCTGGTGCCAACTCCCCCTTGCTGTGCCCAGCGGAGCCCTCCCTCCTCTTCACTACAGGGTAGGAGTCAGTGATGAGCCGTTTCCGGCCCATGGCGGCCACCCAGGCAGGCAGAGGCGGAGGCGACTGCCGGGAAGGAGAGGCAGGCCAGCGGGCACGAGAGAGACAGCTGCTGAGAGAGAGCGAGAGAGGGCTGGGGCCAGAGAGCGAGCCTGGGGCCAGCGATGGGCAGACGGACGACCCAGACAAACAGCAAGGAAGTCGGAAGGTTCCAGGGAATGACGCGTCTCCCCACCCCCGCAAGCATGAGTGAAGAACTAAGCCAATGAGAGGCCACCACTGAGGGGCGGGGCCTGGTCCCAGCCAATGGCAGGCGGTGAAGGCAGGGGCGGGGCAGTTGATGCAGCTGTGCTCCGGGGGTGGGGGGGTGAGGCTGTTGCGGGGGGGACCTGTCACGATGCCCCAGACGGCACCACCTCCTCCGGCCACCCTCCACTGGTCTGCAGTGGGTCCCGGGGGACTTACAGAGCGTTATCCTTGGCCTCTCACTTCCCGTTTTCCCTTCCTAGGCAAATGTTCTTTTCAGCCTCACTAATCCCCGTGGCAGGTCTGTAACTCCCCAGAGCCCAGCCGGAGACTTCCACTCCCGCCCCTTGGCCCGAAGAGCGTTGTGGGGGCAGGTCTGGAGGTCCGGAGAGAGTTTGGGCTAATCCAGACCCCTTCCCTGCTCCCACGCTGCCCCCACCGGTCCCAGGAGACCTGGCTGGCTGGAGAAGCCCAGGGGTTCCGAAAGCTCCTTTCTCACAGTCTGCGCCCAGAGATACTGCCCACTCTTAGTCCAGGCGAGTGCTTGCCTCTTCAACTGTCCCGGGGTCCCAGAGCCTGGCCCTGCCCGCCCTCTGTTCAGGAAGATTCCACACGGTGCAGGAGGCCAGAGTGTGTTTGGACCTCTAGTCCTCCGTCAGTAAAATCTGTCCCAATGTGAAAGTATAAGCAGAAAATACCGACAATAAACCTAACACTTAAACAGTGTGCCAAGTTCTGTCCTGAGCACTTTCCCACATATTCTCTCAACTAAAATAGAAATGATTCTTGAAAGTAAGAAGTATTGAGGACTTCCTTGGCAGTCCAGTGGTTACGACTCGGCGCTTACACTGCAGGGTGAACAGATTCAATCCCTCTTCTGGGAATTAAGATCCCACAAACATCCCAGTGCAGCCAAAATAAAATAACAGGAAGTAGGAAGTAGGAAGTCACAGGCATGGTGGGGCCCTGATGAAACCATTGTCCTTCTGTGTCCCCCAGGAGCTCACAGGCCAATGGGCAAGCAGACAGACACACAAATGTCAGTGCAAGGATAAAATTCCTAACAAACTAGAAGAGGACGACAGGGTCAGAAATGAGTTGTACTGTGAGGCTGGCTTAGCACTGGAAGTCCTCCTGGAGGAGGTGGGCTGCTGTAAACAGTGTCTCTCAATTCTCCACCCATGACCTTTGTCCCTTGGGCTCCTGTCATCGCTGACTCACCCCTGTACCCGCCTCCTCCTCACCAACTTCCTGGCAGCAGGCAAAAGTGCTGGCCAGTGGGAGTCTGGGAATCAGTGCGGGGCCGGCCCAGCGCTAATCGCCCTCCACAGATCCCATCCGGTTCTTCCTCCCAGGGGCACAAGGACCTGCTCAGGGCTTCTGCTTCCCCCTCTCCCACTGCTCTGGGGTCTGGGCGCTCTGTCTCAGGAGGAGTGTGGGCACAAGGGAGGAGAACAGTCCACCAAAGAGGAGGCGCAGCAGCAGGAACAGGCCGTGTCTGCAGGGGCCTCCTGCCGCCTGGCTCTCCCCATCCCTTCCTGGAGGAGAGCGGAGTGGAGGAGTGAGAGCTCCTGGGTGCACTGCGCGGAGCTGGAGGGCCCTTCCCTGCTTTATTGTTTGGGCTGGGCCGGGTCTAATCCCCACATCTGCCTCCTGGACTAAGTGGGGCCCGCACGGAGGGAGACAGGGGCCCTGCTGTGGCGGGGAGGAAGGCAGGGAGGCCCTCTCCACCAGGCGTGGGAAGAGCTTCGGCGTGGGGTCGTCAGGCAGGGTGCACTCCAGGGAGGGATGGGGCTCGGGCTCTGCAGGTCTGACCACCCCTCCCCAGAGGGCGTGTCCGGAGCTGCACGGCACCCAGTTTCTGAGCCCACAAAGCCCTGAGGGAGTAGGGAGCCATGGGTGGGGCAGACCCCTCCTCATTCCCGGTCCCTCCCACCCCTGAAAGCTGATAGCCGTGGGGCTCTGCCACCGCCCAGGGAGCGTGAAATGGGGTATGCGGCTGGGCGGCCACAGCGGCTCCTACTGCTGCCTGAGCTAGTCCCCCTCCCCTCTGGCACCCTGGCTGGCTCCATGGGCACTGTCTGGGTCATCCCTGCCAGCTGCCCCCAGCCCTGCCTGGTCCAGGCCCTGCTAGCCTGCCCTACCCAGCCTGGAAGATGTCTCCCTTGGCCTTCGGCTTCTCCCAGTCCAGGTCATCAGTTCAAGTGCAGGCACCCTAGGATGGGCTTTCTGGCCTGGAGCTGAGCAAACTCTCCACAGGCAGCGTGGCCCCCTCTGGTAGTCACACAGCAGTGGGTTCAAGCCCCAGGGCCTGAAGGAGTTGGCACTCAGGGGTTTTGGGGCCATCCCTGTCCAGTTGGCATCCTTGCCCAACTTGGCATCTGGATTCCTAAGCTGTACTGGCAACTAGGCCAGACGTCCGCCTGCCCGTCCTCAGGTGTTTTCCTTCTTTGCTCCCCAACCCTGTCTGCCTCTTTGGCCCTTCCTTCCTGGAACCTCTATCCCTACTCGAGCAACCTCCTGGCCTAGCCCCAAAACTGCTGTCCTGGGGCCTGTCGCGGTTCAGGCTTCAGGCTGGAAGGCCAGGCCAGAGGTCTGACTTGGGGGCTGAATTCTCTCTCTTTCGGGGAATTTCCTGAGACCCAGGTGTAGGTTCCTTGTCAGCCCTGATCCCCAGAGGCTAGTGATGAGACTAGCAGGAATGACCTCTACACCTTGGCCTGGGAACACTCAAGGCCCTTGCCTCACGGCCAAGTCCAAAGTCTTGGGGGAACCCAACAGAAAGAGAGAAAAGAGCTGGAATAGGACCCCAGCACCTTCCTGAGGGCTGAGGCCTGCCATTGACTGCTCTGAGGGGAAGGGGGATTAGGCCTGGCTTAGCTCAGACAATGTGGCAGGATGGGGGGCCTCAGCACTGCGCATGCACCCTAAGAGCCCCTTCCCTCCCCATCCCCAACAATGGGGCCTGTGGGGAGGGCCCATCAGAGCTCAGAAGTGGGGGCAGGTGGAGAGAGGGGAGCAGCTGCCTGGGGCCAGTGGGGCGCAGCCACTCTCCTTCCCTCTCCAGCACCCCCCTTCCTCAGGCCCTGCCACCCACCCTGAGCTGGAGATTCTGGGCACCAGACTCACACCCCTGAGCCCCGCTTCCCACCCTGTGGGGCCAGAATTCTTTTAGGCAGCTCCTCCTGGTCCCTGTTAACCCTCTCAGACATCCTCCTTCCTCCTGCTCCAGGTTCTCTGGCCTCCTGGTTCTTCAGGAGCCTGGGGGAAGGCAGAAGTTCCCCTGGGTCTGGGTTTCTGCCACTGGATGTCTCTTCCGCCCTGTCCCCACCAGCCCATCCAAACCTCCCATCACCTCCCATTTCACCTTGGCCTTCCCAGTGAAGTCCTAGGGAACTTTGAAAAGGGCCCTTCTGGCCATTCCTCACCTTGGCCACCAGGTGTCAGACTTTGTCCAACTGGGAGGAAGGTCCTCCTTCATGTCCATCCCATCAGCCTGGTCTTGTGGAGATGAGGGCCAGGTGGGGAGGGGCCTAGAGGTGACCTCTGAACTAGGAAGGCTGAGAGACACTGAAGGCTGGGGAGAGGGCTGCAGCTCTGGTTCTAAAGCTCACAGTGACTCCCTCACTGCCCCCACCCCCACCCCACTGACGAGGGCTTTGTCCACTGCTGGGAAACTGGGGAAAGAGGCTGAGTCAGGGCACTCAAGACTTGAAGGGACAAAGGCAGGGGCAGTTGTGGCTCCAGAGAATAAGGGGGAGCTGAGAGGGAGCCACCCATCAGAGCGCTCAGCCAGGCCGGGATCATCGCCCTTGCCCTCTAGGTTAAGAGGAACAAGGGCCTCCCTTGGCCCCCTCCACTGTGGCAAGTGGGTGAAGAATATGTGTTTGTGTGAGAGCGGGTGCTTGAATGAGTCTCCCCACATACCAAGGAGGGACCGAAGTCCTAGATATGGGTCAGCCTTTGCAAAAGCAGGAAGCTGGCAAAGCATGACTACCCTCCTGCCACCTCCCAGCAGAGTCTACTATACCCGCTCCCCCCACCCTGAACGTTGCCTCACCCAAGTCACAGCTCTCCATCTGGTAGACATCCTCTCAAACACAGGTGTGTTCACAGGCACCCCAAGGGGGTGAGATTTCTGCTTCATGTGCTGTTGGGGGCTGGGGGCGACGAGGAAGAAGGCCTTCTCTCCTTCCCTCCCGCCTTCCCCAGCCTTCCTAGGGACAGAAGGAGGTCTAGAGGTAATGCCCTCCTCCCCGCCCCACCCGTGGTGACTGCAGGCCCCTGTGTTTCAGGCTGTTAAATTGACCTCTGCCTCCCTGGGCCTCTGCCTATCAGTTCAGTTCAGTCGCTCAGTCGTGTCCGACTCTTTGCAACCCCATGGACTGCAGCACCCCATGCTTCCCTGTCCGTCACCAACTCCCGGAGCTTACTCAAACTCATGTCACTTGAGTCGGTGATGCCATCCAACCATCTCATCCTCTGTCGTCCCCTTCTCCTCCCGCCTTCAATCTTTCTCAGCATCAAGGTCTTTTACAGTGAGTCAGTTCTTCGCATCAAGTGGCCAAAGTATTGGAGTTTCAGCTTCAGCATCAGTCCTTCCAATGAATATTCAGGACTGATCTCCTTTAGGATGGATTGGTTGGATCTCCTTGCAGTCCAAGGGACTCTCAAGAGTCTTCTCCAACACCACAGTTTTAAAGCATCTATTCTTCGGCACTCAGCTTCTTCGTGGTCCATCTCTCACATCCATACATGACCACTGGAAAAACCATAGCTTTGACTAGATGGACATTTGTTGGCAAAGTAATGTCTCTGCTTTTTAATATGCTATCTAGGTTGGTCATAACTTTTCTTCCAAGGAGCAAGCGTCTTTTAATTTCATGGCTGCTGTCCCCATCTGCAGTGACTTTGGAACCCGAAAAAATTAAGCCTGTCACTGTTTCCATTGTTCCCCCCTCTGGCTATAAGATCATACTTAAGAGGTGGAACATGAGATAACCAACGACACTAACTAATGAAGGTAACCAGTGAAAACTCATCACCTCTCCTGAAGCAAATGTGCATGGAGAACCCATGACAAACCCATTCACAGAAAAGCCTGATGAGCTGTGGTTTGTCAGGAGCTGCCTGCCCATGGTCCACAGGGCCAAACCCAAAGGAAAGACTCAGCCCTGATGTCATAGTAAGGAACTATTTGGGAGAAAATGCCCTTTCCGGCTGGGTTCTCCTCTGTGTCCACTGCCTGCCCCATGCCACCATTTCCCTCTGCTCCCTGCCCAGCACCCCTGCACACAACTCACCAGCTCACAGCCACTCAACATGCACTCTCTAGCCCTCTAGAGCCTCTCACCCCTTGATTCTCTGCCATTCCTGCCTTGCCAGTTCTCAACCTTGGAAAATAGCCTCTCTTCACTCTGTCCGCCCCCTCTGGCCACCTCTGGCTTGCTAGGAAATGTCAGAGAATGTCACAATCCTTCCGATGAGTCCACAGCAGAGAAGTGTTGGCTGACGTCACTGGTGCCCCAGCGGCCCTTTTGACTCTCCCCTGCCCGTCCCTGATTCCATCCCCCAAACGTCTCAGTCCTTCTCCCCCACCACCCCCACACAGCAACATGTCCTGCCCTCCTGCAGGTAAAAACGCCCACAGCAAACCACCCAAGCAACCACCTCCCTTGATCCTGCCGCTCGCTCTAGATATTCCCTTTGCCACTAAACTCTGGAGGGAATAGGTTTATTCTTCCACCTTCCTTCCTACCACCTCCTTCTTTAATCCCACAATTCAGTGTCTCTCAACTGCTCTTGCAAAGGTGGCCCATGACTCCCTGGTGACCAAAGCCAGTGCAGTTTCTCCCCACATCTCCTCTCCTATCTCCTGGGGCTGCCTCCTTGAAATGCTCTTCTCTTGGCTTTTCACGTATTGCAGTCTTGACGCTCTTCAAATTGGATCATCAAATACTTTATCATTATGGGAAAATGCTTCAAGCATACAACAGTGAATACACAGTGGAGCCTGCCCTCAAGATACTACCTGGTTAAAAATGAGGTGGACACAACCAGCCCTGGTCCTGCCCACCCTCCAGGAACGGTGTCAAATCCCCCTCAGGAGCACCCGCTGTGTCCTGGGTGCTGGGAATACTATGGGGACTGCAGACGCCACTTCCTCCCCAGTGGAGCTCGCAGACCAGCAGGGCCCTCACCCGCCTGGATGCCATCAGTCCTTCCTTCAAATAGTATTTCGCCTGCGTCTTTCTGCACTTAATCAAATTCTGCCTTGGATTCTAGCATTTGGCAGAGGGTGGGGATGGGGCGGGGGCTGGTCCCTTTTCCTGGATGGTTTTGTTCCACACGCTCACTGAACACCTTCTTTGGGCTTGAGCTTGAGCCTGAGCTGTGTGCTGGAGAGGGAGATGGGGAAGACTTGGAATCTGCCCCCAGGAAGCACCCAGTAGGCGGGAAGCACCTTCCTTCAGCCTGCATCCTGTTTAGCCCCTTGCCTGGTGCCTCACAGAACAACCTCTGCGTGGAGACAGCCCAGATGCCCTTTTCTTTCTACCTCCTCAGGCTGGCGGGTGGTGGGACCTGCAGGTGTCCCTGGCCACGCCTGGACCCCTCAGGGTGGGTGTGTCCTCCCCACTTGGGCCAGGTGACTCAGGGACCTTTGACAGAGCCTGGCTCGCCCCTCCCGCACCGGGACTCCCAGATCTCCCGCTTCCAGTGACTCTGCACTTGTCACCACCTCCCAGGGTCTATCTGCAAGAGCAGGCTTCTGTGCTTTTGTTCCTTATGGGCTCAGGGAGCCCAGTTTCTTCCCAGAGAGACTGCAGGCTCTATGAGGGCAGCAGCCGAGTCAGGTCCTGGCCTCCGTCTGGCGTTCCCACACCAGTCAGCACAGTGATGGGCAGGTAATTAGGCCTTCAAAATATCTGTCAACTGGTTGACATCACCCTCATTTGTTACTCCCTTCGTTTAGGGCACTGTCTGCAAGAGGCCCTGGTAGAATATCCCCGTATTACCTGGGAACAATTAGCCCATTGATCCACCCAGCGGCTCTTCACCGGAGTATCCCGATATGCTGACATCAGTCATCTGTGACTATGGATCGTTGGTGCCTCAGCCAGGCATTTTACCTTCATTGTGTCTCTTTTCCCTTCCAACATTCTTATAAGGGTGTTAATTTTACCCATTTTACAGATGGGGAAACTGGACAATAGAGAGCTTTAAATCATTTGTCCAAGGTCACCCAGCTGGTAGGTTATGGACCTGGAATTTGAGCTTAGGTCATCCTCGACTGGGGCTTCCCAGGTGGCTCAGTGGTAAAGAATCTGGCTGCCAAGCAGGTGACGAGGCTTTGATTCCTAAGTTGGGAAGATCCCCTAGAGAAGGTAGTGGCAACCCTCTCCAGTATTCTTGCCTGAAAAATCCCATGGGGAGAGGAGCATGGCAGGCTACAGTCCATAGGGTTGCAAAGAGCCAGACATGACCGATCAACTAAACGACAACAACATCCTTGAACAGCATCTGTCTTATTTGCTTGCATTGCAGTGTGAGTTGTTCTCTGTCCTCTATTAATTTTATGTTGAAGAGCAAAGTGTAGAATCACAGCTGAGGCTTGTGACTTGGCCTCAGTCTGTCGTGCTTCCTGGGGATGAAAAGTATCTAGAAGGTGAGGGTTACTGCAGAGGGGCTCGGATAGGCAGCCACAGGTGGGGGTCCTGGGGAAGCTGAGGGACCTGGAGAGAGTGCCACAGGGCAGATAGACAGCTTTGCACAGGGACAGACCTATGGGACCACTAACGTGATCCAGGGGAGTGAGGTGGATTAGCAAAGGCTGGGAGGAGGAAGGGATGCGACAGAGGGGAAGATACTTGGGAGGACTGCTTGGACAGCAAGGAGATTAAACCGGTCCATCCTAAAGGAAATCAACCCTGAATACTCATTGGAAGGACAGATGCTGAAGCTGAAGCTCCAGTACTTTGGCCACCTGATTCGAAGGACCAACTCACTGGAAAAGACCCTGATGCTGGGAAAGACTGCAAGCAAAAGGAGAAGGGCATGAAAGAGGATGAGATGGTTGAGTCCACTGACTCAATAGGCATGAGTCTTGAGCAAACTCAGGGAGATGGTGAAGGACAGGGAAGCCTGGCCTGCTGCAGTCCACGGGGTCACAGAGCCAGACACGACTGAGGGACTAAACAATAAGAGAAGAGGGTGGGTGAGGGGCAGGAGCGTCTTCCCGGTGGACCCAAGGGAGAGAGCCTCTTCCCCGGCTCTTGGCATCTCCTGGGCTAACCCTTGGGCTTCTGGCCCTCCATCAGCAGGTGTGGGAGCCTAGGGCTGGGGGTGGGCGGAGGGAAGGCCAGGAGAACATGGATGAGAGCCAGGGGTGGGGCAAGGTCAAGCAAAGAGATGATGTTCTGGGGCAAGCATTTTATTTGTTAATACAAGAATAGAAATTCTGCAATAAATATCATCTAATAAATAACATCTCCAAATAAATAAATATTAATACAACAAACTTAAAAGAGTCATGAGTTGGGTGGGGCTGGGGGGCAGGGCCTAGGGGAGCTGCCCCCGTACCCCGAAATGCTACCGCAATGTAAACTTTCAGGAAATTCTGTGGTTGTGGCTGTGGTTGCCCTCCCCAGCCTGGGCAACCCACAGATACCCTGGGAAAGGGGGCGGAGGGGAGGCACCCTGAAGCTGGCAAGAAAATTCAAGGCCATGTCCTTTTGGATGACACCCTGTGCCACGGATCGCCTTGGTGACCCCTGGGTCCAGTCTGTCCCTGCCCCTCTGCTTTCAGTATTACCTCCATTGCAGACCCCACCTCTTCCATTTTTCATCACATCTCTTCCATCTGGACTTGGCCACCGTGTGTTTCCTGAAGTGGATGTATTGAGTTGTTTGAGGGGTGGGGGAGCAACACCCATCCAAGGAGAGCAGGGCAGCCAAAGGGTTTCACCCCAGAAAGGCACATGTGATGGTACCCCCCGTCCCTGCCCTACAGGCATGCTTCCTGGAAGTGCCACTTGAGGGGCTGGGTGGGCGCTGGCAAGTGGTGGGCAGGAAGCAGGAAGCTGCAAGAGCCTCACACCGACTGCAGCCACTCTGGGTGCCCTTGAGCATGATGTCCTGTGGAAATGGGATGGGGCCTATTGCACCTCTTCCTCAGACCCGTAGGACTTAGGGAGGCCAGGGGGGGATGGGCCTTATTGCATCACACCCTCCTCCAAGTCCAGGGAGGCTAGAGGCTCACAGCTTCTGTCTCCTGGCTCAACAAGTGTTGGTGTACGCGTTTCTCCCTCCTAGAGTGGGAGCAGGGCTGGAAGGAGGAAGGGGAGGAGAGGGTGGTCAGAGATCAGAAGCCACGGGCCTCCAGGTGCAGGGTGACCGCGGTGGCGGGAGGCTGCATCTTCTTCTTGAGTCGGTTGAAGTCCTTGGCCGAGCGCCAGAGCCAGGTCTGCAGCTCCTTCAACAGCCAGAAGTCGTCCATCTTCTGGAGGAAGTCACTGTGGGCAGGGCCAGGGGCCCAGGTGGGCTCAGTCCCGGGCAGAGGCTGGGGCAGCGGGTAGCCCAGAGCCGCCATGACGCCCGCGATGCTGCCCAGCAGGCCCTGGAGGCTGGTGCAGAAGTGGGCCAGGCTGCGGCGCAGCTCGGCCGTGGCGGCCTGGCGGTTGAGGCCCCGCAGATAGCACAGGAGGTGGCTGTAGGCCTCGTAGTTCTGGGTCAGCCGCAGTTTGTCGTTGAGGCTTCGCCACACCTCCAGGTTGACAGTGGCCTTGGGCAGAGTCTCCACCCCCAGCCGAGGGGGGTTGAAGTCAGGCTCGTTGAAAGGGGGGCCCAGGTAGTTCAGCTGTGAAAAGGAGAGGACGATGGGGAAGGAGGGGGGGCGGAGGAGCCGGCTGGCCTGCTGGGAGATGCTCGCCCCCAAAGCTTCTATTTCCTGCGTCCCCTGACACTGGCCCCGTCTCCATGCTAGGCATCCCCTAAGTTTCTCCAGGGATGTCATTGGCATGGAGGTGACAGTTGAAGCAACGAGGGCGATGAGCTCCCCTATGGAGAAGTGCAGAAAGAGAAGAACACGCAGGAGAAACTCAGGAAGGACGTGCTGACGGGTTGAGAGTACAAGCCTTGGGAGAGCGCCCCTCGGGGGTGGGGCAGAGCAGAAGAGGAGCCCTGAGGACCCAGGAGGCCAGGCCACAGAGGTGAAGGTGGACCAGGGGAGTCCAGAGCCAAGAAGAGGAGCTCGAGAAGGCAGCAGGGCTCAGCAGCAGGGCTGCAAAACAGAGAGCAAGGAGAGTGAGTCTCAGGAACACCGTTGGGCTTGGCAGGAGCGAGGTGCCTGACAACCTTGGAGAGAACCGTTCCAGTGGCCTGGAAGCCAGATTGCAGGGGTTAAGGAGTGAGTGGGTGGAGAGGAAGTGGAGGCAGAGGGTGTAGACCACTCCTTCAAGAAATTTGGCAGGGGAAGCCTGGGGAAGAAAAAGGGTCGGGAGCTAGGGCGGGTAGCAGAGTCAAGCAGAGGTTTCCTGGACGGGAAGGCAGAGAGCGCGGGTGGGAAGGCAGAGGGCCCGGGAGCACCCAAGCTACGCCTGTCCCTGACGAGCCTGGGCCACTCGTTGGAGGGTAGGGGCCACGGCCCTCGCTGAGGCCTCCCCCAGAGAAGGGCTCAGAGGCGCAGGGCTGCTGGAGGCAGAAACGGGCCATCTCAAGAGCTGGGCAGGAGGAAGGGTATGAAGACAGTCTAGGGAAGAGGACAGAGCCTTGCCAACCCTCAGGGGAGAGGCCTGGGGCCCAGGGAGAGGGCGAGGGAGCCGGCTCAGCTGGGAGAGAGAGGGAGAAGCAAGAGGCGAGGCCTGGGATAGGCAAGGGCCCAGGGGGAGGTTCACACGCTGACAAGCTCAGAGACAAACTAATTTCCTCGGTGTATCCTGGGGCTGGAGCCAGCTCCCCCGTCACCCTCCTCCCCCTGCTTTCCCTGGCTCCAGAGTAGGGTCTGGGATGTGGAAGAGGAACACGGGAAGAGGGGCCAGTTCCCCACGGTCCTCGGCAACCCCGACCCTCCTCCCTTCTCTCCTGGGCTCTCTGAGCACCTCCGGACCACACCCAGATCCTTATGGCATAGCTTCCATCCGCACCCCAAGGCCCCCTGCCACTCCTGGCCGGGGTTCCCTACAGCCCCCTTTTCTCCCCAGGTCCCCCTTAGGAGGCCCAGCTAGGATGGGAGAGGCAGACTGAAGGGAGGCCCATGGGTCCAGAGCAGCAGGGCCCCAGGTCTGGGGCAGAGGCGAGCTGGAACAGAGGCAGGGGGGGGTGGGGCCCTCCAGCCCCACCCAGCCCCACCCGGGCGAGAAACACCACAACACGGTGTAAACAGAGGAGACTTCCCCGGCCCTCAGGGGGAGGCGGGCGGCCGGGCCGGCAGCCAGTGCGGCAGCGGGCCAAGGCGGGTGCGAGGCCTGCCCACATGCCTAGTCCTGGGGCCAGGGATGGGGAGGAGGGGGCACCTTCCCCAAGAGGGAGGGCAGGAGATGGGCCAGCCAGGGGGACTGCTGGGAGCCCAAGCCCCTTCCCATCACCCCGTCATTTACCGGGACCCCCGGTCTCTTGGTGTTCTCTCTTCCCCCACCCCCGTTCGCCACCCAACTGCCAGCCCCTGAGCGGCCCGGATACTCACATAGGTCCCAGCCAAGCTGCGGAGCTGGTGCTCCAGGTAGCGGGTGAGGTCATAGGTTTTCTGGATGGAGGGGCCGGGCCCCGGGTCTCCGGTGCGGTTGAGGGCTGGCACCGCAGGGACCTGCCAGAGCACGGTGCACAGGCACGCGAGCATCCCCCACGAGTCCCCTGTGGACGGGACAGGGAGGAGCGTGAGGGCGGCCCGGCCCAGGAGGCAGCTGGCAGCCCCTCAGGTGTCTCTCCCCACCTTGGGCGGGAGCGTGGCGAGGGTGGGACACCAGATGGGAGCAGGCAGAATGGAGGAGGGGCGCTTCCCGGCCAGAGAGAGTGTGCTCATGGAGGCGTATTTGTGTTTGAGGACGAGGACTTGGCCTGTGTGTCTACCAGGAGGTACCGGAGAGCATCTGTGTGTCAGCTAAGAGTCGCTATGTGTGTGGGGTACGTGTGTGTGTGTGTGCGTATGTCGGGGGACAGGCCAAGGGATGTGAATCAGAATCAGTAGTCGTGGGTTCCAGCGGTCCCTTGGCTTTCTCTCCCACCCTCTGCAGCTTAGGGGGAGCCCAGGGGTTGGGAAACAGCACGTGTCAGAGATTCAAGTTGAGAGAAGTCAGCCCTGAGAGGGATGCGCAAGAGGCAGCCACGAGTGGGAGTCAAGCCAGAGGCAGGACGCAGGGTCAGACCACCAGGGTCAGAGGCAAGCTGTAGCTGTGGACACCAGGGCCGGGCGGGCTGAAGGACATGGGGCTGGCTCAGGTGGGTGGTACATTCCGGGATGCGATTCCGGCGCATGTTAAGTGCAGGGTCGCGTTAGACTGAAGGAAATGTGGTGTTCGCTCTGAGAGGCCGGCTGCAGTGAGATTTGCCCCATGCTCCTCTAGGGTATCAGATGGGGGAAAGTTAGACCTGAATGAGACCTGGGGATCGGTCTGCCATGAATACAGGGCGGGGGTGGGGCAGAGACAGCATGTGATGTATTTGATGAGTCCCGCTTGTCCGCTGCGGAGAAGGCAATAGCACCCCACTCCAGTACTCTTGCCTGGAAAATCCCATGTATGGAGGAGCCTGGTAGGCTGCAGTCCATGGGGTCGCTAAGAGTCCGACACGACTGAAGCGACTTAGCAGCAGCAGCTTGTCCACTGATGATGCTGAAGAGTTTGGGCCCCACAGGATATCAGAGGCCAGGGGTCAGAGCTGTGAGGACAGACTCGACCGTTGGGAAACATGATGTTCCCAGGTTTTAGGTGAGGTTCAAGGTCAAGAGCACTAGACCAGGATTCAGTGGGCCTTGGGACTGGCAATGGCAATGAGGGTTAGCAGAGAGTAAGGCTGTAATTGGTACTGGGCTAGGTTAGGTTTAAGGACTGGGTTCCTTTTAAAGTTTCAGGTTAGTTTATTGGGATTTGGTTGACTGAGTGTGGTTGAGGTTTGAGTCCAGCTGGGGGATGTGGTTAGGTTTGGGCAGGCAGAGGGTTGGCTAGAGCTGAAGTTTGTGCATTTGTTGATGTAGCTGTCTGATGGGGTTAGTGACATGGCATGTCACTCAGTAGGGCTAGTTTGGGTTTTGAGCTTGGGGAGCTGTGAGGTCGACAGTGGTTTCCTTTTTTTAGTTTCGATTATATCCTGTCAAATTTTCTACAATGATATATGTTGCTTTGATAGAAATAAGTTGGATACAGGTTTAACAAGTTGATTGTACTTAGAGTAATGGTAAGTGTGGAGTTAGGAAGAATTAAGACCAGGCTGGTTTAGACTTAGTCATATGCTGGATCAGGGGTTTAGAGAGGGTTGCAGCCTCGGAGGGCTTAGGATTCACACGGTCTGGAAGGTCTCTGTGGAGGGCAGGGCTCAGCTGGGCCCTTCTGCAGTGGCCCGCTGGTGGGTCTGGCTCTCTCAGATGCGCTGGCACCAGCTGCACTGATGGAGCGTGGTAACAGCATGCCTCTAGTCTCAGGGATCCTGCCGTCCTGAGTGAAGGGCTCTTGTTTGAGAATATGTGTGTGTGTGCACGCACGCACACACGTGCCCCACCCACGTGTGTTTTAGGACAGAAGGCAGGGCCAGACCCATAACTGCTGCCTGGGGAGACAGGCTCCCCTCTTCCTCTTCTCCATCTGTAGCCTGTGGCTTCCCTCCCAAATGGTCCTCTCCTCATCCTTCCTTTCCACCCCTAGCTCTTGCTGACTCTGAGCTCCCTTCTTTCTCTCCCCCCCCCCTTTTTTTGGCTGCGCTGAGCAGCATTGGGGGTATCTTAGTTCCCTAAGCAGGGATTAAACCCGTGCCCCCTGCAGTACACGAGTTGAGTCTTAACCACTGGACCACCAGGGAAGTCCCCCTGAGTTCCTTTCTATTCCCTGTTCTTCACATCCCCAGACCACTCCAGGCCCTTCTCCTCTGCTGCCCTCAGCCGCCGTCTGGCTGAGTGCCCAGGATCCTATGGGCACTGTGAGGGTTCAGTTTCAGGGCTGGAGACCTGCTGAGCAGGGAGCGGTCCTCCTGGGACTAAGTCCGGTCTCCTCCTCAGTGATGACGCCGAGGGTCCCGGCAGAATCGGCAGTGAGGAGCTAGGCTCGGCTCTTTACCCCACGCTGCTCTGGGCAGCCCTGCCAGCCAGGGTTCGAGGACTGGCTCTGCCCGGCCCACAGAAGGTGGGGCGCGGGCTCAGGAACCCAGTTCTGGGCCTTGTTCTTCCCTCCCTGTCTGGGCCCTGTGGGACATCCCTGGGGAGGACCGGCTCCCTACACAGGGACGGCACAGGGAGAAGCCTCTGGAAAAACAAGAGCGAAGTCATCTGGGCAGAAAAACGGCTCATGAAATTAACCAGACAAGGCCGGTGTTTCCAGGAATATTTCAGTTCTGAGGTAACTGTGTCACTGAAGGCTGGGGGGGGTGGGGGGAGAGAGCTGAAGGATCTGAGGGATCAAGAGGGAAGGAGCCTCAGAAATCCAGAGGGAGAAGAGGCAGGAGGGGAGTAGAAGGCCAAAGGGCTCTCCTCTCTGTCGGGATGGCCGCTGCTCTGGGCAAGATGTAGCACCTCTCAGGCGGCAAAACTGAGAGCTGTCTGGGCAGAGAACACCTGTGGTTTAGCCGTGGGCCCTGGAACTCATGCCTGTGTCCCTAGGACGGCAAGTGCCGGGGGCACCCTGGAGTCTCACACTCCCCCTCCTCTGCAGGCCAGGGTGTGCAGGTGGGCCCGGCAGTGGGGGGCTATGTCCTGGGCCCCCTCCCCCAGCCGTGGCCCCCAGCCCCGCCCCCGCCCCAACTCTGCCTCTGGCTGCTGCCCACTGATTGTTTACATCCCGTCTTCCCCTGTGTTTATAAATCCGGCTGAGCACGTGAGGAGCTAATGAGAGCAGCTCACATTTCCTGCTGCGGGGGCCCCCCGCCACCCCCCCATCCTGGCCCCCGCCCCGGCCAGCCCCTAATTCCATCCAGATCCCTGGGCCCTGGGAACCAAGGCCCCCCTCATGAACACACACACACACACACACACACACACACACACACACACACACACACACACACACACACACACACACACACACACACACTCAGCCCACGCACGCGCATGGCCACCCTGACATGGCTGCACAGGCAGGCAGACCACATGGATGCATGTCTCTAGGCAGCTGCCCCCCTCAGCCCGTCTCCCCCAGTCTGACCTCAGTCAGGAAAGATAGGGGGCTCAGCAGTGCACACGAGCCAGGGCAGTCATGGTGGGGAGGACCAGTCAGCCAGGAGACTCTGCGCCTTGGACTGGTGGCTCAGAGCCGTCAGCCCGACAGGTAGGAGCTGGGAGGCGCTGCCCAGAGGCGCTGGGCTGAGGGTCCAAGCAAGAGTGAAGGCCCTGCCTTGAGGCCAGGCCAGGCTCAGCACCCTGGGGACCTCGGAGGGGTCAGTGGGGGAGCACCACGGGAACGCAGCCACTGAAGGGGTGCTGGGTCCACGGTGGTGAGAGAGTCAGGGAACAGCCCTGGGGGTCACCCCCAGCCCCCGTTCTCAGAGAAAGGCCCAAAGGAACAGCCCAGCTTTCCTGGTCTTCTGGGCTGGCTGTACCTCCCCTGTCTTCCTTCTCTCCCTTCCATCCTCTCCTTGGTTCCCTATCCCCTAGGCTACTGAGAAGCGGCTTAGGGAGTGGGTAAACGGTGGGCCCAAAGTCAGGAGACCTCTCTGTCACCAGCCCATCCAGTGGCTGGGCTTGTGTGATGGGGTCCCACTGTGCAGCTTTTCAAACCACGTGGCCCTCCGGCTCTGCTGTCCTCTTCAGCAGACCCCTCCCTGCCCTTCTCTTCCAGCCTAAATGACAAGTAGAAACTGAGGCCCAGGGAAAGAAGCAGATGGGCGGCCACCTCCCAGCCTTGAGGAGTGTGTTCCCACCCCAGGAGTAGGGCTTTTGTTGGAGTTGAGGGTCGGGGCTGTGCCACAAGAGGACCCTGGGTGGAGCCGGGCAGAAAGCAGGCATGGGGGCGCGGAGGGGGGTGTGTGTCGGGGGGGTAGCGCAAAATGAAGGAAATAGTCCAGCAATGGTGCGGGTATGCTTGAAAGGGTGTTGTTATCCAGAGAGTGTGGGAGGGGCTCGGGGAGCGTGCAGGAGCCACAGTGTGAATAGACAGGTGGGATTGTGGGGAGGAATGTGAAGTGTCACTAACAGAGTAGCTAGTGCCGAGGGGGGGTGTGCAAAAGTGTGACCGGCCCGCGCAGGGCTCTGCCAGGGGGAAAGGGAGCCATTACATCGGCTGGGGGGGGGGGGAGACCTCGAGGCTGCTGCGGCGGGACAGTCGCTGCCACCGCTGCCTGCTGCCTCCTTCCTCCCCCGGTTGGCTCCTGGGCAGCGAGCGTGTCTGAGCCAGTGGGGGCACCGGGTCTGCTCCGTCGGGGTGGGGGGCGGTGTATCCCCGCGTCCCGCGGGAAGGGCAGACGTGTGCTCCCGCAGCCGGGGAGGGGCTCCGTGGGGACAGGGAAAGCACAGAGGTGTCAGCCCGGAGGGGTCAGGGTCAGAGGCCGCCCAACCGAGGGGCGCGTCCAGTGGCACCCCGCCCCCCACAGGCGCTCTCCGAGGCTCGGACCGCGCCGGCCAAGCCGGACCTCCAGCCGCCCCTCCCCTCCCGGCAGCCCCCTCCTACCCCAGCGGGGCGGGCCGGGCCGGGCGCAGGAGGAAGCGGGGACGCGTCCTCTGGGAGGTGGGAGTCTGGGGAGGGCATCTGGAGCGCAGAGCGGAGTCGCTGGGAAGGAAGGTGGGGAGAGCCGGGATGAGGGGACTCTGGCGAAGCCCGAGGCCTGGGGGTTCCCTCGAGGGGCTCGGCCCGCTCGCCCGCCCCCCCCCGCCTCGGCGGCGACCTCTCGCTCCCGGCCCCCTCCCTGCGGCGGCGGCGGCGCCTTCCCCCTGTGTGGCCCCGGCGCCCCCGGCCCCGCCCCCGGCCCGCTCCCGCCCGGTCGCTCCCTTCCCGGCGGCGGGGGCGGGGGCGGGGTCCGGGGGCGCCGGGGCTCCGGGCTCCGCCGGGCCGCTGCCCTTTCCCGCGCCGTCCACTCCCTGCCCGCCCTCCCGCGGGCCGCCGGGGCCGAGCGGCCGCCGCCGCCGCTCCCCGGCCGGTGACAGACTTTGCTACCCGGTCCGGCCGGGCTGCGCCCGCCACCGGCCCCCCCCACCTCGCCACGCCCGCCCGCACTAATCACTCCCAGGCCACGGCGGGCCGGCCCGGGGGGCTCGCGGCCGCCGCCCGGCCCCTACCTGCCGCCGGCTCGCCCGCCACAGGCAGCATGGTGGGCTCCGGCCGCGCGGCGCGCAGCGAGGAAGCCGCGACTCCCGCGGCCCGGCCCGGACCAGCCCGGCGCGGCTCTGCCCTCCGCCCTCCTCTCTCCGCTCGCCCGCCCTCCTTCCCGCCCTCCCCTCCCGGCGGGCCGGGGAGGGAGAGCGGCGCGGCCCGAGGTGTCGGCCTCCCCTCGCCTCCCGCCGGCCGGGCCTCGGGCTCCCCCGAGCCCCCCTCCCTCCCGCTCGCTTCCTCTCCCGGCCCCCTCCTCCTCCGCGCGCGCCGTCTCCTCCCGCAGACCCGCTCCCTCCTCGGACTCGCTCTCCCGACTTTGGCGCGGGGCTCGGTCCTCTGGGGTCCCGGGACCCCGCCTCGCCGGGCTCCAGGTGGCCGCCTCCCAGGTCTGCGGGTCGCCCGGGCCGCCCGCCGCGCTCCGGCCAGCTCCCGGCCCCGCCGAGCGGACTCCAGGAATGCCGCGTCCCCGCCCGGCCCCTCTCGAGGGCGCCCGGCCGTGCCCCCCCACCCCGGCCCGAGCCCCGCGGGCGGGGGCAGCGCCCGGATCCCCAGCCCGGCCCCGGCTCGGGACTCCCCGGGGCAAGGACGGGAACCGGATCTGGCGGCTCCCGGGCGGGGGCGGGGGCCGGGGCCTCGGACGCCTGACTCCTACCTGCTCGGAGGTCCATGGGGCTGGGGGCCGGGCGGGCCGGGCGCGGCTCCTCTCCCGGAGGCTGGCGGAGTGGGAGGGCGAGCGGCGGCTCCGGCGAAGCTTTAATAATCCCATCCGCCAGGCCCACTCGCAGGTTTTTTTCGCTCGGTTTCGGATTTTTTTTTTTTTTTCGGTGTGGGACATTCTGCAAACTTTTTTTTTTCTGACGTGTAAAGCTGTAACCACAAATTGTAGCGGCCCTCCCCGGGGTGGGGGGAGGAGGGGGGAGGAGGGAAGGGAGGGCTTCTGGGGCTCCTCTCCCTCCCACAGCACCGAGGGGGGGTGAGGTGAGGCGAGGCTGCGGCGGTACCACCCCGGGCCTCCTGGGGGAGGGGGCGGGAGGGCATCCGTCCGGCGGCAAACTCCCCAGAGGCAGGGGAGTGAGCTGGCCGCCCCTTTTCTTCTCCCCGGGTGTCGGCCTGGGGCGCCGGCCCCGGCCCGGCGGGGTCGGCTCTCACCCTACCTCTGCCTCAGCATCTCTAACCTCCCCACCCCTCCGTCCACCCCCACCCCCCCACCCCGAGTAAACGCAATGACACATTCTCCCAAATGCCAGCGAGCTGGCTTCGAAGCAAGTGATGGTGTTTTTCCTGCTGCCCTTTGTCTGGGCTGACCGCCCCCCTTGCCTATTGTCCCGCCGCCTGTCCCATTTCCAAACGCCGAGGCTGAGCGAGGCGCTCGGGCTGGGGCAGGTGACTAACCGGCTCACAATGCCCGCCCCCCGGGGGGCGGGCAGAGGGCATCACAGGCCCACTGCCCAGTGCGGAGGGAAGAAGAGGGCGCTTGGCAGAGGGCTCTTCCCTCCAGTTCACAGGGTTCTTCATTCTTCTGCCCCTGGCCAGGAGAGTGCTCATGGGTGGGGGACTCGTAATTCATTAATCAGCACGAGGCACCGGACCAGTTTCAACACCAGAGGTTTCAGGGGTGACTCAGCGAGACCTTTCGGGTGCAAGGCGATGGAGAGACCCAGAGTCCCCACTTGTGAAATGCTTTCCCATGAAGACTCTGCTTTCTCCTGCCTTTGGGGCTGGGGCTGTGGGCTTTCCAGGTGGTGGGGTAGGGGTGGCTGGGCTGTGGAGTGCCCCTCTGTCTGTCCTTCCCTCGGGACTGGACAGGGACTCGCCAGGCGGGATCCCTAAGGGACCCACAAGCCCAGACCCTCCCTGGAGGGTCTCCCTGTCTCCCCGAACAGAGGACTCCAAGGAGAGTGCAGAGGAAACGCTCCCATCCGGGTCGTGCAGACATCCCCACTCCACGACTTTTCTTTGGTCATTTGGTCTCCAAGGCTTGAGTGCTCTAAAGCCAGATCACCAATTAAATCACTTGGTAGTAAGTTGCTTTTGTTGTGGTCTATTTGCCGCCTGGAGGAGGGAGAGGTGGTGGTGGGCCAGACCTGCTTGAGGACTCCTCTCGGAACGGCATCAGAGCCTGCGCCCCACCATGCCTGCCCTGGTGCCCCCAGAGAAAGAAGGGTGCCCTGCTGGCCCTGCCCTCACCCCTCGAGGCGGGTCAGAGAAGGAGGCACGGTCCTGCCCAGAGCGGGGCTCCCAGGGCAGCTCTTCCCTTTTCTGCACTTCCAGAACTGAGGTGGGGGGGTGGGGGGGTGGGGAAGAAGTTTGTTTTCAATTACCTCACTGGAGTGGGACAGACTTTGTTGTTGGGTTTTCTTCTTTTTTTTTTTTTCCCCCTCTTCTTTCTTTTTTTTCCTGCCCTAAACGAGGAGAAAAAGAGCTGGGAAAGGGAAGATGGCCTGCGGTGGGGGGCAGGGGCTTTTCTGGGGAGTCAGGAGCAGCTCTGATGAAACCTGCCTTGGGGGGGACCCTTGGAGAAGTGCTCAGGGGGGCCTCCTCCGCCCCTCCCCCAGTCAGAATGCTGGAGTTTCAATGACATTCTTGGCCAGCGAGCTGAGGATCTTTTGATGCCCATGCCAAGGTCAAGGAGGCAGATGCCCAGTGGGTGACGGGCACTGAGGCTGGCCAGGAGGTCTCCTAGCAGCTAGGAGGGGAGAGGGATGGAGGAGGGGAAGAGGGGAGCCGCTCAAGCCCTTCTCCCTGGGTTTGCAGACTGCTCCTTGCGGAGAGTGTCTGCACAGACAATGTGGTTTGGATTTGGCCGAGCCCCTCAGCACCTTATAAAGCACCTTGCTGAGTAAGGGAGAAAGCAGCCCCAACACGGAAGAGAAGGAGGGGGCCAGGAGAGAAAGGGGAAGGAGGGAGAGGGGAGCTAAGGAGGGGGGCGCTGAGGGAAGAGGAGGGAGAAGAGAGAAGGGACAGGGCAGGAAAGAGGAGACACAAAGAGGCAAATCGGTAGGTGGGAGCAGGAAGGAGGGGGAGGCCGACCCGAAGAAGGAAGAGGAACCGGTGCAGTGGAAGGGGAGGGACACGTCCATGCCCCCCACCCCCACCCCGGCAAATGTTCACCTCGGGAGTCTAGAAAGCATTGGTTTGCAGGAACTGAAGTTTGCAGCTCTGGAATGAGGACCCAGGCCAGCTGGTGCAAGGATAAGTGGCTTTCCACACAGCACCCGCCCCCCCCTCCCCCCGCCCCAGGGCTGGATGCCCCGACCCTGTGAGCTGGGGAAGCCCTGTTCTCCCTCTGCCTCTTGTCTGGACTTGCAGCCCTGCCCTCTCCCCTCACCTGGGGCGGGGGGAGCAAGCCGCTCCCCTCCCCATCTTCCCCACGGCCCAAGGGAAAATCATCTCCATCTCCAAGCCGCCAGTGCCCCTCTGCCATGTCTGGGCAAAGGCAGCATGCCGGCGACGAGCTGCCAGTTGGGCCGGGCTGGGGGCTGGAGTAAAGACAGTGCGTTTATTCTGCCAGATCCCCAAGGGGGTGGGCAGGTGGGGGTGGGGGTGGGGAAGGAAGAAGGGAGGGGTGGAGAACTGAGAGCCCCTGCAGGGGTGTGGGGTGGCCGAGGCACAGGTGGCTGCCCTCTGATTTCCAGGTGGAGACCTTGGGGGCAGTTACCGCTCCCCCGTGGCTCTCAGACAGGGAGGTTTTCCCGGGCCCTTCCAGCTCTCACCATCTGAGATGCTTGGTGGGGGCAGGGCAGAGGCGAGATGAGGAGGGGGGCCCTCCGAGATCCATCTGTCCCATGATGGCTCCTGCAGGCATTTCCTGAGCCCCAGGTCTTGTAAAGGACAGAGAAAAACCCACCCCTGCCTTCGAGAATTTCAGAGTCTGGTGACAAAGGACACTCATTAAACTGAGATCAGAGGGAAGGCCAGCTCTGAGAGGAGGCGGAGCTTTTGGGTGGACGTGTGGCTGGATGGCAGGAGGGGTGGCTATAACCACTGACTGAAGCCCTGAGGTCCCACAGGCTGAGGCCAGGCGGAGTGCAGGATGGGGAGTCAGGATGCTGGGCTTCCAACTGGCTGGCATGGCCTTGGGACAAGCCCATCACCTCTCCGAGGAATGGGATATGGCCACCTCCCCAGGGCATGGTGGAGTTTCCGTGAGCCGATGAGGGGGATATTGCTCTGATGCCCTCGCTGGCCTTCTTCCAGACTTCACTCCTTACCATCCGCAGGGTTTAGCTGGTCAGGCCTCAAAGGGTGTGTCTGGGTAGGGGGCAGGGCTGGCACCCAGAGATGACTGAGCAGCCCTCCAAGGGGGTGGGGGTGAGTCAGTGTTGACTCAGGGATGGGCTAGGGTTCCACCCCTCTCTCCAGCCTCCCCACCTCCCCCCATAACTGGCACCCCCAGGGAAGGCCGTCTATATGCCCGAAAGACACCACACAGCTGCAGAATTGACACTGAAGGCACCCTGGCTGCGGGGGTGTCGGGGGAAGGCTCTGGTCTGTGCCCTCTTGGTGGGTGAACAGGAGTGCAGTACTGGAGAAGCCACGGAAGTGAGTAAGGACATCCATCCATTCATTCATTCATCTCTTTGTTCACCAAACCTTCATGAGTTCCTGCTCCATGCCAGGCGCCAGGGACACAGAGCCCTAAGAGGACAGGAACCCTAAGAGGCCCTGGGGTTGGGGGGGTGCAGGTCCCGCCCCAGAGACTCTGCCAGCCTGCTGCGATGCCTGGCGTTTCCCAGTGACACGCTACCCTTTTGCACCTCTCGGGCTTAACTCATGCCAAGTGTCAAAACTCACTGAGCTCTCACCACGAGTCAGGTCCTGTGCGAAGGCTTATGTGAATGATTTCATTCCATTCTTACAATAATCCTAGATATTAAGAACTGGTGTTTCCCCATGTGATACACGAGAAGATTGAGGCTTGGTAAGATGAAGCCACTTGGCTGCAGTCACACCAGGAGGTAGAACCAGGGCTGGAACTGAGGACTGTCGGCCTTGAGCACGGCTCCCTCTTCACCACGGCTCCCTCTTCACCACACCCACCGTGCAGGGACTCTTGAGAAGAGAAGAGGTTGGATGCAGAGACAACAGCATGTGCTGAGAGCTCCCGGCTCAGTCAGTTCAGTCCGGTCGCTCTGTCGTGTCCGACTCTCTGTGACCCCATGGACTGCAGCACACCAGGCCTCCCTGTCCATCACCAACTCCCGGAGCTTGCTCAAACTCAGGTCCATCGAGTCAGTGGCTAGGAGGCATTCAACCTGGGGTGCCCCTGGTCTCTTCAGGACACTAGCACGCCCTCTGGGTCAGAGTCCCCGTGTGCCTGGAGCAGTAGACCTGGGCTCTCCTGCCCACAGTCCCCACCCATGACGGATGGGCCAGACACCCCACGTGGGCCTCCTGGGTCGGTGAGAGGCGCCAGCCAGGAGCACTTGCGTCCCTTCAGTAGACTCCATGAGCAGAGCATGGAGTTAGAACCATGGGATGAGCGCTGAGCCTGGAGTCAGATGGCGGCCTGCCCACAGAAGCAGGACAAGGGTTTTCCTGTGCCTCCTGAGGGCTGACTCTGCGGTCTGCAACATCCCAGGGTGAGCGCCCCCTCAGGGTGCAGGGGCCACGGCGGGCAGGAGGGGGAGGAAAGGCAGCCTGCACGCCCCCTTTTCCTCCAAGGGCAGGAGTCCAGTGGGCCCTGCCTCACCCTGAGCTGGCTGTGATGTCAGCGGAAACCCCAGGACCCGGGCCTGGACCAGCTTGGGCCCCCTGAAGACACCGCGCTCCCAGCCCCCTGCCTCCTAGCAGCAGAGAGGAACCTGGCTGCTTCCTGCCTCTACCCTGCCCTGCGGGGGTGGGGTGAGGCAGAGTGCGGGGGGCTCATTCCCCCGTCTGCAAGGATGTCAGGGTGATGGATGTGTGAGGAGGGCAGGGCAGAAGGGATGCCCCCAGCTGCTCCCCTCCGTCCGCCTGCCAGGAGCTTCGCCCGCCATTCTCCGGGATGTTCCGCTGCCCTGGCCAACCCATGCCGCGGGCTCTGTGACTCCGTCTCCCCTGGCAGAGGAGTGGGGTTACCTCTCCCTGGGCTGGAAGATCCTTATCCTGCCCTGCTGAGTCACTGCCGGTCCCCTCCCTCCCACCAGCCTTCTTCCTTCAGTCTTTCTCCAGACCGTCTGGGTTGCACAGGAGCCCCCGGGGGGTCAGAGGACAGCCGGCAGCTGCTACCTCCTTGGGGCCATCCCAGCACGGCTGGGAGCTGCCTTCACCAGCTGCGTGACCTTGGGCGAGTCACTTGACCCCTTCACACTCTGTCGTCTCTTGCATAAAACAGGGTGATGATAATGGTATCCTCCTCAGAATAAGGCATAATTGACTGGGCACGGCAACCCACTCCAGTATTCTTGCCTGGAGAATCCAATGGAGCCTGGCAGGCTACAGTCCATGGGGTCGAACGCTGGAAGCAACTTAGCACCCACACAGTACTTAATACAAGTCAAACCTCTGGCACTTAACACGCAACAACGTTACATACTATTATTACCTTGCTCTGTCCTCCCATCTCTGCTCATGATGCTGCCCTGACCCCTGACCCCTGAAAGCCCCATGTCAATCTGCCTGCACCTTCTGTTCTTTCCCTTTGGCCTTCTTCCTGAGCCCTGTCCCCAGCACCTCCACTCTGACGCCCCACACCAGACACAGACACGGAACCCTGGAAAGTTCCAGAGCTGGGAAGCTGCTCAACTTTTCTCCAGCAGGCCCTGAGCATTGGCCTTGACCTCCTGGATGGCCTCCTTGTAGGCAGTCAGCGTGCTGCAAGATGGACAGAGGCACAGTGAGCTCTGGGGCGACGAGCGGAGCCACCCGCCGCCCCCCAGCTGTGCCAGGTGCCAGCCCCCTTCTGCCTGCGAGGGGCTCCCCCATCCCTGGCCCCAATAGACACCTTTCCGGTGCCCACCTTGTGGTTCCTGGCAGAGCACCCTGAATACATGTCAGCTTCAGCTGCTGACCGCTGCGAAACTTGTTCAATGAAACCAGGGCTCAAGAGCTCAGACAGGTGCAAGAAGGGCTCTGGTGCCCAGAAGGCAGGGGTCAGAGGTCAGGAAGATGTCAAGGGAAATTGTGAGGGTGGCTGGGGAAAGCCAAGCAGTTGGGGAACCACACTTGGCCTGGAAAGGGTTCCCGGGTGGGGAGGAGCTGGTACTCAGGTCTTTGGGGCCCAGTCAACCCCAAGGCTTTCTGAAGCACCTCCTATATGTATCTGCGGAACAGCGTGGTCCTACAGAGAGCCGCACCCTGCCCACCAGGGGCTGGGGTCTGCGGGGACAGAGGGAAGATGGCTGCAGAGCCACCCTGCTCTTGATGAATGGTCTCCTCCCTGCCCTGCCCTCAGCTCTCTGAAGTCCCTCCCCCCCCTGCACTGTAGTAAGCCCACGTCGGCCAGGGAAGATGGCTCCTGGGGCCCCTCTCCCGTGGGTGCCTAGCGCAGTGTTGGACACCGACCAGGGACCCTCGGGCGCCCACTTGCCCTCCCCAGGGCAGCCTGGTCTCTGAGCTGGAAGCAGGGACTGGACACGGTGTCTGTCTCCCTCTGCTGGTCCCTGAGGGCACAGCTGGTCTGGGCCACTTTCCCAGAGCTGGCAGTGCCCATGGCTCCCCAGACAGCTGACGGCAAGCGCTGGGGACACTGAGGCAAGAGCCTGGGAGTCAGACTGGGCTCCAGGCGGTAGGAATATGGACGCTGCCTCCTGGGTTCCCGGGGCCTGAAGCCTGCCTCCAACAGGGCCTGGGGGTGGTCTCAGGGAGGCCAGGTCATCTCCCTGATGTCTTCTCCACGGGCCAGGAGGCCTCAAACAGTTTCCTTCCCTTCTAACCCATGAATGGAGCTGTCATCCACAGATTTATCTAAACCTTTTGTGAAGCTATTTCTATTTCCAGCCGAGACCACATCTTGGGGTAATGAGTTCCATCAAGTCCTCCCCTGCTGGGGGAAGCACGCTGCCTTTGATTTGTCCTAAACTTACCTCACTTGCGCTCCGAGGGGGCCCTGTAACTCCAGCGTGCCAGGTTCTGGTGAACAAGCCTGAGCTTTCCCCTTCCCATCTGCAGCCTTAAAAAATTCCATCTCCTCTACCCTTCATCTCGAGCCCTGCAGACGGAGGGGAACTGGTGTCTCAGCTGTGCTCGGAACCTGGCAGTGCCAGCCCCCAGCAGCTGGCCAAGATGGCGAGGGCTCATCTTCTCCCTACGGGGGGCAGAGGGCACGCCGAGGGCCCAGGATCAAGCGGGGAAAAGGCCCCCACCCTGCACCTCTTCCCGGGGCTGGCTGACTCCTACCCCTACCTAAGCTCTCCCTCTGAGCAGTCTCCAGTTCCTGGCCTCCAGACCTTTCCTCTGTGAAGTTACTGTGGCGGGCGGTCCCTCCCAGTTCCTAGCGTGGATTCACCCTGGCCTCAGCTGTGTTGCTGATTTATTCTGTCCCTGGTCCCGACCCCAGAATATCGTGGGGGGACACTCCAAAAACAGAGGAGTCAGGACACAGTAACCAGAGGAACAGCAACACTGACCGTGTGGACAAAGGGCTTTATGAACATTGAGAAAGTTCATCTTCACGGCCCTCTAAGATAGGGACTGTTAGCTGTTTCTCCCCCAATTTACAGATGAGAAAACTGAGGTCCAGAGAATATAAAAGCAAAGCATTCATTTGCACAGAACCTGAAAGCGATGAGGCCAGGATTCACACTCAGGCACACAAGGGCCTAGAACCCCATGGTCCACCTCAACAGACAACGTGGCTTCAAGTCTTGTGAACTTTCAGAATCCGACATTCTGGTCATCCGACCTACGTTTACTAAACCACTGCTACGTGCCAAGCTTGTTCTGGTTGCTGGGAGAAACGCCAGGGAACAAAAAAGGCCCAGGCCAGGCTTGCCTCCGAGGGCTGGAGGCACCTGGTGTGCCACAGACCCATCAGCTCAGTGCCCGTCAGCTCAGAACTCCGTCCCACACCGGGAAACCCCAGCGTCACCACGCACACCCCATCTCCCGTGTGTGCACAGCCCAGCCTCGGCAGCGTCAGGCCCCCTGGAAGGGATTTTTGTCCTGGACTCTCTTTCCCACACTTAGAAAAGTGTGTCTAACACGTTTGTTTATTTGTTTGTTTTTTAGTGTGTATTCAGATTGCTGCTGCCGCTGCTAAGTCACTTCAGTCATGTCCGACTCTGTGCAACCCCATAGACGGCAGCCCACCAGGCTCCTCTGTCCCTGGGATTCTCCAGGCAAGAACAGGGGAGTGGGTTGCCATTTCCTGCTCCAGTATTCAGACTGACCCTATTAGAAATGTTCATTTAAAAAATTATTTATAGATGGTTGCGCTGGGTCTTCCTTGCTGTTCCAGGGCTCTCTCTAGTTTCGATGAGCGGCGGCTACTCTTGGGTGTGTGCGGGCTCCTCATTCTGGGGGCTTCCCTTGTGGGGCATGGGCTCCAGGGCTGGCGGCTTCTCATCCGCCGTACCACCAGGGGAAGTCCTAACATGTGTTAAATGAATGAATTACTGAGCTCTGAGGATTCTATGATTTCAAACCTAACAAGTTGGGTGAGAAGCGGCGGTTGAAATTTCCAGATAATTATTTTAGAAGTTTGAAATGGTAACCACCTTCCTCCATTTCATATCTACTCCCAAGACACACACACACACACACACACACACTCCCAACATAATCACATACTGTGTACTTGCAGGAGGCCATCTCTAATGTGGGGTATGGTGAAGACTGTAAGAATGTGGGGTTTTAAAAACTCTTGAGACAGCATCTCATTCAACCCGCTCACTTTATCAAGGAGGAAACAGACCCAGAGAAGGGCCTTGACTTGCCTGAGGCCGTCTGTGAGCAGGGCTGGAGTCCCCTGTGCCTCCTCCCTTCTGGACCTGGAAGGCCTTCTTGGCTACGCCAACTGCCATCCTGGGGAGGCTGCCTGACCTCTGATGAGAGAGTTCCCTTCCAGCCCCACAGCCTGGGGTAGCAGGCCTGCCAGTTCCAGCTCTTCCCCAGAGTGGGGGTGGCTAGCAGAGGGGCTCAGAGCAGTTGGAGGGCCCCTTGTAATCTCGGCACATCAAGCTGGGAAGGGGCATCTCATGCCACCAACCACATTGCACAGTCGCAAACACGGGAGGGACTCACCCAGAGTCACAGCGGAGTCAGTGCTGAGGACAGACCAGAGACCCAGGACTCCCGATTCCCAGCTCTAAGCTCCTTTCTGGTGTCTGAGCCCTTCCGAAGGGTCAGGAGGTTCCTGGCTTTGGCAGGTGTGTGTGCGCGCACGCACACATATATATAGCTTAGGAAAGACTCATCAGAAGTTCAAAAGCATTTCTGTCTCCTTCTCCCTCCCTACAGGCAAAGCTATGGCTTTTCCAGTGGTCATGTATGGATGTGAGAGTTGGCCCATAAAGAAGACTGAGCACTGAAGAACTGATGCTTTCTAACTGTGGCGTTAGAGAAGATTCTTGAGAGTCCCTTGGACAGCAAGGAGATCAAACCAGTTAATCCTAAAAGAAATCAACCATGAATATTCACGGGAAGGACTAATGCTGAAGCTGAAGCTCTAAAACTTTGGCCACCTGATGTGAAGAGTCAACTCATTTGACAAGACCCTGATGCTGGGAAAGATTGAAGGCAAAAGGACAAGCGGGCAACAGAGGATGAGATGGTTGGATGGCATCACTGACTCAACGTACATGAATTTGAGCAAACTTCGGGAGATGGTGAAGGACAGGGAAACCTGGTGTGCTGCAGTCCATGGAGTTGCAAAGAGTCATACACGAATGAGCAACTAGACAACAACTTCCTCCCCCCAGAGCCTCGCTCCAAAGCCTGGAGGCTACAGGACCCTACAGCCCCTTAAGAGTCAGAAGCAGAGACCTGGCTGTTCGATGAGTTACAGCTCCCCTCCCTGCCTCCCAGGGAGTGTTGGATCTATCTCCTGTTCCAACTGGGCTGCTCAGGCAACGGCTGGGGAAGCAGTGGAGAAGCCATGAAGGCTCGGCTGATTCTCACTGGAATAAAAAAGAGAGAGGGTGAGATCCAGGGAGGAGGAGTAAAATAAGGAGAATAATAATGAATGCTAGGTTCTCTGTTTGGGGGGTGGTGGACTGGACAGAATGTGGGGTGACAGCTATCATCCATGGAAGGGTAGGACTGTGGGCAGGGCTTGGAAGTTTTATTTAATCACAGCACCGTGCTAAGAGGCAACCAGAGTCAACTCAGTTTCACTTGGATCACACACCTATTCACTGAACTCGTACTTACTGATCACCTGCTGAGGGCCGGGCCCTGGGGGAGGTACGGTGACGCAGTAACAAACACAACAGACTCAGTCCTGGCCTCACGGGGCTGACATCCTAGGGAAATGGTGAAGGACAGGGAAGCCTGGTGTGCTGCAGTACCAATCATCCCAGTACAGAAGTAGACATATGTGAAATAATGTTGAGTTGTGCTAAGTGCTGTGGATGACTCGGAGAAAGGGATTAGCTGGATGATGGGGAGGGGGCCTGGAGCAGGGAGGCAGAGAAGGCCTATTTGAGGATGGGCACCTGAAGCTGAGCCCTAGGAAGAGAAGGTGCCTGCGTGTGAGAAGGGGGAAGAGCATTCCAAGTGGTGGGAACAGCTTATGTGGACAGCCCAAGGTGGAGAAGGATGTGGTTGCTTCCCAGCCCAGCTGCAGAGGGAGGCCAGAGACAGGTAAAGAGATGGGCAGGGCCAGAACCTTCCTACAGGTTTGGGGTAAGGGGTTTAGTTTTTGGTAGCTTATTTATTTATTTAGGCCATGCTTTGTTCCCTAACTAGTGGTTGAACTTGCGCCCTTGGCAGTGAAAGCTCAGAGTCCTTACCAGTGGAGCCTCAGGGAATTCCCAAGGGATTTAGATTTAATGGCAAGTGCAGTAGTTGGAAACCACTGCAGGATCTAAACCGGGGAAAGGCATGACATGATTGACATTTTAGGAAGGTCACTTTGGCGCTGTCTGGAGAGTGGAGTGGAGGGGCAGGGAACCACTCAGAGTGCTCCCACCATCATTCAAGTGAGACATGATGGTGGCCTGAGCCAGAATGATGGTTATGGACATGGGAGAGGAGGACCAATTTGTCATCTGTTTGGGAGGCAGAGCATTCAGGGCTTGCTGAAGGATTATAGTATGTAAGGGTTGGGTCAGGATGGAATCAAGGATGAGTTCCAGTTTACTGAGCTAAATGCCTGGGTACAAGTGGTACCATTTACACTGAACCCCTTAAAAGGCAAGAATAATCTCCCGCAGTAATCCAGGGAAACCTGGTGAGGGAGGAAAACTGAGGGTAAGGAGAGGAAGTGGGGTCCAGAATTGCAGGCCCGGAGCGCAAGGGTCCCGCAAACGTGGCTTCCTTACTGGCGACAGTGCCAGAGGAGCAAGGCCCTAAAGGAACGCAGGGGTGCCCGAGGGTCCCTCAAAGCACACCAGGTGCTGCAGGAAACCAGAGGTCAGGAGCCCATCCATGACTTGCCCTCCTCTTCACTCACTTGAGGACCGATGCTGAGGACGAGGGGAAGACCTGACCGGAGGACTGCTGTGTACCTGCTCAGTGGTGTCCCACCCTTTGCGACCCCATGGATTGTAGCCCATCAGACTCCTCGGTCCATGGGATTTTCTGGGCAAGAATACTGGGGTGGATTGCCATTTCCTCTTCCAAGGGATCTTCCCTACCCAGGGATTAACTCAGCCCTTTTGGCACCCTCCCTTGGTCTTTTTCAAACGGCCAGAGACGCAGGGGTCTATCCTCATAAAACGTTTCCAGCGCTTTCCATCAGAGACCCTCTTTTTCAGCAGCCCCCATCCCCCCTCTCACAGACGCACTTCCCTCCCAACGGAGGGAAAACCCCACGCGCTGCTCAGAGTCTTTCCTCTCGCCTTCTCCTGCCGTCCACATCCTTCTACCCCTTTCCGTCCGAAGAAGCTTCTGTTCTTCGGGATCAAAGGAGGATCGCCGAAGCCACGGCGAGCAGCCACCTCCCGCCCCGGGATGCTGTAGCAAGGTGCGTTACTATCTTTTCAGAGCTGGTAGTTGCTGCTTCTGTCCGCGTCCCCGGCCCGCTGGGACGGGGTGAGACGGTCTTGCATCGACCCCGTACGCACCCCCCGGCGCCCGACAGACGTCCAGGAAATCCGTACTAATTTTGTGACCCCGGCCGGGCCCGCCTGCCCATCTCTGGATTCCGGGCCCACAGTTCGCTCCCGGACACCCTCTGGGCACCTCGCGTTCGGGCGCGCGGCCGCTGTGGTCCCAGCTGAGCCGTCCGGCTGCCCGGGGCGCTCGAGGGCAGAGGGTGTGCCCGGACGCCCTGAGGAAGCCGGCACTCCCGGGTCACGTGACAGGACCCGCCCCGGGCGCAGACTCCGTCACGTGACGCGCAGCCGGCGAGCGTCTTTCTCACGTGACAGAGCTGCCGGCCTGCGGCCCAATCAGGAGGCGGGGGCGGGGCTGCCGGGGGCGGTGCGCGGGAAGGCAACCCCAGGCCGCCTGGAGACGCGGGAGCGATCCGGAGGGGTCGTTGAGCTGGGGTTCGGCCCGGAGCCCGCCGCCTGCCCCATCCCGGTCACTGGGGGCAGCATGAAGTGTCTGGTCACGGGCAGCAACGTGAAGGGTGAGTCGGGGCCGGCCGGGGGCTGGAACCACGTGGGACGGCCCGAGGCGCCCGCAAACCTCTGTCTCTCCCCTCCTCCCCGCAGTGCTCGGCAAGGCCGTCCACTCCCTGTCCCGCATCGGGGACGAACTCTACCTGGAGCCCCTGGAAGACGGGGTGAGGAGACCGGGTATGGGGGAGTGGCGTGAAAGTCCCAACAGGGAGCCCTGATCGGGGCTCGAGGCTCGCCCCATCAGGCAGGGTGCCCATGGGCACGTTTGCTGAGTTTAGCAGGGGCCTCCCCTGTTGCTGGGACGTCCCTTTGGGCCCTGTCATCTTCCCAGGCTGGTGTCCGAATCGAGAACCCTTGCCCTCCCTAAAGTGCCTGGTGGGGGTGATTAGGTAAAAGGCAGGGGGGCTGAAGGCTGGGTCGTGCCCTTGCTGTGGAAGGGGCAGCGCTGAGGCCCACTCGGGATTGGGGAAGGCTGCATGGAGGACACCACGGATGACTGGAAGGAGAGGGTGGGCTTCCGCAGGTGATGGTAGAACGGAAGCCGTTGGGGCAAGTGCCTGGGCGAAAGCTGGCCTGAGGGCTGGGCCCAGCACTGCTGGTGACCACGTCTTTCTCCCCACTTTTCCTGGCCCCAGCTCTCCCTCCGGACCGTGAACTCCTCCCGCTCGGCCTACGCCTGCTTCCTCTTTGCCCCCCTCTTCTTCCAGCAGTACCAGGCGGCCACCCCTGGTCAGGACCAGCTGCGCTGTAAGATCCTGATGAAGGTGAGGCGGGTCCCTCAGCAGTGGCAGGCACTCCCCCAGGAACCCCTCCCCGTAGTGCAGTTTGCTCCGGGGCACACAGCAGGTGCCTGCAGGGGGAGATGTATACCGGAGCAATCCGGTGCAGAACGCAGGGCCAGGACCAAGTAGAGACATCCATGGGGATAATGGGCCACATGGAGAGGGTAGCTGAATCTGCCAGGGACCTGCAGGGAGTAAATGACTTTGAGGTTGGTCCTTGAAAGATAAGCACGTCTTCTGAAGGCATTCCAGACCAGGGTAAGAGCACGAACGAAGATCTGAAAGGGTGCAGATATCTGCATGTGTGAGGGGTCCTTTCCTGGTGTGACAGTGCTGAGCCCATGATGGGCCAGAGCCCAAGGGGACTGGACGTGAGAGCCAGTTGGTGGAGGCGCAGTGCTGAGCGGATGTGTTTCCCTCGCCTAGTCCTTCCTGTCTGTCTTCCGCTCGCTGGCAATGCTGGAAAAGACTGTAGAGAAATGCTGCATTTCCCTGAATGACAGGAGCAGCCGCCTGGTAGTTCAGCTGCACTGCAAATATGGTGAGTGAGCAGCTGGCTGACCCAGGGGTCCTTGCAGTGCGGGGTTAGAGGTTGGTGAGCCCACTGAGACCCTGTCTGCCCATCCAGGGGTGAGGAAGACTCACAACTTGTCCTTCCAGGACTGCGAGTCCCTGCAGGCCGTCTTCGACCCAGCCTTGTGTCCCCATGTGCTCCGTGCCCCAGCCAGGTGAGCACGCCCCTGGGTGCACGCTGAGCCCTAGGCTTTTCTCTTCCTTCTTTTGGCCTCAGGAGTCAGTTTAAGGAGGCACCTCCTCTGTTTTTCCTGCAGGGCATCTGTGACCCTTCAAGCGTTCATCTGACCGGGTTTGCTTTCAGGGCCTTGACTGGCTCTTTAAGGGCAGAGACTGGAGTTAGGAGGGGCCAGATGTTCCCTTGTTCCATGTTTCTCTCTGTCTCCTGAGTCTGTATTCTCCACCTCAAAGTCTGACTTGGCTTTCTGACCGCTCAGACCCACTCTGACTCCTCTTTCAAAGAACAGGTCTCCGGCTTGCCCTCACATCTCCTCTGGCCTGAACACCTTTGAAGGTCCCTTAATTTTTGTGGCTCCAGGACTTGTAACCCTTCTCTGATCTGGTTATCCTTCTGGGACGATCCCCATTCAAGGGCAGCCTCTCTTCCTACCTGGCTGGGTCCTAGCCCTGAGGGGTCCTCAGGCCGCGGCTGGACAGGGAGGTCACGGTCCTGGAGGGCTGCCTGAATAAGCAGCTATAGGAGAGGAGCTGTTGTGGGCAGCCACAGGGACCATGCAGGGCCTGGGAGATGGGGAGCCCAGCAGACGCCAAGGTCCCTGGAGAAGACCAGATAGGAGTGGGTCCCCTCCCACCTGCCCATGTGCAGGGTGCCCCTTGCACTCGAGTAACCCAGGGTCTCACGTTTCTTTGCTTTTGGTAGCCCCAGGATGTGGTAACTTGAAGGTCCCTTTGAGCCCTGACTTGGTTTTTCTGAGTTGTGTTGAAATAGCACTGCCCAAAAAAAAAAAAAAAAAAAGAAATAGCACTGCCCAGGATTCCTTTGGGTAGAGAAAGAGGTAATCAATCCATGGTCCGGGTTTGGAGGATTTTTCTTTCTTTTAAAACAAGTGATGGTTTCTCTTTGTCTTATGGACAATTTCAAATTCATATTAAGCAGATAACCAACTTCTGTCCCAGTTGTCTTGAGGCAAATTCCAGGTGTTATTTCACCTGTAACTCTTTACCAGCTTGTCTCTACTAGACAGGGACCTGCAGACTGTTTATAAGGCAGTGTTTATGTGGACAGTGTGGGTCTGGTCTCCCAACCCTGGATGGGCAGGTGCCGCCTGCCTGGTTCAGTTCAGCCCAAACCGCCTGAACTTCTTGCTGCCTTCTGTGACCCTGTTCTTGTCTGCCTCCATCTCTTGCAAGAGGACTGCTCTCCCACAACATCCTGGGAGCCTTGGATGAGGCAGGGACCGTGTCCTGCTGCTCCCATGCTCCACCCCAGGGCCGTACTAGGCCTGGCCTGGTTCTCTTCGGACGTTGCTGTGCCTCTCTGTCCCGCCTCAGGTCCTCTGAGAGCAAAGCTGCTGGGTGGGGCCGAGCCTCAGGTGTGATGTTGTGCCCCCCTCACAGGGTCCTGGTGGAGGCTGTTCTCCCTTTCCCCCCCGCACTGGCTGAAGTGACGCTGGGCATCGGCCGTGGGCGCAGGGTCATCCTGCGTAGCTACCAAGAGGAGGAGGCAGGTGAGGGGACCGATGGGGCCTGGGGCAGAGAGCAGAGACTGGGTGGGGGCGGGCAGAGAGCAGAGACAGGCTGGTGGGGCAGAGCCCGGCTTCCTCCTGTCGCTGCCTGCCCCCAGACAGCGCTGTCAAAGCCATGGTGACGGAGATGAGCATCGGAGAGGAGGATTTCCAGCAGTTGCAGGCCCAGGAAGGGGTAGCCATCACTTTCTGCCTCAAGGAATTCCGGGTGAGGTTCCTGCTGTGCGCTCACTGCCCCGTCCACCCCTCCTCCCTGCCCTGCCTCCATGCTCTGCTTCTCCGTTCCCAGGGGCTCCTGAGCTTCGCAGAGTCCGCCAACTTGTCCCTCAGCATTCACTTCGATGCCCCGGGCAGGTAAGGCCCAGCCTTGGGATAGGGAGGGGAGCGCTCTGGGGTGCCAGAAGCCGAAGGGCCTTGACCATGCCTGGACCTGTCACCTGCCCAGGCCAGCCATCTTTGCCATCGAGGACTCTCTGCTGGACGGCCACTTTGTCCTGGCCACACTCTCGGAGCCGGACTCGTACCCCCAGACCCCGCGTGCCCAAGAGGAGCTCCAGCAGCCAGAGCCCCGGCTTCAGGCTCACAGGTGAGAGCTCCGCCCACCCTGTGCACCCAGGCTGGAGCCTGCCACTTCTAGCGTCTGCACCCCCCACCCTGTGCACCCCCCATCCCCACTTCCTGTCGAGCCCCAGCCCTTACAGTGCTCCTGCTTCCAGCCCTGCAGGCTCAGCCCCACTGGTCAGCTGTACTCAGAGATCCCCCCACCCAGGGAAGTGTCCCCAAGGTCGGGCTGGCTTCCTTCTCTGGCTGAGACCTCCTCCCAAGCCAAGGAGGGAAAAGGGCTGCCGGGAGGCAGGGGGCTGCCTGGGATGGGGGAAGCAGGTGGCTGAAAGGGCAGGTGGGTTGGGGAGGAGGGGCCCAGCGTAGTCTAAGCGGAGGAAGTTTGGCCTGGCCCTCCGCCCAGCATGTCCCTGGGCCCCAGTGCTCTCCAGTTCCTGTCCCCTGGGAAGGTGGGGGCTTGGGCCCCAGGTGGCCCAGCTCATTGGACTTGCCGCTCCCCTCCCCCAGCCGAGCTGAAGCGGCCCCCAGGATGCCTCCCTCAGGCCTCTACCTGAACTCTGATGAAAGGATTCTAGGTCGACCCCCTCCGGGAAGCAGCCACTTAAAACACCACCCCCCATCCTTTCCCCTCCCACCAAATCAGGAAGTAATAAAACTAAGAGGTCACCAGTGGTCACTAGGCTCCTGCAGGCCCTGGCTGAGCCCTCCAGGCGGGGCCCTAACTGTCCCCTGGCTGATACTGTCTCTGCCTGTAGCACACCCCACCTAGACCTGGATGACTTTGCTGTCGACGACATGGACTCTTACATGATCGCCATGGAAACCACCGTGGGCAGCGAGGGCTCCCGGGCACTGCCCTCCATCTCCCTTTCACCTGGCCTCCAGCGCCCCTGTAGCTCCAGCCCCCACTCAGAGGAAGAAGATGACATGGAGCCCAGCACAGTGCCTGGGACTCCCCCGCCTAAGAAGGTAGGGGCGAGAGGCAGAGGGGCTTCCCTGGTGGCTCCGACGGAAAGAATCCACCAACCATGCGGG
This sequence comes from Muntiacus reevesi, assembly GCF_963930625.1. Classification (NCBI taxonomy): domain Eukaryota; kingdom Metazoa; phylum Chordata; class Mammalia; order Artiodactyla; family Cervidae; genus Muntiacus; species Muntiacus reevesi. The sequence continues at coordinate 43,020,764 of NC_089253.1, forward strand.
AGACCTGGGTGCAGTCCCTGGGTGGGGAAGATCCCCTGGAGGGCATGGCAACTCACTCCAGTATTCTGGCCTGGAGAATCCCCATGGACAGAGAAGCCTGGTGGGCTACAGTCCATGGGGTTGCAGAGTCAGAGGCTGGGATGGGAGGCGGAGGGAGGGAGCAACCTCCGGAGCTCATTCGGCTTCCTCTGTTCTCTCGCCAGTTCCGCTCGCTGTTCTTTGGCTCCATCCTGGCCCCTGCACACTCTCCTCAGGGCCCCAGCCCTGTGCTGGCTGAAGACAGTGAGGGCGAAGGCTGAGCTGGAGAAGTCCGTGTTTGAGGACTGGGCCAGATGAAGCCCCGCCCCACCCCTCTCCCAAGGCCAGCCAGGGCAGGTCTGCTCTCCTCCTTGGTGGGTGGTAGAGGTGCGCCCTGCTGGAGCTGAGCTGACTGGTCCTGCCACCTCCCCCAGGGCCTTGCCTGGCCTGGGTCTTGTTGTTTCCCTTCAACCTGCAATCATTCATTCAACCCTCAATCTATCATGTCTCTTCCCAGTCTCGGTGCTGAGCTGCCCTCTGCAGGGAATTCCCTCACCTCTTAATCGAACCCTGTGGCCAGAACTGGGGGACTGCCTTCTCTAAGCCCACCTCCCTAAGAAAGAAAAAAATCATTGTGGGGCTTTTGCCCCTGCTGATCCACTTTCTGCCAATCATGACCTGCCCCTCCCTTAAATCCTGAGTGCACCAGTGGGATCTCCTGTGACTGGCACACACTGTTTTGCTTGCTTTCCCTGAACTCTTTGGCCGTGGCTTGGAAATTCCAAGGGACCCTGTGGACCTGAGCATGTGGCTGGGGTTTTCCTGGCTGGGGCCCCAAGCCCAGCAAGCCTCCCAAGTGGCTCTGGGCGGAAGGGTTGCCAGGCCCAGTGTTTGGGACAAGGGAGACAGAGGCTATGGCAAGAATCCAGCTTTGACCTTTATTCAAGAGACCAGATGGGTTGCCCCAGGATCTGGCTGCCAGCCCTGAGCCCAAGCAAGGCTGGAGATCCCCAGTCTGGCCCTGCTTTGCCCTGAGCTGCAGCCTTAGCCCCAGGATCCTGCCTGCAGCCGCTGTAGGTACAAGCGGGAAGAGCCCTGGGGGACTGGATGCTGCTATTGATTCATAAAAAAAGAGAAATACACCAAGCCTCCGTGTTCCCCATGATGGGTGGGCCTGGGGGGCCAGCATGAGCCCCCTGCAGCCACGTGATTTCTGTACAATCCACCATCTGGGGCAGAGGGCGGGCACACGGAGGCTATTTCTTGGCTTTGGCGGAGTTGCGGGGTGGGGTGATGGGCCGGCCTCCAGGGTTCAGGCCACTGAACTGCCCATATTTCCCCTTGTTCTTGTCGGCGGGCTTGAGGATCTAGAAGAGACAAACTGGTGAGGTTCAGGGGGCCGAGCCATAAGCCCCAGGGCCCACCCACCCCCAGCCCGACCCCCAGCCCGACCCCCACCTGGAAGGAGCACATGAGCGTCTCGTCCACACTCATCATGGCACCTGCGTTGTCAAACTCGCCGCAGTAGTTGGGGGCTGAGAAGAGTGTCACCAGCTGCCGCTTGGCAAAGAACTCATAGCCGTCTTCTACTACCTGGACGAGGGTGGAGGCGGTTAGTTCAGCAGGAGCCGGCTGCCAGTCCCGCTCTCACCCAGACGGGGGCTGCCAGCCCACCTGGTGTGCCCGGCAGATGAGGTCCAGGTCATGCTTGTGCAGGAACTTGGCCACCACCTCGGCTCCAAAGGTAAAGGAGACGCCGCGGTCGTTCTCGCCCCAACCCTGCACATCCTTGTCAGGGTCAGACCACAGCAGGTCACAGAGCAGGCCCTGGTCGGGCACGTCGGTGGGCCGCATGATACGCCGGATCTGCTCCATGGACTGTAGGTCTGGGGACAGGCCTGCAGGGCACGGGGGGCAGGTCACCTCCTCCAGGCAGCCTCTGCCAGTCAGCCTCTGCCCCCCACCTCTCTGCCCTCTCCAGGATTCCTGGGAGCCTACACAGGCAGAACTCATCACCTTCTGCCTCTTCCAAGTCCCTGTCCTTTCAAGGAGCACACAGCTCCCTGGAGAAAGGGTTAGCCGCTCAGTCGTGTCCGACTCTTTGCAACCCCACGGACTGTCCAGGCAAGAAAGCTGGAGCGGGTAGCCATTCCCTTCTTCAGGGGATCTTCCCAACCCAGGGATCAAACCTGGGTCTCCCGCATTGCAGGCAGATTCTTTACCATCTGAGCCACCAGGGAAGCCCTGGAGAAAGGGGACAAGCAAACTCCACGCAAGAAGGTGAGGCCATGACACAACGGTGCAGCCTAATGCTGCAGCGCGAGGGGACTTCATGGAAGAAGTACTACCCATACCAGGACTCCAGGGAGAGTTGTTCCTGGCTTCTGGGAACACATCTTCAGCTGATGACGCCTCTGTCCCCAGGGTTGCTCGCCCCAGGAGGCTCATCCTTCCCAAGCATTCACACCCCCAGAGCCATGCTCACCTCCGTGGCAACAGAAGATCTTCTCGTCCACAATGGCAGCAATGGGCAGGCAGTTGAAGCAATCAGTGAAGGTCTTCCACAGTTTGATGTTGTAGCGTCTCTTGCCTACCCAGGGGGAAGGAGACAGCTCACCAGAGGGCCTCTCTGCCCCACCCTCAGCCCTGGTCTCCAGGCCTTCCAGGGCACATTGTGTGTTGCTCAGACACAGCTAGGAGGAGAGAACAGAAGGCAAAAAAGGAAACCGAACACCCGCCCCCCTACTCCCAGAACACCCACTGCCTCCCAGACAATTCTAAAGCAGCTGAGTCCCCAGGAACCCCAGAATTCCACTTCTGGCACGACCTCAAGGTTGGCACCCACCCCCAGCACAAGAGCAGGGCCAGGTTGAGATGGGGTCTGGTTCATCTCGGCTTCTGGCTAACAGAGGAGTCCAGTCCTGACAGGCATCCTAAGTGCTTAAGTACCGGATGCACTGGGGGGGGAGTGTCAGCAGATGAGGCCCTGCCTCAGAATCCTGGCAGCCCTTCAGTCAGCAGCCACCGGCCAGGTCCCTCCTGAGTGCCAGGACCCGCTCTAGGAGGGCAGGGGAGGGCGGCATGGGCTGGTCTACCTTCACGGCGCTCAGCTTAGCAGGTGTTTGTCAGACGCTGACACCCCAGCACCAGGTCAGCACGAGGGTCGCACTGAATGGCAAGGAGCGCCCTTCAGGCCCAGGGCAGCCCCGGACGCTCTGCCCACTCACACTCGTCATAGAAGCCGTAGATGCGGTTGATGCTGGCACACTCGTGGTTCCCACGGAGCAGGAAAAAGTTCTCTGGGTACTTGATCTTATAGGCCAGCAGCAGGCAGATGGTCTCCAAAGACTGCTTGCCCCTGTCCACGTAGTCCCCCAGGAACAGGTAGTTACTCTCTGGAGGGAAGCCGCCATACTCGAACAGCCGCAGAAGGTCATAGTACTGGCCATGAATGTCACCTGTGACCCAGGGAACCAGGTCAGCACTAGGGGCAGCCTAAACGTGAACCCAGGGTCAGAGTTGGGCCCAAGGGAGGAGGGACTTGGGAGGGGGGGCAGGCAAGGCCGCTTTCAGGAGGCCACGGGGACCTGGGCTGGAGGCTCACCGCAGATCTTGAGGGGTGCCTCCAGCTCCAGAAGAATGGGCTGGCTCAGGAAAATCTCCCGGGATTTGAGGCACAGACCACGGATCTCGTTCTCTGTCAGCTGTACATTCTTTCCAGGCCTGGAGCCCTGCACTGGGGGCGGAAAGAGGCGTCAGGACGCAGGTTCCTCAGGCGAGAAGAGGGTGAATGATATCGGTGACCCCACAGGCACTTCTGGGTGGGGGCGCCTGGGCCTCCCGGCCCCGCCTTGCCCAGGGGCAGCTGTTGCTGCTGAGCCTCCTGGGACCCCCAAATGCCCTCAAGGCGCTCGCGAGGGGACTGCTGTGCGCAGAGGCCACCCAAAACCTCCAAGCACAGGACCCCTTCCTGGGGGACTAGGCTTCTCGGGTTTCTCCCTCAGCCAAGAGCCCAGGCCAATCCTTACGCGCCACCCCCAACGCCGATCCTGCTCTGGAAAGGGGAGCAACCCCAGACCTCCCAGCGCGCCGCGATTGGGGTGGGGGGAGGCGACGAATGTGGCCACGGGACCTCGCGGCCCGTCCCCGCCCAGTCGAAGCTGGCCCTGGGAGGGGCGCGCCACTTCCGGGCCGGGCAAGGGACCAGGGCGCGGCGGGCGCCCACCTCCCTCGCCGCCCCTGCCAACCTTCCAGCAGGCGTCCGATGATAGAGTCGAGGTTGAGCTTCTCGCTGTCGGACATGGCGGCGCCGCCGCTCTAGCCCAGCACCTCCGGGCCCAGTCCTGCCTCCCGCCCTCCCGCGGCCTCCTTCCGGCCTGGTGCTCCTTCCGCCCGCCCGGGCCCGCCCCGCCTCCTCGGCCGCCCGCCCCGCCCCGCCGCGCCCGGCCCCGCCCCGGTCCGCCCGGTCGCCCGCCGCCCCTGCGCTCTAGCGCCTCCACTGGACGCCAGGCCCCGGGCCTGAGGCGACCCGGGAGGCGGGGCCTCGGCTAGGGGGCGGGGCTCGGTTGACCTGTGGGCGGGGCGCAGCCTACAAGGGGCGGGGCTTCACGGGGCGAGGTCGACTCTAGTTCCGCCCTTGAGGAGTTACCCACCCTTGCACTGAGGATGTGCGGCCGGAAGTAGTGTGAAGTTGTTTTTCTCTTTCAAGGGCCCAGTAGTTCCTCCCACTTCTGCCCCGGGCTGGAAGGTATTGTGACCTCATTGGTATCTCATTGGGTCTCTCCAGAGAGTGCAGATTAAGTCCACGAAGTGCAGGAAAGGAAACAGGCTCAAAGATAGCAAGGGTTGTCTTCAGATTGACGGAGGAACTCGTACCTCTAGGGTCCCTGTGGCCTGCAGACCGCTGACCAGACCCAGACACCTGTCACTGAACTCCGAGCTCATTTTGGTCCCCATTGCCTAATGGTGCATGCTACATCATTATTATTATTTTTTCATGTCTCATCCTTGTGTTTTGAGTAGCGCAGTAATGCCTTACTGTTTGACTTGTCGAAAGCATTAACAAAAGAGGAAACGTTAAATAAAGTGTAATGCTCACTGGAACCCTGAATTGAGTATTTTATTTGCCGGTGACCTCACATCTGGAGGCGGCGTGGCCTCTCTATCTCTGGCAGGCCCTGGCTGCATCACACCCAGCACAAGAACCCAGGCCTGCACCCACCCAACCCACCGGGGTGGTGGGAGGAGCCCATGGCCCAGGGCCACCGGGGCAGGCCGGAAGAGCCCTGGAGAGGAAGGGGTACCCCCCCCACGCACTTGGGAGGGGCCCCCAGCGGGTTGCTGAAGCTGTGGCTGAGGAGGAAGTGAGAGGAGGAGGTGAGGTGCAGCAGGGAGGTAAGCTGGGCTGCTGAGGACAGGGGCTGGGCCTGGGTCTCCAGTAGGGGGCCTGGTCTTTCTGCACCATCTGGGCCTGTGCCGCACCCCAACCCCGCAAGAGGAGAGGGGACCGAACGGGTGTGGTGCGATACCCTGCAGCCTCTCCTCCTAGACCAAGCGAGCAGGTCCTGGGGCTGAGGCCTGGCTGAAGAGGCGCCCCGGCCCCAGGCTGGCCAGGAGCCCCCGCTCACACTGGCTGTCCCCACATCTTGCAGCCTGCAGCACCAGGGGTTGGTGGCGCCATGGCCCAGGCCCTGGGCGAGGACCTGGCGCAGCCCAGTGAGCTGCAGGATGACTCCAGCTCTTTGGGGTCCGACTCAGAGCTGAGCGGGCCTGGCCCATATCGCCAGGCTGACCGCTACGGCTTCATTGGGGGCAGCGCAGCAGAGCCAGGGTAAGTGGGGAAGGGATGAGGGGATTACGGGGTGCTGGGCCTGATGGTGGAGGCTGAGAGCTGAATTCTAGAGTGAGGCCCAACCTCAAGGGTCCTCGAAGGGTCTGGGGACTCAGCTAGTATCACCTGTTTTCGGGTTCTAGATGGAATCTCAAGGTTAGCAGGGCTGTGGGGGGTGGGTCCCTGTGTGTCTCTTCCTCCCAGTCTCTGAGGGTTCCCAGAGGGGCTGAACCCGCTTCTCCTTTCAATCCGGCCCAGGAATCCCGAAGTCATAGAGCCCACACTTCTTTCTCTACCAGTCCTCCCCCTTCCCCAGGTGCTGATAGGAAGACAAGTTCGGAGATAAGATAGGGAGGTCACACCGCCATCAGAGACAGAATCAGGCTCAGAGAAGACTCCTGGTTTCTAGCTCTTGGGCTCTGTCTACTCAACTTCCCCGATGAGTTGTCTGTGTCCCCATCCTGGGGGACAGTCAACCAGCCCCTCCCCCAACACACACCTACACACCCTCTTCAGTGTCTCCTGCTGCCGCCCACATCGGAGCCACATCCTTTCCTGTCCCCATGACAACCACTGGCAACTCCTGGGTGACAGGTCACTCCCCACCCCAGAGATTCCCAATCTCAAGGGCCAAGAGTTGGGCTCACCCAGGTAGCAGGAAAGGTGGTGGATGTGGCTGTCCCGTGTCTGGACATCTGGTGCCGTGTATCCCCAGGCCGGGTCACCCTCCTGCAGACCTCATCCGCCAGCGGGAGATGAAGTGGGTGGAGATGACTTCACACTGGGAGAAAACCATGTCTCGGCGGTACAAGAAGGTGAGGGGAGAGCGGTCCCACGCGGGCCTCCTTGACTTGTCCCCCTTTGCCTGGCAAAATTCAGCCTCCTGTGTCCCAGCACCTCCAGCCTTCGCTCCTTGCTCCTCGCGGAGACTCTTGCCCGCTAATAGAGTGTGCCTGAGGCCTGCTGAGAGGAGCAGGGGAATCTGGCGTGGCTGGCCTAACGGGGTGCCCTGGCCTCACCTGCAGGTAAAGATGCAGTGCCGGAAAGGCATCCCCTCGGCCCTGCGGGCCCGGTGTTGGCCCCTTCTGTGCGGGGCTCACGTGTGTCAGAAGAACAACCCTGGCACTTACCAGGTGAGGGGACCGGCGGGGGTCCCAGCCCTCTCCCCTAGCCCTTCACCCCTCTGGGCCTTCACCTCCACCTTCTTGCCCACCTGCAGAACCTGGCTGAGGCCCCGGGAGACCCGCAGTGGATGGAAACCATTGGCAGGGACCTGCACCGTCAGTTCCCGCTGCATGAGATGTTTGTGTCACCCCAGGGTCACGGGTATGAAGCCGGAGATGCCCAGGGACCCCCAGCCCCCAACCCCCAGGCGCTTTGGCCGAGTCCCTGACCCTGGCATCTCAGAGGACCCAGCAAGGTCCCTGAGGGGCCGAGGCCTGGGCAGGGGCCGCCAGAGGGTATGGGAGGGATGCCGGGAGGACTGGCCCCTGACGGGGTCTTCTGGCACAGGCAGCAGGGGCTCCTGCAGGTACTGAAGGCCTACACCCTGTACCGGCCGGAGCAGGGCTACTGCCAGGCCCAGGGCCCTGTGGCCGCTGTGCTGCTCATGCACCTGCCCCCGGAGGTGAGTGCCCTCAGCCCTGTGGCAGGGACCCCAGACCCGGACGCCCACCCCCAGGAACTCTGACTTCAGTTACCCGAGACCCAGTGACCTAGGGGCCAAGGCAACCTGTGCCCTGGACTGTGACCACCCCCCCCCATCCCCTGGAACTCTGGCCTCCGGGACCTAGGATCCTCAAGTCCCACACAAACCTGTCCTAGTGAGTGAGGGCCTCATGATTGCCAACCTCAGTGACCGCCAAGCCCAATGACCTTGATTCCAGGAACATCGAACCCTGACCTTTGGCCCAATGATCTAAAAGTCTGGATGTTACCACCTTGACCTTATGACCCTTGATTCTGAACCCTGTGATCATGATCCCTGACCCCAATGACCCCAAGAACCTAAGACTTGAACTTTGGGACCTCCGCTACCCTTGACCAGTGAGCCCCCACCCTGTGACCCTCAAATTCAGCCCTCTGAGCCCTGTGACTTCCGACCCCTACACCCCTTGGTAGGCCTCTTTCTAGGCAACGGGGAGCTTTGTGGTAAGACCCACCCCCCACAACCCCACCCCCAGCACTGAGACCAGGCTCCTGGCTCCAGAGTCACCCCAGATGGTGTCCAGGCCCTCCCCCGTGCCCCTCTCCCCCTGCGGGCCCCTCTGCAGTGGGCACTTAAGGCCTGTGTCCGCCCCCAGGAGGCCTTCTGGTGCCTGGTACAGATCTGCGAGGTTTACCTCCCTGGCTACTACGGGCCCCACATGGTGAGAGGCTGGGATGGCGCCCGAGAGCACGGGGGAGGGCTGGCTGGGGGTGGGAGCCTGGCCACTGGGTGGGGCCTGGGGTCGTGGTGCTGACGGACGTGGCTGCAGGAGGCTGTGCGGCTGGACGCCGAGGTGTTCATGGCCCTGCTGCGACGGCTGCTCCCGCGCGTGCACAAGCACCTGCAGAAGGTGGGCGTCGGGCCCCTGCTCTACCTGCCCGAGTGGTTCCTGTGCCTCTTCGCCCGCTCCCTGCCCTTCCCCACGGTGCTGCGTGTCTGGGACGCTTTTCTCAGCGAGGGTGAGTGGGGGGCCGGCCAGGGGGGCGGGGGCGGGAGGGGGTGCCTGGTGGGCACGGAGGGTGAAGGTGCCAGCTCCGCTCTGCCCCGCCGCCACTGCCGACCCTGATCCGGGGCCTGGGTGCTGGGGTGTGCCGAGGGTAACCCGCTCTTGGCCATGCATCACCAATGGGAGGAACAGCAGCCCCCGCCGCCAGCAGTGAGGCCACCACAGGGAGGGCTAGAGTCAGGGAGGCTTCCCCGAGGTCGATGGGGCAGGAGCTGGCGACACCACAGCAGTGGCACAGCTCGGGGACTGGGCACGGTGGGGGCACGGCAGGTGGAGCCCCCAGGCCCTCAGTGTGAGCCCTCGGGGGCCAGGCGCGGCTCTGGGAGCCAGGGCCACTTGAGTGAGTGAGACCTACATTCTGGTGGGGGTGGGGATGGGAGGCGGCGGTACCAAATTAACAAGATATTTATAGATTGTCATAAGTTCCGCAAAGAAAATAAAACAAAGGACGTGCCAGAGTGTAGGGGAGCGGCGGGAGAGGGCTGTTCAAATATGCTGGCGGCCGCCCCTTGGAAGAGGCAGCCACGCGGAGCCTGGTGGAGAAGGAGAGGCAGGCAGGACCCTGTCTGCAGAGTCCCGGCCACAGATGACTTGAGGGGTGCGGGCGTGGGGAGAGGTGCCAGGCCAAGAGCGGGGGGCAGTCAGAGCAAAGCTGAGCTGGACTCTGGGTCTTTGGAGCTCTGCCTGGTATCCCATCAGCGGCACACTTGCATTCCGTTCTATACGGTTTGTCCGGCGGTTGCATGGTAGAAACCATCAGTGCATCTACTGAGCAGCTGCTCTATGCCCAGTTGGCTTCAGACTGGCTTAGCGTTCTAGCCCCGGATGTCCAAGTCCCCGTCCGCTTGTCCTCCCCTGCAGACTCAGACCTCGAGGGTGGGGCGGGCGGGGCCCCCGTGGAGGCACCCTTGCCGTTTGATGATGGTGACGACATTAGTAGTCCTGTTGTCCGTTTACACAGCATGGTGGTCACCATGCCTCACTGGTCCCCCGACTGCTTTTCTCAGCAGACCCGAGGCTGCCAGGGAGGGGCTCTGAGGCTCCAGGAGCAGGCCAAAGTCACGTGCATGTGCGTGCCTGCGTGTGTGTGTGCACATGTGCTTAGGGGTGAGGCGCTCTGGCTTGAATCTTTCTAGAATCAGAAGCTCACAGATCTGAGCTGGAAAGGCTGTCCCGTCACCACCCAGCCCCTCGCTGGATGGGATGAGGAGCCGAGGCCCAGAATGAGAAGGCCTGGTGTGAGGCTGTCAGTAGCCCTTGGCTCCTGGCAGGCCGCGCTGCCCGCAAGCTTCAGTGGCTGCTGGGACCCGCTGGCCGGTGCCCCCACATGGCCGACCGGCTCTCAGTCTAGGCGGCAGAGCTGCAGGAGGGTGGAAGGAGTCTGGCTAAGGACAGGTTCGGGCCCGGGCTGAGAGAGCCCCACCGGCCTGCAGGTGTGAAGGTGCTGTTCCGCGTGGGGCTGACCCTGGTGCGCCTAGCGCTGGGCACCGCTGAACAGCGCCTGGCCTGCCCGGGACTCCTGGAGACGCTCGGCGCCCTTCGATCCATCCCGCCTGCCCAGCTGCAAGAAGAGGTCTTCATGCCCCAGGTGGGTGCCCCTTGCCTGCCCCCTGCAGTGGCCCGGCAGCCCCCTGCACAGCTGGAGAAACTGAGGCCCAGAGGGAGTAGTCACAGTAAGCATGGGGCTCCCTGCTTGTTCTCTGAGCAGCAGAGAATGTGGAAACCCCAGGCCTCAAGTGGCTTTTTGTGGCTCCCTTAGTCTGTCTCTTTGTCTGTCTGTCAGCCCCTCAGCCCTCAGCCACTTCCTGGGGCTGTGTACTGCCCGCCCTGCGGGGATCTCATCGTTTCCTGCCCTCCCCCAGGCTCAGTATCAACCACTCCCCGCAGGTGCACGGCGTGGCCCTGTCCGAACTGGAGCTGCAGCGGGAGATCAAGGCCCAGCTGGCCCAGCTGCCAGCATCAGCATCCGAGCCACCCCCGAGGCCGCAGGCCCGCCTGCCCGGGGCCCCGGCCATCTTTGAGACCCAGCAGCTGGCAGGAACCCAGGGGACCCCCCGGCCTGAGGTGCCCCGCATCGTGATACAGCCCCCAGAGGAGCCCCAGCCACCCCGGCGCAAGCCCCAGACCCGAGGCAAGACTTTCCATGGGCTGCTGACCCGGTCCAGGGGCCCCCCTATCGAGAGCCCCGCCAGGTCCCATCGAAGCTCCACCTCCTTCCTGGACACCCGATTCTGAGGGTAGGTCCCACTTTTGAGGGTACCGTGGACTCAGGGTCCCCCTGATCCCAACTGCCTGAACAGTGGATGCCAGCCTCGAAGTGGGCACCGCACTTTACAGCTGGGGTTGGATGCCTCGCTCCTTTCCCGTGGACTGCCTCAGGCCTGAGGAGGATGGAAGGCTGCAGAGTGGGGTTTGGAGAACCCAGGCCGCCCTCCACCCACAGGGCTGCCCCGGTGCTTGGGCCCTTGCACACATCAAGCTCGCACTGGAGGTGTGCGCGAGAAAGGGCACGGGCTGGGCCACGGGGACCCCAAAAGGCTCCTGAGGGGTCTGGAATAAAGTCTGAACAGAAGCCTGCATGTGGTCAGGTCAATGCCCTCTGCCCCCCCAACCCTCCACCAGCCACCCCCTCCCCTCCACCTTGGCTCCCCTCACGGCCCCGCCCCTCCTAGTCCCGCCCGGCTCCCCAGGGCACAGGGAGGCTGCCGGTTGGCTGCCGGAAGGTGTTTACCAGCTACAGGAACCCACAGCAAGCGCCCAGCCTCTTGGGGCCAGGTGAGGCTCCTGTGCCTGGGCTCCCCCAATGGACGCTGGGCCCACATGTGGGACTCTGTCTCCTCTTCTGCTCCCTCCCCTTGCTGATTTCAGGAGCCCCCCCAGCGGTGGGAGCACTCTAATCCAAGTCTGCACCCCCCCCCCCCAACCCTGGGTCCTGGTCCCGTCCTCAGAGAGAGCTGGCTGAGAACAAAGGCCTAGTGTGCCCAGACAAAGGAGAAAGGCCCCGCCGGCCCTTGCCCCCTCCCGAAACCCTAGCCGCACCCCCTGGGGACTGCCACCATGGAAACCCCCTCCCACACTCGCTAATTGCCCCCGTGGGTGCCCGAGGTGCCTGGGACAGGAGCCATCGCCGGGACAACGGGGCTGGTTCCAAGGCAGGCTCGTGTCCCTGCAGGGCCGGTCTCGGTGCCCTGCCTCCTTGGGTGCCCTCCCCCGAGGGCGGAGGGCGGAGGGTGGGGGCATGGTCAGACTCGGGAGTACCCGGAGAAAGTGACTGCAGTCTCGCTTCAATGGTGGAGTGGTCAGTGCACACTTCTCAATGGCTGTGCTGGAACACGTTGGCACCCTCAGGCCCCTGATTCCACATGGGCTGCTGACGAGTCCACGGCCGCAGGAAGACGCTCACTCTGAGTTGCTATTGTTGTTTAGTTGCTAAGTCGTGTTGGACTCTGCAACCCAACCCCACGGACTGCAGTACGTCAGGCTTCCCTGGCCTTCACGTCTCCCGGAGCTTGCTCAAACTCATGTCCATCCAGTCGGTGATGCCATCCAACCGTCTCATACTCTGTTGTCCCCTTCTCCTCCTGCCTTCAGTTTTTTTCCCAGCGTGAGGGTATATATATACTTTTCTTCTTTTAATTTTTATTTATTTGTCTGCATCAGGTCTTAGTTGCAGTACAAGGGATCTCTAGTTGCAGCATGTGGGATCTAGTTTCCTGACCGGGGATCAAACCTGGGCCCTCGGCATTGGGAGCGCAGGGTCTTAGCTGCTGGGCCACCAGGGAAGTCTCTGTTTATATACTCTTAGGGTGCTTACTATGTGACTGGCCAGGTCCATCCCACTTTCAAGGAGCCTCTGGTCTGGAGGGACTCACACGGAGGTCCAGACACAGAGCTGAAGTTTGCCTGGGCGGAAACTGAGTTTGCCAGGAGAAGAGGCAGTTGGGCCTGAGCTTTGCTGCCTATGGCAACCCGCTCCAGTATTCTTGCCCGGAAAATTCCATGGACAGAGGAGCCTGGTGGGTTACAGTCCATGGGGTCACAAAGAGTCAGACACGACTGAGCAACTAACTTTCTTTTGCTCCCCCTCCCCCTATGTCAGCCACCTTGAACCTGACACCCACCCCCACCTGTCCTCCAGGGGGTGCTCTGTCTCTCTCCTGTTCCCACTCAGGGGACTAGCAGCCCCAGTTCCCTGCACCTCGGCCTGGAAGGGGGCTCGGAGGAGGCCGGGCACGCACCTGAGAGTACTCAGCCTGTGGGAACCAAAGCTGGGCTGGCATCTGCCTGGGTCAGCCCAGGGGACAGGGACAGGAGTGTGGGGGAAAGCAAAGAAGTGGAAGGGCAGACGAACCCCTCGTGGTTGGGGGGCATGGTCTTATCTCGACTGCCACCCACCCCAAATGTCTCCCCATCCCCACACTGTCCAGAGGTCAAGCTTGGACTTCCTGTAAAGTCCTGCTCAGGGTGGAGTCCTGTCCCCAGGCCGCAGGTGGTCTTGAAGCAAAGCCACAGAAGCGGAGCCCAGAACAAAGGTCACCTCCAAAGCTGCCTAAAGCGCCCCTGATCATCACTAAGAAGCTTCCTGACTCCTAATTTGGCAAAGATGCCCACTCCAGTAAACACCCTATGACGCCCCAATCAATCACATAACTCCCACCTTCCAGCAGGAATTTTCTTTGTCTTGAGGCTATAAAAATTGGATATTAACCCACAAAAACTGTCGGCTTTCTCTGCTCTGTCAGGAGGTTGGCCCACGGCACTCACAGTGCCCACTTTCTCTCTGCTCTTTGTTCTTAATAGACTCACTCCCTTCTGAAATGCTCTGTGTCTGGAAATTCTTTTCCAACCCGCGTTCGGACTGCCTCAACACATAGGAAAGGCTGTCTCACTCTCTCTGAGCCTCCATTTCCTCCTACCAATAGTGGGATAACAGCAGCTCCCACCCCGGCCCCAAGAGCACTCCACTGGGGTCATCTTTACTGGGATTACTGTCTAGTGGAGCTGGGCAGTAGCTCAGGCATGGCCTCGCCTCACCCCACCCCTACCTGGCTCAGCTCCGCCTCGGGTGACCTCCAGGCTCTCCTGGCGTAGACAGAGCAAGACTGTCCTGCCAGCCTGCTTGCCCCCACCCCCGCCGAGTCCCAAGGCTGCCATAGCTCGACCCTGATTTTCCTCTCTCTGTCCACAAGGCAGATGCCATCACAGCTGATGCCCAGTCAGAGCAGTCTGGGGGTGGGCATAGGACCACGCCGCTCTATGTGCGTATGCTCTGGCATAGGGAAGACCCCGGCCCTGCCCCTCACCAACTGTGTGGCCCTCGGCAAATCACATCGCCTCTCTGAGCCTTGATTGCCTCATCAATAAAAGGCAGAGAATCACAACTGCTATGGGGTAGGGTTAAGTGAGATACGGCACATAAAACACTCCGTAGTGCCTAGGACAAGTCAAAAAACATTTGCTAACACTATTGCCTTCTGCTAGGCGCCCCGTGCCCAGCCAAGCCTGGGCTAAAGTAGGCATCATAATCCCCATTTAAGGATGAGAAAACAGATGCTGCACTGCTTGTGTTAAAAACAAGACAGCAGGAACTTCCCTGGTGGTCCAGTGGCTAAGACTCTATGATCCCAATGCAGGGGGCCCAGGTTTGATCCCTGGTCAGGGAACCAGATCCTACATGCTGCAACTAAAGATCCCACATGCTGCAACTAAGACCTGGTGCAGGCAAATAAATAAATGTTAAAAAACAAGAACAAGACAGCAGGCCCAAGATGGAGTCACTGATGCTAAGCCCTCCATCACCCAACTGAGACAACTTAATTACTGGCTCAGTTGGTAAAGAACCCATCTGCAATACGGGAGGCCAGGGCTCGATCCCTGAGTCAGGAAGATCCCCTGGAGAAGGAAATGGCAACCCACTCCAGTATTCTTGCCTGGGAAATCCTGTGGACAGAGGAGCCTGCTGGGTTACACAGTCCGTGGAGTCAAAAGAGTCAAACACGACTTAGCACCTAAACCACCACCACCAATACAGCTCCAACTCTCCTGGAAATTCTATCTTTTAAGGCAATCAATCTGGAATCACCTGACCAGCACTAGTGAGGTCATCTACTCCTGCTGTCCCCCCAAAATAAAGTGACTTTGCAGAGAATTCCTTGGCAGTCCAGTGGTTAGGACTCTGTGCTTTCACTGCTGAGGGCCCAGGTTCAATCCCTGGTTAGGGAACGAAGATCCCAAGCCACGCGGCAAGGACAAAAGAATAAGGGGGAGAAAGTGACCTTGCAATAAGCAACCCGCTTTTTTGCCTGAGTATAACTTTTGTGTCTGCTCCCTTCTGCCGATTAAAGTCTTTATCTGCACAACCCCTTGCAGCTCCTTTCTGTTAGCTGGATGGAATGCTGCCCAATTCATGACCCGCTGGATAAAGCTGATAAGATCTTTAAAATGTGCGCTGCTGAATTTTGGTTTTTAATACGTGCTAAGTGTCAACGCTCGTGCTCTTTGGTGACGTCCATGCCCTCACCCCTCATCCCTTCCGTGGGTCTCCGTGGAGCTCAGGGTACCCACACAGAGAGAGGATGGACCTTCTAGGGTGGCCGTGCCTCATTCCAGGAGCCTGGGCCGGCCACGGGGAGGAGCAGAGTGTGGATCTGGAGCAGGGGGGCCCAGAGCAGCCCTGAAAAGCTGGGTGGGGGGCTCCAGATAAGTCACTTCTCCCCCCAGTCCCTGCTTTGGTAGACGGGGGTGGTCCTCACAGGCTGCTCTGTCTATAGCTGTAGAAAGAGCTCAGGGCAGCCATCTTTGCCCCCACAAGGGCTGCGGGGTCATCGGTCCTTCCCCTCCAGCCCGGGAGGCTCTAGGGACCCACCAGGGGATCTCTGGAGAGAGGGTCTGCGGGGGAAGACCTGTAACAATCGCCTCCCTGTTCTGGGTGCCCAGCACAGGGAGCTGTGATCATTTTAACTCACTCCTGGGAGGCAGAAACACACAAATAGGAAGAGCAGATGAAAGGGGAGGTGCCGAGGTCCCGCAGCTGGATCCAGGGGGGAACTCACCTAGGGGGACACACCTAAGGAGAGGGTGTGAGCCTCTGGCTGTGTTTTCTGGGGGGGGGGGGGGGAACATGTGAGTGTGAGTCAGGTCTCTTGCAGTGTGCTTCTGTGGCTGTTTGGATGGGTGTGTCGTAAGGATGTGTGCCTTGGGAAGATAGTGGGTGTAACTGTGGGTGTCCAGTGGACCTGAGTGCTGATAGGCAGGGCAGATCGTGTAGACACCCCCTTTCCTTTCCTGTGCTCAGACCCACGGGAACTCCCAGCCCGGCCACCCCCTTCCCTCCTGGCCGCCCCTAGGGCAGTGGGTGTCCCAGGGAACTGCGACTGCCCTCGTGGGGCCATCTTACCCAGTGGTCACTACTCTGGAGGGGTCCGGGAGAGTTAAGGAGGGACCCTGGGGATGTACAGGGACCCCTGTTCAAGAGAGCCTTTCTAGGCATGCCATCTGCTATGGGGCAGGGTGCTCCTTGGCAGACAGCTGTGGTGGGGGTGCTTGGGGAGTTCAGGACTCCATCCAAGGGCAAGGCATCAGACTGTGAGCCCCACCAGCTCTCCTGGGCACTCCACCCCCAGGGTCAAGCCCTGGTACCAGTCTCTGCCAACTTTCCCTTCCCTCCCCGCCCTCCCCCTCTATCCTCTCTGCATCGCTCTTCTACTGTGGGTCTCTCTGTTTATCCCCCTCCATCCTCTGTTTGTCTTTACTGTAGCCCCTAAGTCTGTGACCCTCTGGGATGCTCGCCGTCTGTTAGAACCTGGCCCTCTCTTCGACTTACTGTGGCTCTAAATGTCTCCTGTCTGTCCCCCTGTCTTTCCCTGGCCCGCCGGCCGCCCTACCTCTAACCAGGTCGGGCCGCGCCCACCCCGGCCCCGCTGTGGCCTCAGGTTGGGATGGCTGGCGGAGGTTTTGGCGGGAGGGGTGGGGCGGGTTCTCTGGCTGGAGGCCTGCGGGCCCGGCCCCTGCGCCCCGCGCCACCCCCGCCCGGCACTGGGCATGCCCCGGTCGCTTCTATATAAAGCGGCGCCGCCGGGGCCGGGCGCTCTGCCGCCGCCGAGTCCCGCCGAGTCCCGCCGGGTCCGTACGGCCCGCAGAGCTGCTACTGCGCTCCAGGTACCCCGGCTGCTGCCCGCGCCCCGGGGAGAGCCAGGGAGGGGGCTGGGGGCAGGGGCCGCGGGGACAGGACCTTGAGCGCCCGCGACCCCCGGGGGGACCTGCGACACTACCTGCACCCCGCCACCCCGCCTTTCCCAGGCAGCGCGTGCACACACGGGGGACCCGGTGCGTCCCGCCGCTGGAAGGGCTGAGTGCCAGGACCCCCAGCGCTGCCGCGCGCAACTCGGGATGTGTGAGCTCTGGGTGCGCCCCCTTGGGGTCCCGGTGTCAGAAATCCCTCTGTTTCCTTGGAGTGGGGGTGGGGCAGCCTTGGACACCTCGGAGTTCAGGCAGGAGAGGCACGGTGGCTGCCACCTCTCCACCCGCAGGGTCTTAGGGGCTGGACGCCGCGGGGTAGAGACCCTGGCTGCCCTGATTCCCCGTTTGTCTCTCTCCCTCAGCCTCTCCCACCAGTCTCAGCCTCTCCACCTGTACGATGGTGAGTCTCCTCTCCTCCCTCCCCACAAAGCCTGAGACCCTAACCAGGGGGAGGACACAGAGGGCAGCAGCGGGCACTAAAAACCTAGCCCTGGCCTGGCCTGTGCAGGCAGCTCAGACCCGAGACCAGCTGCGTGCACACCACTCGACTCCCCACCATGCGCCACGGGACAAGCAGCTGCTGGGGTGCCAGGCACTCCGTCTCTCCCCATCAGCCCCGGGAGGCGGGCACTCTCCGTGCCCTTTGGCATTCATTCATTCTGCCACATTCATTATTGCCGTGTGCCCGGCCCCATTCTAAGTTTGGGGACATAGCAGTGAACCCAGTGTGGGCTCTCAGGGAACGCAACTTCTAAGAGGAGGCACCAAGGCTCAGAAATTTGGCACCAGGAAACCGGGATTCAAGTCCAGGTTGGAGGCCCAGAACTCTGCCCTTCCGGCTGCCTGCAACAGGTTGTCTCCTGATGACCGAGGGGATTCTCTGGGTCCAAGCCATATCAGGGCCCCGGGGGTGGGCAGGGAGGGCACCAGGCAACCCCAAGGCCCAAGGAAACCTCATGACTTGTCCGGGGAGGCCCAGCCTTTCCCCTGGAGGACAGGCCCACCTGTGTCCCCACCTGTTCACCCTGAGCCTCTGAGCAGGAGTCAGGACTCAGCCAGCCTCAGAGGGGCAGGGTATAAGATTTCATGCAAAGAGCACATTTCCATGACTCAGAACATCTGAAAAGAAGGACACCAGCTTTTTACTTACCGGTGCCTGGCCCAAGACTGGCCGCATAGCAGATCCTCGGGCCTACTTGGGGAAGACGCTGGGCCGGGTTCACCTACATATTTAGGTCTTGGCAGAACTCCATGATGGCCTGTGGGTCAGTGAGGCCAGAGAGAAGAAAACAGCCCAAGAGTGACCGCTTGGTTCATTCGTTCATTTATTCTTCAGTCATCAAATGCTGAGGTGCATGACAATGTGCCAGGGCTGTTTCAGGTGCCAGGGCTACCTTGATAAACAAAACAGGCAAAAACCTCTGCCCCTGTGAACCAGGCTGGGGCAGACCTGGGTGTGGGATGACAGGGCAGTGGTCCTGCTAGAAGCACATTGCTTTCTGCCCCCACCCCTTGGGGCACCGCACGTACAGTTTGCAAAGCGCTCCCAGCTGCATGTTCCTGCTGACAGGCCTTCACCCTCCAATCCAAGCCCATCCTCTTTGGTTCCCAGGCCTGGGTCTGCCCAAGGTTAGGAGACGGGGGGGCTTAGACCCTTGGGTGACTTAATGTGGCCCTTGCCCACCCTGCCCAAGACCCACCACTTCTGCCCCCCTCAGCTCTCCCTGGATCCGCTGGGTCCCGAGTGGGACTGCCCCCTGGGCTCCAAGGACCTGGAGGAAGAGGAGGGCCCTTGGGGCGGGGGCTCTGGCCTGCCGCCCCCGGGCTGCTTCCCTGGCTCCTGGCGCCACGACGTGGGCCTGGACTGCAAGGGCTCCCCCGAGGGGGCGGACGCCCAGGCCTGGACTGTGCACTACTACAGCCTCCTGCAGAGCTGTCTGCAGCAAGCGGGCCTCCCGGAGACCCAGGACCGCAGCCAGGTGCCCCGCACAGGTGCCCGAGGGCTCCAGGGAGGGGGGCACCCCGGGGGGCGGGGGGCACCCTCAGCCCAGCCTGCTTTCCACCTCTGTCAAGGTCAGCCCCTTCCCCCCAGGCTCGGACTCGGTCTGAAGCCAGGAAGGTGAGGTCAGTCCAACTCTGGCAGGCAGGCGTTTCAAAGGGCAATTGGCACCAGTCAGGTCAGAGATCAAGGCTTCCCTCCCACCCCCATAAGATCCAGCCCTGGGACTTGCAATCCATGTCCAGTGGGGCCAACGCTTCTGTAGAAGTGTCTCGGGAGTTGCTGTGGAGGCAGCTAGCAGTTGGGACCCAAGATTTCTCCCCAGCTTTATCTGTTTTATGTATCAGGCAGCCACAGAAGAGCCTGTGTGGACAGAGACTTTACAGCTAGAATAGGTGAACATCACAGGCTTGGTCTCAGAGTAACAGATGGGGAAACTGGGGTGCAGCGACTCCTCACCCTGCTGCGGACCAAGGGCCACACAGAAAGTGGCAGAGCTCAGGCTAGAACCCAGATCTCCAGGCATCCAGCCTCCAGCGTCTTCTGGACCAGCTGCAGAGAGAAGGGGGCAACGTCACTGAGCGGGGGTGGGCAGGCAGCCTCCCCTTCCCTTTCCAGCCTCCTCTGTCCCCTTTACTGTTCTCATCCAATAACCGGGAAGGACCTGGGGGGCCCAAGTATGAGGCCAGGGCCACGGGGGCAGGGAAGGGCAGGCAGAAAGACAGCAAGGGGAGCCCCTGGTGAGCTTGGCATCATTTTCTTCTTTCCCAAGGCTGCCCTGGGGCGGAGGTGACCTTGTGCATTCTGGGGTCCCCCAGCACCTTCCTGTCCGTGCTGCTGGAGGCTGGGGTCCAGAGCCCGGGTGAGTGTATGCCCAAGTTCCCCCACCCCCTCCTACGGAAAGGGCAGCCCTGCCCTGGCCCGGCCACATCCCAAAATACCCGCCGACCCTGGCAACAGCCTGCATTCCACTGGACCAGCTGCCTTGCTCCGGAGGCGGGGTGGGGGGGGTGGGTTCTGGGAGCAGCTGCCCCCTATGACCCAGGGGCCCAGGCGGGAGGTGGAGGGCATGGGGGCATCAAGCCTTCCCTGGCCAGCAAGCCTCCTCTCTCTGCCCACAGGAAACATGCTCCTTTGCCTGTCCCCCGCTTGGCTGACAAAGGTGCCAGACCCGGGGCAGCCGGGTGAGGCAGCCCTGCTGGTCTCCAAGGCCGTGAGCTTCCACCCGGGGGGCCTGACATTCCTGGATGACTTTGTCCCCCCTCGTCGGGCCACCTACTTCCTGGCCGGCATGGGGCTGGGGCCTGGCTGGGGTCGAGAGGCGGCCGAGCTCGCCCGCGACCTGACCTGCCCCACCGGAGCCTCAGCCGAGCTGGCCCGGCTGCTAGAGGACCGGCTGCTGACGAGGCGGCTGCTGGCTCAGCAGGGTGATGTGGCCGTGCCAGCTACCCTGGCTTTCACCTACAAGCCACCGGCACTGCTGCGGGGAGGGGATGCCAGCCCGGGACTACGGCTGGTGGAGCTGAATGGCAAAGAGGGCCAGGAGACACTGGTGAAGGAGGAAGTGGGGGCCTTTCTGCATTCCGAGGCCCTGGGTGATGCCCTGCAGGTAACCGGCTGCTGCCCCTGAGCCTGTGCAGATGCCAATGGGAGGGGACCCCCTGGATGGTTACAGGTCTTGCCAGGAAGCCGTCCCCAGCTTTGAGCCCCCGCCACTGCCCCATCTTTGTGATAACCACCTGCTTTCTTACCTCCGTGTCCTGACTGGCTCCTATGGTATGAGTGTCCCACCCTGCAGAGACCTGGGTGGTGAGGGCACCGCCTTCCCCTCCCTGTTGCAGGTGGCCGTGAAGCTCAGTGGCTGGCGCTGGAGAGGGAGGCAGGCCTTGCGTCTGTATCCACGAGCTGAGCAGGGCCCAGTGGTGGACACAGTGCTGGCGTTGCTGGAGAAACTGGAAGAAGAGGAGAGTGTCCTGGTGGAGGCTGTCTGCCCACCTGCCCAGCTCCCCTTCCCAGGTGAGGGCCGCCTGGGCCAGCCCAGGGTGGCGCTTGGCTCGGCCTCCTGGCTGCTCTGTGCTCAGGTCTCACCGCCTCTCCCCAGGCAGCCCGCCCCCCGGCCCTGACCTGGCCCTGCGGATCTGTGCGGTGGTGTGTCGGACACAGGGTGACAGGCCCCTGCTGAGCAAGGTGAGCCTGGCTCGGTTTCAGGTCACGGTCCTGCTGCCGCATCCGTTTACTTTCACTGAGTTTCTGGGGGACCCCTGGGCAGGGAGGACAAAATCTCCGGGGTGAGGACTTTGGTTGCCTCTGGAAGGCCTCCTGGTCTGACGCGGTTCTTTCCTCTTCCACCCATTAGGCACCCCTCCCACATCAGGAGTCTTACCTGGTATGCCATGCTGGCTACCAGGGCCCAGGGCTGAATCCTCTTCCCCTGGAGCTCTTGCCCACAGAAGAGACTGACCCAGGGTCCCTGATACCCCTTAGGAGGGGTCTCCAAGCTGGGGAGTTCAGGGAGGCTTACGGATCCTCCTGGGTACACAGTTCTGGGCCAAACTGAGAAGGAGAGATTCAGCCTTGCCCTCAGGGAGCTTTAGGGTTGGGCCCACCAGGCTGGCATAGCGCTCCCCTCACCAGCGCCAGAGCTGAGGACCTAGGAGCAAGCATACTTGGCACCCTTAGGGAATAGAGACCCCCAGCTGGGCCTGGACGCCTGGAGAGAATCCCGCAGGCGGACCAGATGAGCAGTGACAGGGAGGGTGGTTTGTGCAGTCTAAGTCACACTGGAGGACAGGACTTGTTGAATGTCTAGGGAGGAGTGTGGCCGGGATCGTGGCATGGGGGAGGTGTGCTGGGGGCGGGGGATGGTCCCCGGAAGGACCAGCGCCCTGAGTCGCCTCCCTGCGCAGGTGGTATGCAGCGTGGGCCGTGGGGACCGGCCTCTGCGACATCAGAGCTCCTTGCCCCGGACGCTGGAGGCGGCGCTGGCCCAGTGCGGCCTGGCGGAGGCTTCTCAGGTGGCAACCGTGCGGCAGCGCGTCAAGGCGGCGGCCGAAGCGGCGCTAGCCGCCGTGCTGACCCTTGAGGCCGGCCTGAGCGCTGAGCAGCGCGGAGGACGCCAGGTCCGCATTGACTTCCTCGGTGAGTGCGGGGCCTCCGGGGATGAGGACCGGCGGAGGTGGGGGGCGGATCCCCCCGGAGGCCCGAAGGCGGCCTGCACTGAGCCCGCGCGACCCCTGCCCGGCCCAGGGGTGGACTTCGCCTTGACGGTGGCTGGTCGTGCGCTGACCCCCGTGGCCCTGGAGGTGAACGGAGGCCTGTGTCTGGAAGCATGTGGCGCGCTAGAGGGGCTATGGGCAGCGCAGCACCTGGGCCTGGCGGCCGAGGAGGCGGCGGCCGCGCCGCTGGTGGAGACGATGCTGCGACGTTCGGCGCGCTGCCTCATGGAGGGAAAGCAGCTGCTGCTGCTCGGCGCGGGCGGCTTCAGCAAGAAGTTCGTGTGGGAGGCGGCGCGCGACTACGGGCTCAAGGTGGGC
Source organism: Muntiacus reevesi (assembly GCF_963930625.1). Classification (NCBI taxonomy): domain Eukaryota; kingdom Metazoa; phylum Chordata; class Mammalia; order Artiodactyla; family Cervidae; genus Muntiacus; species Muntiacus reevesi. Next base: position 43,043,096 of record NC_089253.1, read on the forward strand.
GGGGCTTTGAGTCCCGGTGGGCGTGGCGGAGGCGGGGCCCGGGCGGTGTTGGCCTCGGGGCGGGGCCTATGCGGGGCGGTCCAGCTTGGGGCTTCCCAGGCGGAGCTAGTGCTTAAAGAACTCGCCTGCCGGTGCAACAGATGTTGAGACTAGGGTTCCGATCCCTGGGTGGGGAAAATCCCCTGGAGGAGGGCACTGGAGTGCTCCACTCCAGTGTTCTTGCCTGGACAGTCCTCATGGACAGGGTGCCTGGCAGGCTACGGTCCATAGGGTCGCGGAGAGTCGGACACGACTGAACCCACTTAGCACAGAGCATCAGCACAGGGGCGGGGCCTGTTGCCCCGCCCAGGTTAGAAGTCTCAACTTTTTTTTGGCCCCTCGCTGAATTTTGTTCCCTCTGGGAGTAAAAAGCACCCCCTCGGGCCACTGGGCCACCAGTCCCAAGCCCTAACCCTGTTGGTTTCCCTACAAACCCAGGCCAGACTGTGCCTGCCAGTGGGAGTTGACCAACCCTTTTTGACACCGTCTCTCACCTAGATCACTCCCCCCACCTCCCTCCCTCCTGCAACTGTCTTTCCTCGGGCTAAATCTTATCCCCTGGTGGCTCAGACGGAAAAGAATCCATCTGCAATCCTGGAGGCCTGGATTCGATCCCTGGGTTGGGAAGATCCCCTGGAGAAGGGTATGGCAACCCACTCCAATATTCTTGCCTGGAGAATTCCATGGGCAGAGGAGCCTGGCAGGCTACAGTTCATGGAGTCGCACAGAGTCAGACACGACTGAGCGACTAAGCACACAGCAAATCTTACTGAGCTCCCAGTTTAAGCACTGCCTCCTCTAGGTTGCCTTCCGTCCCCTCTAGGCTGGATTAGGTGTCTCACCTCTGTACTTTTCACTCAGTCTTCATCAAACACACTTTGAGCGCCTAGCACTGGTGAGCCCTTCTCCCCCGAGGGCTAGGACCATATTCCAGGCCCCATCCCACTGCCCAATGCCTCACACGAGCTGATCTTGGCATGTCACTGTTCTGTGGTTTCTGCAGATACACCTGGTGGAGTCCGACCCCAACCACTTTGCGTCCCAGCTGGTGCAGACCTTCATCCACTTCGACGTCACGGATCACCGGCGGGATGAAGAGAACGCCCGGGTGCTGGCGGAGCTGGTGCGGGCACGCGGCCTGCAAGTCGATGGCTGCTTTTCCTACTGGGATGACTGCCTGGTGCTCACAGCCTTGCTCTGCCAGGAGCTGGGCCTGCCCTGCAACCCGCCGGCTGCCATGCGCCTGGCCAAGCAGAAGAGCCGCACCCAGCTGCACCTGTTGTGCCGCCGTGGCCCACCCTGGCCCGCGCCCTCCCTCTATGCTGTCCCCTGCTGTCCACTGGAGAGTGAGGCCGATGTGGACAGGGCTGTCCGCCAGGTGCCCCTGCCAGGCGTCATGAAGCTGGAGTTCGGGGCTGGCGCGGTGGGTGTGCGGCTGGTGAAGGATGCCTCGCAGTGCCGCGAGCACTTTTCCCGGATCGCCCGAGACCTGCAGGGCGAGGCTGACCACCCGGGCATTGGGTTGGGCTGGGGCAATGCCATGCTGCTGATGGAGTTCATCGAGGGCACGGAACATGATGTGGATCTGGTGTTGTTCGGCGGGCGGCTGCTGGCTGCCTTCGTCTCTGACAACGGCCCCACGCGGCTGCCTGGCTTCACTGAGACCGCAGCCTGCATGCCCACTGGGCTGGCCCCAGAGCAGGAGGCACAGCTGGTGCAGGCCGCCTTCCGCTGTTGCCTGGGTTGCGGGCTGCTGGATGGGGTCTTCAACGTGGAGCTCAAGCTGACCGGGGCTGGGCCACGTCTCATTGAGATCAACCCCCGCATGGGCGGCTTCTACCTGAGAGACTGGATCCTGGAGCTTTACGGTGTGGATCTGCTGCTGGCTGCGGCTATGGTGGCCTGTGGCCTGCGACCTGCCCTGCCCGCCCACCCCCGCGCCCGGGGCCACCTAGTGGGTGTCATGTGCCTGGTGTCCCAGCACCTGCGGGCGCTGAGTTCCACCGCCAGCCCCGAGACCCTGCAGGCTCTTCACGACCAGGGCCTGCTGCGCCTCAATCTGCTGGAGGAGGCCCTGGTGCCTGGCGAATATGAGGAGCCCTATTGCAGTGTGGCCTGTGCTGGGCCCAGCCCGGCCGAGGCCCGTCACCGCCTGCTGGGCCTCTGCCAGGGCCTGGGCATCGATGGGCCCCACTACCCCGTGGCCTACTTCTTGTCCCACTTCAAATAGCGCTGGGGCCAGAGGACAGGGGCAAAGTGCTGGAGGGGGGCGCTGTGGTACCCTCTGCTCCCTGGAGCCCTCCCTGCTTCTCTTCCCGCGGCCCCGCCCCGCCCTGGGCTGGTCCACTCCAAGGCCCCAGGTCTTTCCAGAGCCCAGGGCTCTTTGGACACCAAGGCCTCCTGGACTTGAGGGCCACAAAAGAAAAGATCTGGTGAGCCGCCGCGGGCCTCCGTCCAGCCCCACGGCTGCCCAGGACGCTAGCCATGGAGAAGCCGCACCCGCACACACAGAGACACACACCCTGCCCCCAGGTTGGTGGGAGTAGGCCCAAACTCAGCCCATCCTCCCCACCCCTCCAGATCTGTTTCTCTTCCTGCTGCCTACAGAAGACAGCCCAGCTGGCCCCTTGCCTTGAACAAATCCCGAGAAAACCTGAGACTAAACCCCTCATCCTCCTACTCTCACCCCCTCATTTAACAAATTCTAGATAGTTCTAGAGCCTGCTGACAACTTTTGGCAGTGCCCCGTCTGCCTTATTCGGCCTGAGCAGTAGAAGCAGGTGACCTGGGGTCAGCAGTAACCATCTCCCCTCCAGGCAGACACTATTGCCCCATTTTACAGACGAGGAAACAGGCTCAGAGAGGAAAAGCCACTGCTTCAGTGCCACTGTGACTGAAGGGAGGAGGAGAAGATGCACCATCCAGATTTCTGCTTTTATTAAGCTGTACCCGCCCACTCAGCTTCTTGGCCCCGCCCACCTCCTTGCCCTCATTCATATGTGGTCCTGAGACAGGCGAACACCCCTCCCATGCAGTGTGCACCTTACCCGCCAAGCTCTGGTGCTTTGGCCTCAGGCACACCTAACCTGCATTGGCAGAGAAGACTACACTCCTGTCCTCATTCAGGGGAGGCTGCTCTAAGAACTCTTTCTCCGTGCAGCACAGGAGCTGTGGACAGCTCCACAAGCATCCCTCTCCAAATAAAGGCTTATGGACTAGTGACATGAGCAGAGTTTGGGCCAGGTTCTTGCCACTTGGACAACACTTCTCAAGCCTGGGTAGACAGGGGACATGGAAGGGGGAAGGAGAGGTAGTTAAGGGCTAGCTGTAGCATCTAAAAAGTCAAAGTGCTAGTCGCTCAGTAGCTGGCGAGGCTCCTCTGTCCATGGGATTCTCCAGGCAAGAATACTGGAGTGGGTTGCCATTTCCTTCTCCAGGGGATCTTTCCAACCCAGAGGATTGAACCTGGGTCTCCTGCTTTGCAGGCAGATTCTTTACCGTCTGAGCCACCAGGGAAGGATAAACTGCTACACTGCCAGGCCTCTCAGTTCACCACTGGAAAGGGGCATGCCAGGGGCACCCACACCAGGACCCAATCCTGAGGGTTTCCTGAAGGTGGAATTACAGCAAGGGCCAACCCCAACCAGATAACCCTTCTCCAGGCTGGAGACTGAATTCTGTCCATTTGAATTCATATCTAGCCTCCACGGTCCAACTGGAATGCACATCCAGACAATTTCCAAACTGTCGGAAATCATTCAAGGTCTGATCTGGCCCAATTCACACCCCCAGAATCCCATCCAACAAGAATCCGTGCCCACATCTAAACTGACAGACCAGGTTTGGCATGTTCATTATTGTAGTGTTGCCAAATACAAGTTCTTGTGCCTGACGCACAGCCCAAGCCTGTATTTATGGGTGGTTTGATGAGACTCGAAGGAACCCATCTGGGGAGGAATCTGTGGCTCAGACAGTAAAGAATCTCCCTTGAGTGTGGGAGAAAGTGAAAGCGAACTCGCTCAGTCGTGTCCGACTCTTTGCGACCCCATGGGCTCTAGCCTACCAGACTCCTCAGTCCATGGCAATTTTCCAGGCAAGAGTACTGGAATGGGTTGCCATTTCTTTCTCCAGGGAATCTTCCCGAGCCAGGGATTGAACCCGGGTCTCCAGCATTGCAGGCAGACGGTTTACCGTCTGGGCCACCAGGAAGTACTCAGGTTCAATACCTCGGTCGGGAAGATCCCCTAGGGGAGGGCATGGCAACCCACTCCAGTATCACTTTCACTGGCAACAAAGCCCAGCAGTGAGCTGAGTACGGAGCAGTAAATGCTCTGACTTTCAAGTTCTCCAGCCGAGGAGCACATTAGCGAAGCCGTGATGCAGCCGCCAGCTCCCTTTCAGGGTCGAACAGAAATACTGGACCTGCCTCTCACCGCCACCCAGACAGCCCGGCAGCGCAGGGCTCCACCGGGGCTGGGAATTGTGTTTACGCTCAAACCTGCATGCACTTCCGACTATCCACGCCCAAACTCGCCCCAGAACCAAAATAGTCGCCTCCCAGGAGGCTCTCGTCCGGTGCCGCCCCCGAGGAGCTGTGTTGGGAAGACGGAGTGGCCGGCCGAAACCTGGGTCCGGCTGGATTCCGCATCTCAGCACTCTGGAACTAACACTCCCGAGATGCCTTACGGCAGACGCCATCTTTTCCCGCCGCAGACTCGGGGGCGGGGCAGTCTCTTGCGTCATAGGTGCGCGAGGCTGTCGCGGAATGATGACGTAAGGCCCCAGGCTCCCGGCCTGTCAGTCAGAGCGCAGCTGGGTGCGCGCCGGTGGGCCCGCTGGGCCGGCGCAGCGATGGCGGCGGTGTTTGACCTGGACCTGGAGACAGAGGAAGGCAGCGAAGGCGAGGGCGAGCCAGAGCTCAGCCCCGCGGTGAGTGGTCCGGCCGGGCGCCGTTTGGTCCCGGCTCGATCCCGTCATCCAGGCGGTGGGATCGCCCGGGCACCCCGTAGCAGAGTGGGCTCGGCTCCCGCAGACGCTGGTTCGTCTCAGACCCCAGCCACTGTTGAGATCTGACCCTCCCCACACCCCGATCTATCCCGCACGCTCCCGGCCCTTCCCCTGCGTCTCCCTGTCCTGACCCTCTCTTCTGGGCTAAGCAGTCCAGCTTTGGGGAGAGGGAGCCTGGCACCTCCCTTGGCTCTTACCCCCTCGGTTTCTCACAGGACGCGTGTCCCCTCGCGGAGTTGAGGGCGGCTGGCCTGGAGTGAGTGAGGGTCGTGTTGGGGGAGGAGGGAGTGGGCTGGGGAAGGGGACCTGAGGACCGCAGGAGCGCATTGCCCCCGTTAACCTCCTGTGTCTGCAGGCCTGTGGGACACTATGAGGAGGTGGAGCTGACTGAGAGCAGTGTGAACCCGGGCCCTGAGCGCATCGGTCCCCACTGCTTTGAGCTGCTGCGTGTGCTGGGCAAGGGGAACTATGGCAAGGTACTGGCTCTCCTCCTTCGTGACTGGCCTCATAGCCTCAGTTTTGCTGCACCAAAGGGTCTCAGAACTAATTAGACTTGTAGGGACTACCCTGGTGGTCCAGTGGTTAAGACTCTGCACTTCCAGTACAGGGGTGCAGGTTCTTTCCCTGGCCTGGGAACTAAGATCCCACCTGTGGAGCTGCCAAAAAATTAAAAAAATAAAATAAAATTAGACTTGTAAATCAGCCTCTGATTGAACTCAGAGGGAAGGAAGGAAGAGCAAATCCTCTCAGAATTGGCCTTGAAATCTTTACTGTCCCACCCCTGGGTGGGCCTAGGCTTTCTTGGTCCCAGGACCAGAGCTTCAGGGTGGAGCTTTTCGAAGATAGGTATGGAGAGGGAGGTTGATCCTGTCTCCCCTGCCCTACAGGTGTTCCAGGTGCGAAAGGTACAGGGCAGCAATCTGGGCAAAATATATGCCATGAAAGTCCTGAGGAAGGTGAGTCATTCATTTTGCCTACAGCTCATCACTGAGTGACTGCCATTCCCAGTGCACTCCGTTGGGCTTTTTGGGGACAGCAGTGATTGTGGGAGAGGAGATGGTCACTGTCTTGAACATTTGCTTGTTTATCGTCAATTTCGATTATGTTGTTTTGCTGCACTTCTCAACTGTGGACCCTATGACCTCCCAGGGGACATTTAGCAATGTCTGTGTACATTTTTGAGTCATGACTAGAGGGGGGATGCTACTGGTACCCAGTGGGTTGAGGCCAGGGATTCTACTAAAGATCCTGCAGTGCAAAGATAGTCCCCCACCACAAAGAATCGTCTGCCCCAAACATCATGAGTGCAGAGGCTGAGAAACACCATGTTGTTCAGTCGCTAAGTCATGTCCGTATGGGTTCTGCTTCTTGGAAGAACTGACCCACTGGAAAAGACACTGATGCTGGGAAAGATTGAAGGCAGGAGGAGAAGGAGACAACAGAGGATGAGACGGTTGGATGGCATCACCGACTCGATGAACATGAGTTTGAGCAAGCTCCAGGAGTTGATGATGGACAGGGAAGCTTGGCTTGCTGTAGTTCATGCGGTTGCAAAGAGACGGACATGACTGAGTGACTGAACTGAACTGAAGTCATGTCTGACTCTTTGTGACTCCATGGACTGCAGCATGCCAGGCTCCTCTGTCTTCCACTATCTCCCGGAGGCTGCTCAAACTCTTGTCCATTGAGTCAGTAATGCTATCTAACTATCTCATCCTCTGCTCCCCCCTTCCCCTTTTGCCCTGATTCTTTCCCAGCATCAGGGTCTTTTCCAATGAGTTGGTTCTTCACATCAGATGGCCATGCTACTAGGATAAACCAGTCCCTGGAAAGCATGGTTGCTGATAGCAGTAGACTGTGGAGAAATATAGCGGGGTGATAGAGGCTGGCCAGGGAGGGTCATGACTGAGGCGGCTGAGGGAGTTCTGGGCATCCACCTTCTAACCCATCCCTGCCTCTGCAGGCCAAAATTGTGCGCAATGCCAAGGACACGGCACACACGCGGGCTGAGCGGAACATTCTGGAGTCGGTGAAGCACCCCTTCATTGTGGAACTGGCCTACGCCTTCCAGACTGGCGGCAAACTTTACCTCATCCTTGAGTGCCTCAGCGGTACGAACGGGGATGCAGCCGGGGGGCGGGCAAGGCCAGAGAACCAGTGCAGGGAGCTCTGGCGGGGAACTGGGAGAGATGTGGGGAGCAGAATGGCGGGGGGCCCCCACCTCATCCATCCCTCCATCCATCCATTCATGCATGCATACATTCATTTATTCAGCAAACGTCTGTCCAGAGCCTCTTGTGTTCCTCCCCTGTGTTGGGGCGAATGGGAATGGTGGGAGTTGGTGGAGATGTCCAGAGGGTTGTTCTGTCCATTTCCACTGCGACTCCGTCATGTCCTGGTCCTCTCTCCTGCGTGCCCTGCATCCAGTTAGACCCCGGTGCAGGTGGCTTATTCTCTCAGGGTCCATCCTCTCTGCTCTCTCGGGGGGAGGGGAGGAATCCCAGTGCTTTCTTAATTGGCCTCCAAGGCTCCAGCTCACTCCCTTCCTAGTGTCTTCTCCACGAATCCCAGGGTTGCCATCTCAGAGCACAGGATTGTCCCCACCCTCCTGCCCAGAGCTCTGTGCCTCCCCGTACCTGCCTGGATGGCCTCCTTGGGCCCAGTGTCTCCTGCTTGCCGGAAAGTGATTGGAGCCTGTTCTTCCTGCTGGCCCCAGCTGTACCCATGAACCCCGGGGGCTTCATTCCCTGCATGCCATCTCTGCATGCCCTTAAGTCTCACCGCTGCCATGGACTTTCTCTGTCCGCTCACGTGGGGCTGGATTGTGTCCGCCTGCCCCCTCGGTGAGGGTTTTGGGGTTAGGCTCTCGGAGCTGTAGCCTCGGGTTGGCGTATCCGAGCGTCCATGTGTGTCCGTCTCCCCATTAGACTGAGCGCCCTGAGGGCTGTGGCTGGGTCTCTTCATCTCTGTCCCCAGCTTCACCCCACACAGGGCCGGGCACCGAGTAGGCGTCGGTAGATGTTTGCTGAATTGAATTGAATCCCCACGGCAGCTCTGGGAGGCAGGTAGGGCAGGAATTCCGAGCCCCACTCTCCCCGAGAACAAACCGACACTCGGCGAGCAGAGGAGCTTGGTCCCGGCACGCAGCTGCTAACGTGTTTGTGTCACAGGCGGTGAGCTTTTCACGCACCTGGAGCGAGAAGGCATCTTCCTAGAAGACACGGCCTGGTGGGTGTTACCTCTTGCCTCTCTCCTGAGGGGGTCCAGGGCCTGGGCCTGGCTCCAGCCCCACCCTGGCCTTCACTCTGTCCTGTCCCTGCAGTTTCTACCTGTCAGAGATCACACTGGCCCTGGGCCATCTCCACTCCCAAGGCATCATCTACCGGGACCTCAAACCTGAAAACATCATGCTCAACAGCCAGGGTGCGCAGATGTAGGGAGGGTTGAGCCCCATGGAGGGCAGCGGGGCTGGACCCTGACCCTCTAACATTTTCCCTCAGGCCACATCAAACTCACGGACTTTGGCCTCTGCAAGGAGTCGATCCACGAGGGCACCGTGACCCACACCTTCTGCGGCACCATCGAGTACATGTGAGTGGCCTCCGGTGGGGCCCGGGGCGGCAGCGCAGCCAGGCAGGGCTTGGTCTGACTGGCGGTTCCACCTGGCCCCCAGGGCCCCCGAGATTCTGGTGCGCAGCGGCCACAGCCGGGCGGTGGACTGGTGGAGCTTGGGGGCCCTGATGCACGACATGCTCACTGGATCGGCAAGTCCAGCCTCCTCGGGAGGGTGGGCGTTGGGGCGGGAGGAGGGGCCCCTTCCGGGGCAGGGGCGGCCCATGGGAGGCCTGCAAGGCGCCTCTCACCCTCTGCCTTCTCCAGCCGCCCTTCACTGCAGAGAATCGGAAGAAAACCATGGACAAGATCATCAGAGGGAAGCTGGAGCTGCCCCCCTACCTCACCCCGGACGCCCGGGATCTTGTCAAAAAGGTGGGGTCCCCCCTACCCTCGGTCCTGCCCCATCTTCTCTCCCAGGCCCTGCGTGCGTGCCTGACCCTCCCTGGGTCGGGGTTGCTGGACCCCCCACCCCGCTGACACACACACACCAGACACTGTACGTTTGGAAAGAGAGCACTTGCTATGGGGTCCGAGACGTCAGCTGTCATACAGACCAGCTGCCAACCCTGGACAAGTCTCTGCGCGTGCGTGCTAAGTTGCTTTGGTCATGTCTGACTCTTTGCAACCCCATGGACTGTAGCCCGTCAGGCTTCTCTGCCCTGACCCTCTGCCTTTGTCCTGCAGTTTCTGAAGCGGAATCCTAACCAGCGGATTGGAGGGGGCCCTGGGGATGCTGCTGATGTGCAGGTGAAACCATCGTGAGGGGGCATGGCCGACCTCCCGGGGTGCCTGGATGCAGTGGGCGGGGCCTCAGGGCAGAGGGTGTTTCTGAGGGAGCCAGGGTTTGAAATGTTGGCATGTTCCTGGGTGCTCTGCTCACAGAGGCACCCCTTCTTCCGGCACGTTAATTGGGATGACCTCCTGGCCCGCCGTGTGGACCCCCCTTTCCGGCCTTCCCTGGTGAGTGGAGGCCCCGCTGGCCTAGGGGTGGGTGGGGGCCCCTTTCCTGGATGCCCCTGACCCTCCCTCCCGGGCACCCACAGCAGTCGGAGGAGGACGTGAGCCAGTTTGACTCCCACTTCACGAGGCAGACGCCGGTGGACAGTCCAGACGACACGACGCTGAGTGAGAGCGCCAACCAGGCCTTCCTGGTGAGGTCGGGGGCCTGAGGGCTGGGGGCCAGGCCGGGCCGGGGCCAGGGAGCCACTGACCCTGGGCATCGCCCGGCCTGGCCTCTGCCCCAGGGCTTCACGTACGTGGCGCCCTCGGTCCTGGACAGCATCAAGGAGGGCTTCTCCTTCCAGCCCAAGCTGCGCTCCCCCAGGCGCCTCAACAGCAGCCCCCGGACCCCCATCAGGTACCGTGGGGGCGCGGCTGGCTCCAGCCGTGGCTGTGCCGCCAACCCCAGGGCCGCCCTGGCCATCTCGTGACCAGCCTCAGCCTCCGCTTGCCCGTCTACTGTGGGGACTCCTGTGGGTGGGCACGTGACCACACAGCCTGAGCTCCAGGCGGGGGAGCAAGGGGGGAGAGTCGCCTCTCCTGGCCCCAGGCCAGAAGACACTGATTTGGCCTCGATTTCCCCTGCAGCCCCCTGAAGTTCTCGCCCTTCGAGGGGTTCCAGCCCAGCCCTGGCCCACAGGAGCTCGTGGAGCCCCCACTGCCTCCCCTGCTGCCTCCACCACCGCCGCCACCGCCCCCGAGCACCGCCCCCCTCCCCATCCGACCCCCCTCAGGGACCAAGAAGTCCAGGAGGGGCCGCGGGCGCCCTGGGCGCTAAGAGAATGGGTGGGGATGCGGGAGGCGGGACCCTGGGCCAGTTCCAGAGACCAGGAGCCGTGCCTCAGGGTGCAGGAGTGACTGGTGTGAGTGGGTCTCGGTTGGGGTGGCCGTGACCCGGAATCATGACCACCAGGGGCTGCAGGCTGTGGCTGCCGGTCAAGGGGCCGCCTGCCTGGCCTCCTGCAGTTGAGCCGTGCCCTTGGAGAATTAAAAGTATCAAATCATGGCACCGACCTGGCTCTTCCTTGGCTTCCGGGGCAGAGGTGGTGCCCAGACGAATCCCAGTTCAGGGATGGGAAGGGTCATGACAGGACCACAGATCCGTGGAGCTGGAGGGATTTTATTTCCGCCCAGAGCCCCTGGGGATGAATGGCCTTGCTGGAGGGGCCGGGGATATGCAGACTTGGGGACAGAACTACCGGGGGGGCTGGGGCGGGCGTGACAGTCCGAGGCTCTCCAAGCGGGGGTGACCTGAGTCCAGGGTAGCTGCGTCCAGCTGCGGCAGCTCAGAAGCAGAGGGACGGTGGCTGGGGTGTGGCCGCAGGGCCGTGCCTACAGCGCGGTAACATGGAGGCCCTGGCCGCCGGCTGCCCGGGAGCTGTCGTCCCAGGCTGCGCTCCCAGCGAAGGCGTGCAGGTCACTCAGCAGGGCCTCGGCGCTGCCCCCCGAGCCCGCTGGCCCCTGGCAACCAAGACCCAGGCCACCCTCCACGTCATCGTCGCGCGCTGCCCCAGCCGACTCGGGGGCCTGCGGCGGGCTGGGCCCCTCTCCCCGCCGGTCCTCTTCCTGGGATCCGGGCTCATCTTGGCCACTGACCAGATCGTAGTCGTCTTCCACATCTGGCTCGTCCTCCTGCTGCTCTGGGTCCTCATCTGGTGAGCCCAGCTCGGCCCGGAGCCAGCGGCCTGGCGGGCTGGCCCAGAGCAGGCGGCGAGTGCGGCCCCAGAGCGCAGCACCCAGGCGGGCCGGGTGGTAGTAGCCCCCCGAGTCCCGGCTAAGGCGGCGCCAGGCCAGTGCCAGGCCAGCAACCAGCAGCAGGAGCAGCAGCAGCAGCAGGACAACGGTGACTGAGGATTTGGAGTTCGTGGCACTGCCGCCCGAGCCCAGGGCCCCGGGCAGGGCCAGCAGCGTCCAGAGCCCTAGAGCGCAGGGCAGATCCTGTGGGGAGATGGTCAGAGGCTCACTGCCTGGGTTGGTTGTCTCTTGGGCAAGTTTGAAAAGCCCAAGTGCTTACTCAGTCACGAAGGCCCGTCCTGGCTCTGCGATAGCCGGCCACCCGTGCCCCACGCCTCCCACTGCACCACCGGAGCCTGCTCCTGGTGCCCTGGCCGCACCTTCAGTCTGGAACACACCGTCCCCCCGAGTGCCCCCCGGCTCCCTGCTCGCCCTGGCCCAGGGTGCCTTCAGTCAGGCCTCACCTCCGTGGATGCCTACCTTGACATTCACCCCTGTGGCCCAGCCCTGTTCACCCACCCCTCCCCAACACAGGGGGATCGCTCTGCTTGTGTGCCATGCTTATCATTTTATCTTCCCACCAGGAAGACAAGGATCTTTTTGGCTTAAGCACCTAAACGACTCCTAGCCCAGAGTAGGGGATCAAGAAATATTGGTTGAGTGGGTTAAGACTCTGCCCCCCCTCCCCCGGGAGGTGGGGGGATAGAAGGGAAGGAAGGCAAGGCTGGCTCTTCCTGAGACCCAGGAGGGAGGCACCCAACCCCGAGGCAACTCTTTTCTTCCATTTGGCCAAGTCCCAGGACGGGGGTCACTGAGACCCCTCTTCCTGCCAGCTGTGGGACTGCCCCAGCTGCAGCATTTCCGTTCGACTGCGTCCCTGGGGGCCTCAGGCTTGCAGGGCCAGGGGCTGGGGAGGCGAGTGCAGCTGCCGGAGGAAGCCTGCGGTCGGAACAAGGCAGGTGGGGGGTGTGAGGGGGGAGGGGTGCCGAGGTGCAGGCAGGCCTTTCCCCACCCGGCTGCCTGCCTGGCTCCCTGGCTTCTGGGATGCAAGTCCTGACGGTGCGCGTGTCCCAGGCTCCGGAGCAGAGCAGGTGAGAGTCCCTCTGGGGGGTCTTGGGGGGGGGGGGGTTGGGCACACAGAGCGGGGCGCTGAGGGCCACCCCCTGAATCCCACGGAGGCCCAGGTCTAAGGTGAGGTGAGAGGCCCAACTCCGCCCCATGTTTGTCCCGCCCCGGTCACCCACCTCTGCCCACGAGCAACCCTACCTGACTGCTCAGTGTCCCCAGGCCTGTGGGGGGGTCCTTCCTTAGCTCCTGGGGGGCCCAGACGTTCCAGCCCTGACCTCCTGCAGCCCCTGCCCCCAGGACCCAGTCGGCCCCATGCTCACCATCAGGCTGTCGCCTCTCAGCGCTGGGTTCCCACCTCCAGCTCTGGCTGTGTCGAGTGCGAAATGAGAGCAGCGACGGCAGCTGGGGTTCATCGGCACTTCCGCTTCCTGCCCAGAACACCCTGCCCGGCCCTCCCACATGGGACCCCGGCGGGCCCCTGGGGCCTCTCAGGACCACCCTGATTCACAGCAGATCCTCAGCGGCCTCTTCCCCTGCCAGGCTGGGGCCATGCGGCCTGTGGCCTGGCCTCCAAGAAAAGGAGGAACTGGGCATCCGGCTCAAAGCAGGGCAGGCCCTGGAGGCATCCGCAGGGCTTCTGCCTCCGTTTTCCTACCTGACAGATGTCAGGGAAAATGGTGGGGGGGATGCTCAGGGCCCCCTCTCTCATGTCTGTGATCCCTGGGGGTATCCCGTGTCCCCAGGTGCCCAAGCTTCCTTTCCCAGCCCCACCCTTGTAGCAGAAGGGCCAGCCTGGCTTTTTAGAAACAGCATTTTATTTGGAATGAAAATATAGAGCCCAACCCTCCTGCTTCCTCAGAGCAGGGAGCAGGAGGGCTGGCTGGAGGCGGGAGAGGTGGTCCCTCACAATAGCAGTGCTCCTTGGTACAAAAATCCTCGAACAGTAACGCTGACCAAAGCCCAAAGCCTGGCGGTGGCTCCAGCCTGGGCCCACGGGAGGGCCCCCCCAGAACCTGCCCCAGAAGCTCTCAGCAGGGGCAGGGGGGCAGCCCGCCTGCAGTCGGTGTGACAGAGGCTGAGTGAGACGGGGATGGGGGAGGAGGTGACGGGGAGCAGCGTCCGCGGGCCGAGGACCTAGGCATCTCCGTTCTCTATGCGGCCGAGCTGCTCCTCCAGGCGGCTGATGCGCGCACCCTGCTCCTGGACCAGCGCTCTCAGTGCCTGCAGCTCCTGCATCACCTCCTCCAGCTTCCCAGTCTCCTGCGGGAACACCAGCAAGGGGCCCGGCGTTGTGGGACCACAGCCCTCCCCACATCTACCACGGGGCAGGGGCCCGGGGCCCAGAGAGGGCAGTGAACGGTTTGGGCAGGCACAGCAGACCTGGGCAACACCACCCCGCGCCAAGTGGCACATACCCTGGCTCCGGCAAGGCTGCCGCTGAGCGCAGCGATGTTGGTGGAGGCCGCAGGCGCGGAGGGCCCCGGGCGGGGGGTACCAGGGGCCGTGGCGGGCCGGCTGTCCGATAACACGTTGCGCCGGTTGACCTTCAGGTCCCGCTGCTTACTGGGCACGTAGGCCTCCCGCAGGGAGATGAGGATGGGGCTGGCGTCCCGCCCGCTCACCCACTCCTCTGCCTCCAGGGCTGCCTCGGGCCCAGCCGTGTCTGGATACAGATCATCCTGGAAGAGGTCCGACTGCCCCAGGGGGTGGCAGAGGGAGGCCCGGGTCAGCTAGGGGCCCACCTGCAGGGTCCTCTCATCTGGACCCTGAGCAGACACCTCCTTGCCACTCTTCTGACCTCCGGGCTGGCAGCCCATCAACCCGTCTTCCAATGCCCTGACCCCTAGTGACCTTTCTAAAGCTCCAATCTGTCCTTTCACTTCCCTTCTGGATGCCACTAACAGCTCCCTCTGAAGACTCCTCCCACCTCCCCAAGCAGGGGCCAGCTATGTGCTTTATGGGACTCCGGGAGCCACGTCAGGGCCCTGTGGATTGTGAACTGGGGCAGGCCCCGTTCCCTGGACGGGCTTGGCACGCTATACAGCACTCAGTTAATGCTGGCTGCAGAGAAACGGAGCTTGTTCACGGCTCTCAGCTGGGGCCCCGAGGCCAAGTCACACGTGGCTGAACCCTCGCCTCCTGGGAGCCTCCCCTGTAGCCAGACTCCTGGCTGTCATCGCTCCCACCTCCATGCCTTCGCCTGGCTTACCACCCACCCCTCATGGAGATCATACCCCAGCCAGGAGGCTGCCCCGCGTCCGTCCAGAGCAAGGCCTCAGCTCACCCTGTGTCTCATCACACTGGCGTCCATGCGGCCCACTGACTACACTCGCACTTAGCCATGTCCCACTCACAGGCCTCACCTCGGTCACCCCCGTGTGGTCTGTCTGCTAGAGAAGGGAGCAGGTGGGCAGGGAACAAGGTGGCCTCACCTTCCTTGGCACAGTCATGACAATGGGCTCACACTTGCGCTCGTGCAGTTTGTAGAACCTGGGAAAGGGTGCGGAGGGAGGACCCGTGGGTGGAACCTGCCCCTCTACCAGCTTTCCTGGCTCCCTCTGCTCTCCGTATCGTCCTTCCCCTGGGCCCTCCCATGGCCTGACCCCGACTCCGGAGCCTCTGTGGGCCAGCTCCTGTTTCTGAGCAGCCTCCTGTGATCTGACCTTTCACCCTGGGTGCCTAGGGTCCAGCTCCCGCCCCCACCCCTATCCCCCTACAGCCGGCCTCCTCAGCGGCCCTTCTTACCGGGCAATCTCACACTTGCTGACCTCCAAGCCCCTCTTGGGCATGCTCCCCATGCCCCTCTGGGGCTCTTTGCTGGTGAATGTATTCAGGAAGTGGATGTAGGGGGGCTCGTCTGTGATCTCAAAGTACCGGATGCTGGAGTCGCCCTGGAGGGCGGGAGGGGCAGGGGTAAGCACCAGGGCCTGCCTCTCTTCTCTACCACCCCACCCCCATCCTGCCCGGCCCCACCTTGCCGCAGACGTAGACCACGTTGGTATCAGGGTCATAGAAGGGTAACAGAGCTCCGTTGCTAGAGTCCAACTCTTGCAGGGCCATGGGCTCCCCGAAGTTTTCCTGGCACATGGGTTGAGGGGCAATCGGGCCAGGTCAGAACCTGCTTCATCCCCTCACCATCCCAGCCCTGCTTCGACACTGGCCCTGACCAGCCTCACATGCCAGCCGGCACTGCCCCTAACACTCTCACCCTCTGCCCACACGTTGTGCCCCACTGGGCCCCGCTGGCTCCCCCCCACCCCGTGGTCCCAGTTTTCCCTGACTCTTCCAGGCCTTCAGACAACTTCCAGGCCACCAACCAGGTGCTCAGAAAGTCCCCAGGGAGCCAGGCTGCAGGGCAGCACTAGCCCCTTCCCTGGGGGGCCCCTGGAGGTCACTATACAGGATAAGGCTGGGGGACAGAGCACTTCAGAGGAAGGGCTG
Source organism: Muntiacus reevesi (assembly GCF_963930625.1). Classification (NCBI taxonomy): domain Eukaryota; kingdom Metazoa; phylum Chordata; class Mammalia; order Artiodactyla; family Cervidae; genus Muntiacus; species Muntiacus reevesi. The sequence continues at coordinate 43,058,999 of NC_089253.1, forward strand.
GGAGGCTTCCTGGAGGAGGGGGCCTCTGCACTGGGGCTCCAAGGATAGCCAGAGTAGAAAGAGACAAGCAAAGGAGGGAGGGCCTTTCAGGGGCCAAGAACACTGCTGCGGGCAGATGTGGAGGCAGGCGGGGGAGTCCAGAGAGCAGGGACAGGGAGAGAAGAGGCCAGCAGGGCTGGGGTCCTGGATGCCTGGATGCCTGAGGGTCCAGGCTGAGAACCTGGGAGGGACAGGCCTCTCCAAGTGACTTCCACCCTGCTTGCCCAGGGTGGAGCCTGTCCTGCGTCCGCCCCCTCAGGGAGGCCACAGCCACTCACTGGGTCCCAGAGCGCCAGCTGCCGCTCGCTCATGCGGCTGAAGCCCGTGGTGAACACCTTGCCGTCGGCCAGGAAGATGGCCCGCATGGGCCGGGCTCCCTCGTGAGCCTTCTCCCGCTCCTGCGGAGGAGACGGAGGGATTGGCCTGTGCGGTGCCCGGAGAGAGCCCCTCGGCCGGTCCGCGGTCGTCCTCACCCTCCGGGCCGCATACCGCCACCAGGGTCCCCCGGCGGGGGTCGATGACGCGCACGCTCTTGTCCTTGCAGGCGGTGCAGAAGAGGCTGCCGTTGCGGTTCCAGCTGACGTTGTAGATGAGGTCGGGGTGCAGGCTGTCCAGGCGGTACAGCTCCTCGGCCGTGCCCACGTTCCAGATGAGCACCATGTTGTCGCAGCCTGCCAGGCGGGGGCGCCGTCAGCTCTGACCACTCTCTGGGCACCAGAGCCGGCGTTTCGACCTCCGTGGGCCTCAGCTTTCACGTGTGATGGGGCTGGGAGAGGGTGTGGCGATGGGCGGGGCGGGGGCGGGGCCAGTGGCCAGGGGGCGGGGCCAGGGCCACAGTGCACACCTGCGCTTAGCAGCACATTGCGGGCAGTTGGGTGCCAGGTGACGATGCCCACTCTCTTGGTGTGCCCCTCCAGCACCACCACCGGCTCTGTCAGCGGGGAGACCAGCCCGTTCTCCGGGATCTGCCACACCTGTCGGGGCGCGGGGGTGGGGTGGGGGAAGCGGGGAGGTCAGTGGAAGTCCCTGCTTGACCCCGCTGCCAGGAGCCTTGAACCATACTTGCGACCCCGCTCCGCCACCGCCCCACGCCTTACCATGACCATGCAATCCTCCGAGCCGCTGGCGATGACTTCGTCATTGTGGGGGCACCAGTCGATGTCCAGGACAGGTCCTGTGTGTCCACACACTGTCGGGTAGGCCTTGTCAATGCGACCGGTCTGCAGGCATGAGGGGAGGCTGTCAAGGGGGCCCCAGGAGGCTCCGTCCCTCCCAGAGCTTGAGTCCTCCCCTCCATGGATGCGGAATGACAGGGGGTGATGCCGCCCGCCTGGCACACAGGTGCCCTAGGTGTGACTCTCGCTCTGCCTGCTCCTGACCCACCTCCATCTCACAGGTGTCACCAGGTGAGCAGGAAAAGTTGCCTCTGACCCTGATTCCTTGGCAATAAAAAAAAAAAAAAAAAAAAAAACCCACACCTTCTCCATGTGTGTTAGCACCTCCTGAGCAGTAAATCTGGATTCTAACACCTGCCCAGCAGTGTGGGGATGGGCACTTTATGGGCTGTGAAGTGCGTGGAGACCTGGCAGATGTAACCAAGCTGCCTCCGTCTCTCCCCAGCTGCGACGGGGCCCACCTTGCTTAGGGGGAGCACCAGGAAGGCGCCTCCCCCGCTGGCCTCCACAATCACTGCCAGGAACTTGGGGTTGACGGCGCAGAAGGTGCTGTCCCAGGTGACACGGGATACTCGGATGTCTTCATAGCACTGGTCATTCTTGACAGGCTGCCCAAACACATGTCGGAATTTGCTCTGCCGGACCACTTTGCGAAACATGACTGCAGGGTGGAGAAGCATAGGTCAGCCTTTGCCCATGCCGACAACCCCTAACCCTCCCAGGGCTCCAGGAAGGGTGGTGGGGAGGATGCAGCTGACGATCTGGTCCTTATAACCTGCCCAACTCTCAGTTTCCCCGGTTATAAAATAGGCTCACAGTACAGGTCTGGCTGCCTCTCTTCAAGGGGGATCTGAAGGTAGAAATGCATTGACCTCCAGCAAAGCCATTGCTGAGACCTGAGGGGTTTGGGGGGCCTCTCCCAGGCTCTGATATGTGTGGGGGAGGTGGGAGGTGCCCAGCCAGTGCAAGCCTAGCTTCTTGGTGGGTCTCAGTCGCCAGCAGGACCCTTTCCCCCCAGGATCTGGTAGCAGGGTGATGGGGAGGACAGACAGAAGAGGCAGGAATGATCTCTGCTGGGGCGCTGCATTAGGCCACAGTGCTGGGTCCCACGGAATGTGCAGTGCCTGCAGGAATGTGCACGGAACCCCAGGCCGGTCCAGGAGGTCCAGCAGGACTGGGCGGGGTCGGGGCGCCGCTCCCAGCCGCCGAGCCTCCGAGCTCGCTCGGAACTGGGTCCAAGGTGAAGCAGGAGTCTAACTTCAAGGATTCTGGCTCCTCAGCGGGGAGACTGAGCAGCCAAGGGGAGTTGGGACTGACGGTGGGGCGCCGCGGAGGGGAAGTGCTCCCAGACTTGCGACCCCCATCCCAGCTCCCCGCGATCTGCCCCCGAAGTCCCGCCCAACACCCCCGCCCGCGCCCCCAGCCCCATCCATCGCGCTCACCAGGGACGCCGAGAGGCTGCAGCACCGTCCTCGGGTGGCTCCGGATCCCAGTCTCTGGGAAGCAGGAAGCGGGAATCAGGAAGTGACAGAGGAGCAAGAGGAGGGGGGGGCAGGGGGCGGGGCGGGGCTCACGGGGGCGGGGCCGAGGTCACGCGTGGAAGGGCGGGGCTGGAGGCTGCGGGCTGGAGCCTGGTGGCCAGGAGCACGAGGAGAGCGGGCCGAAGACTCCGGGGGCACTGGGGCGGGCCCTGGGCGAGCCCCGCCCCTCCGAACTTCGGGTCCCTCTAGGGCAGAGCAGCAGGGGCCGGGATGAAGATGGGGTTGGAATAGTGCAGCCTGGCCGCAGACTCGAGCCGGCTCCCCGTCTTGCTCCTCTTGTCGGCCTCCTCAGTAGTCGCCAGGGTCGGGTGCAGCCCTGCCCTCCCAGTCCCCCGCCTCAATGCGTACTTCCCGATGGAGTCCACCTTGACTCCAAAATATACCCTGATGCTGGGAAAGCCTGATGGCAGAAGGAGGAGGGGCGACAGAGGATGAGACCATTGGATGGCACCACCGACTCGATGGACATGAGTTTGAGCAAGCTCCGGGAGATGGTGAAGGACAGGGAAGCCTGGTGTGCTGCACTCCAGGGGGTGGCAAAGCCAGAGTCGGACAAGACTTAGCGACTGAAGGACAATATATTCCTGTGCCTCTTAAGTTACAGAGGTACCAGCTCTTGGTGCAATGTAAATAAAACAGCGGTGTTTTATGAGGCGAGTGGAAGGCCCAGCCCTCCCATTCTTCCTGGTGCACACACACCTTTGGGTCCTGCCCGGCCTCCTTAATAAAAAGAGAAATAGTGCTATGACCTCCAGACCCCTCACACCTTCCCCGCTTTCCTCAGCCACCTCCCTGCGAAGCCTGGAAGTTTGTCCCAGACACCTCCCTCCCCCTGGCCAGCTCCTGAGACTGGCCTCCCCAATCTACCCATCCCCTTCCCACCCTCGGAGGCGTCAGTTCAGTCGCTGTATGTTCTTAATCACTACCTTGTGTTATATTGTATAACTATTGTATATTTGCTTTCATTTATTTTTTATTTTTGGCCACACTAAGAAGCTTGTGGCATCTTAGTTCCCTGATGAGGAATAAAATCCACACCGTCAAGAGTGAACGTGAGAGTTCTAACCACTGGAGTACCAGGGAATTCCCTAATTATCTGTGTATTTGCTGTTTGTCTGCCTCGTCCCACTAGGATGTCAGCAAATTGAGGACCACACTTGCCCTTGCTTCTCTCTGGATCCCCAGCACCTAGAACAAGACCTAGCACACAGTCTGTGTTCAATTAATGTATATTGAATGAATGAATGAACAGTAGCTCTGAATGCATAATTGAAAAATGTTCATATTCACAGCTCTCAGAGTCCATGTCCGGTCCCTATGAAGGAGAGGGAAATATGTCTCTCATCTGTAGAAGGCATGAGTCTTCCAATGGGTCACAGGAGCCCAGCCCCATTGAGTGTGTTAGGAGTAAGGTGGAGGGGCTGTGGAATGTGGGGGTAAGCCCTCCTTTCATCCCCTCTGGCCTTGGGGATACATGTTTCCTCCAACACAAAACCTTCTTCTGTGGGCTAGCAGGAGAACTCCTCTTTATTTCACAAAACCCTTCATGATGCAACTCTTTCTCCTGGATAGCAAGTACCCATTATGAGTGGGGGTCCCTCCTGGGACCTTGAAGGAGGGATTCTCCAAGAGGTGGGGTTAGGAGGATGGACCAGAGTTGAAGCCAGGTGGCTGGCACTGAGGATTTAATCCCTGATATGCCTGCCATGTGAAAAGGCTTCAGGATCCCTACCTAGGAGAAGGAGGAGGGGCACTCTGCAAGGGGGCCATAGCGCAGACCCTGCCCTCAGGAAGTGTACAAGTCCAATGGGACGGGGAGTGTGAAAACATTTGGAAAGTGGAGGAGGGGGCTGTGTGGTGGGGGGGCAATGCCTGGTGGGCAGGACGCTGCCACATGGGCTCTGGTGAGTCAGCACTGTCCCGGGCCTGAGTGAGACCCAGGGATGGCCACTGGCATAATCAAACTAATGGCTAACAATTATTAAGCACTTACTCTGTGCCAGGCAAGGATCTGTGAACTTCACAGGGATTAACACTCAGAAAATGGAACCACTATTATTATTCCCATTTTACAGATGAGGAAACTGAGTCTCAAAGAGGCTAAGAGCCTTGCTGAGGCTCACACCCCTGGTGAGTTGTGGAGAACCAGGATTCGAACAGCCTCTGAGGGGCACTGGAGGCCATGCCCTAATCCCATTCAAAATGGAAGGCTGGCTGGAAAAGCACTTGACAAGTGCTTGATAAATATTTGCTGAATGAATGAATTCAACAAATTTGTGCCTGTCCAGAAATCTCTCTCCCACCAGGTTCAGTGGCCAGAATTCCAGGAAGTACTATGATTATGCTGCTAGTATCACCACCACCACCACCCAGCCTGCTTCCATCCCTGGGTTTGGTTTATGATCACAACAGCCAAATTTGCAAAGGGAACATTATCACCCCATTTTACAGAGGAGAAAACTGAGGCAAAGGCAGGCCTGGGAACCAGAACCCAGATCGTACTGAACCACTTCAGCCTGCGTTTGTAGCAAGCACTGCTGGGAAGGGTAGCACTTAAAAGGTCATTGTCCTTTACACCTACTGGTAAGGGCACCCCTCAGCTTATAAAGGTCACAATGCTGAGCTTAAGGGAAAGGGTGGGGGGTGGGGGGCGAAAGGAGAAAGAGTTCATGGTTTTACAACCCCAGTGACTGGGAGAAAGCTGGGTGGGGTGAGTGCCAGAAGAGAGTGACGGGTATGAAAAGGAAGTGGGGTGGGGGAGTCTGAAAATAGACCTTTAGCACTTCCTAGTTTTTCTTGCAGGGTCTGCAGCTGGAGACGGAAGAGGCCGGTTCTGCTTGGAGACACTGTGTGACCTCCAAGGGCCCTGTGCTGTCCCTGGAGCCACTGGTTCCAGGAGTTTTCTGCTGGGACATCTTCCCGTCTCTGTATCTGGGCTGAGAGTGTGGGAGGGGCTCAGGCAGAGGCAGGACCAGTGCACTCTGTGCCTCCTCCGTGGTGGGGGGTGGGCAGGTGAACACTCATTGAACTCTTCAAATGTAGCAGACCTTGAAGTCCCCTGGAGCTGCCCAAGGCACAGAGGTGGGCCCAAGTTCTCTCAGGCCACCTGGCCAACTGCAGCCCAGAGCTGGTCATGGGCACAGCTGATCTGCCCGGAAGCTCACAGGATCCTAGGGGCTCCGGCCAGGTGCCCCCTCCTTCCATCATCCCCAGCCCCTGCATTCCTGGATGTCCACGAAGCATCTGTTCACTGAGTCCCTTCTGTATGCCAGTTCCTGCCAGCACCTACACACCTTCTCATTTAATCCTCACAATGCCAGATGCAACAGGAGCTCGGAGGGTGAAGTGGCTTGTCCAGAGTCACCGGGAGCCAGATTGGAATCCAGGCTTGCTCGCTCTTGCCTCTGTGCTCACCACCTTGCTGAAGGAAGTCTGGCCCCAGCCTCACTGCCTGTTGGGGTGGGGGATTGGAAGAGAAGGCTGCCAAGTCTGTTTGTGGGCCGCTAAGGCCCCGGGCTCCCGATGGCTCCTGCATGCCTCCCTTCTCTTGTAGGGACTTCCTCCTGGGCTCCTTGTATCCAGAGGTCGGCATAGGGAGGAGGGCAAGGAGGGAAGGATGGAAGGAAGGTCGGATCAAGCCTGAGGAAGCCACCCTGCCCGTCTTTCTCCTGCAGGACCGAGGCTAAAGAGGGGGCTGTCTGTGGGGCCTGGAGGGCATTGGAGAGCCGAACCCACAGGACACCATCACCTGTGGTAGCCTGCGTGGGGGGGCGGTGGTGGGCCACCGTGTCGGGGCCAAGCCTGCAGGAGCTTGCTGGGACCAGGGACGTGACGTTCAACAAACCGTTCGGGATTTTGGCTGCTTCATGTTCACGTCCCCCAAGTCCCGTCTGCCAGGCCCAAGGGACTCGGTAGGGGTTTTCCACGCGAACTTCCCCCACGGTACCCGTCCTCCTCTCTGATGGGCTGGTTCCTCCGTCTCCCCCGGCTCTTCTGCTGTCCTGGCAGGCCTGGACTTTCCCGAGCCCTCACGTGGGGCCCGCGCCCGGGGCCTCTTCTCGGGGAGCGCCGCTGGGGCCTTCTCCCTCAGAGGCAGCAGGCGCGGCCGGGTTCACGGGGGCCTCTAGGGTGGAATCCATGGCTGGCGTGGAGGAGGCTTCCTCACAGGCACTGGGGTCTGAGCTGGTAGTGGGCCCGGGGGGCTGGGCCTTGGGGCTTGCCTGTGACTGGGCCCCAGAATCCAGCTGGGGCTGGCCCTCGTCATCCTCCTGTGGCTGGGTCGCGGGGTTCACCCGGGTCTGGGCCGCGGGGTTCACCTGTGGCTGGGCCGCGGGGTTCACCTGTGGCTGGGTCGCGGGGTTCACCCGGGTCTGGGCCTCAGGGTTCACCTGTGGCTGGGTCGCAGGGTTCACCCGGGTCTGGGCCGCGGGGTTCACCTGTGACTGGGTCGCGGGGTTCACCGGGGTCTGGGCCTCAGGGTTCACCTGTGGCTGGGCCTCAGCCACTGGCCCTGGTACCGTCTGATCCCCAGAGTCCACTTGGGTCTGTGGCTCAGCTGGCATGAAGCTGCCCGGCCACTCCTCACAGAGCGCGGCAGCAAAGGACGCGAGCACGGCGCGCAGCAGGGCCCGGAGGTCGGCGCTGGCCAGGAGGCAGAGGAAGGGACTGAGGCAGCTGCTCAGCAGGATCAGGTAGTCAGAGTAGACCAAGGCCTCCCAGAGCAGGTAGCCGGGGTAGAAGTCCCACAGGAAGGCCAGGTACAACAGCTGCGCCAGCTGGTAGGGCAGCCGCAGGACCACGTAGGCTGACAAAATGGTCTTGGCCACACGGGCGAAGCCGCGGCAGGCCGGGGCCCCAGGCTGCTGGCGGCGGCAGGGCCGGCAGGCGGCCGCCTGGGTGAGCACGTGGCAGACGAGCAGCACCAGGAAAGGAAGGAAGCCCCCCAGGATCTCCAGCATCCGCAGCGGCAGCTCCTCGCTGTCCCAGAAGTCCAGGCAGATGACCAGGTCGTACCACCAGACGGCGGCCTCGGGGAAGACCAGCCAGGGCACGCTGAAGAGGGTGGCCAGCACCCAGACCCCGGCACAGACCCAGAGGGGCAGGCGGGCCGGGCGGCACCCAGGGTACCAGCGAGGGCACAGCGCCAGCAGGCAGCGGTCCAGGCTGAGGGTGGCCAGCAGGAAGAGGCCGGAGGAGTAGGACACCCCCCAGAGGAAGTAGTAGAAGCGGCAGGCGGCCGTCCCCAGCGGCCAGTGCCCGCCATGCTGGATCTCCATGATCTGGAAGGCCGCTGCCGCCAGGAACAGGAAGTCAGAGAGAGCCAGGCTGAGCAGGAGCAGAGCGAGCCGCGTGCCTGCGCCCTGCCGGGCCTGCGAGCCGGCCAGCCACGCCATGAGACCGTTGGCCGGCAGCCCCAGGAGCAGCAGGGCCACCAGGAAGGCCGTGTCCCAGCCACCCTGGGGGTAGTCCTCGTCGTCGAGCTCTGTGCGGGGCCAGCGGCCAGGGGCACCCAGGTTGGCTTCCATAGCAGGGTCTATCTGGGGTCCCCAGTGTCTTACTGCACATGGAGTGGGCACCTGGTGAATCAATGAAGGCATGAATGACTGAAAAGGAGAGAGAGGATGCTGAGCATCTCCGTGAAACTCGCTGTCCCTCTCTGGGTCATCATCATCACCTTTGGAGTGGTTAGCCTTTGCCAGGGACTTTAAACAGATTAGCTTACCTAGCCTTCCTGCAATTCATCCTACAGGGAAGCAGAGGAAGGTGACCTATGCAAGGTCAGAGATAGGAATGTGAGCACCAGGACTCTAATTATTCTACTACCTGGGATCCCGCTGCATCCACACAGACCAAACCAGAGGCTTTCAAATTCATTTCAATACGATCTTATAGCAGAACTCCTGTGTGAACTAAAAGAGCATGCTCAGATTAAAGGAGGGCGAGCACCCTTAGGACTCCAGGGAACAGTTTAGAAACCGCTTGGGAAATCCCTGGTGGTCCACTGGTTAGGACCTGGCCTTTCCCTGCCGTGGGCCTGGGTTCAGTCCCTGGTGGGGGGACTGAGATCCCTCAGACTGCATGGTGCGGCCAAAACAAAACCACCCCAAATGGTCAAAGCGTCGCAGGCTCCCTTTTTGTCTGTATCCTGAGTTCAAGAGTTTGAGATTCAGACTTCCTTGGTGGTCCAATGGTTAAAGATCCATGCTTTCATTGCAGGGGACAGGGGTTCAATACCTGGTAGGGGAACTAAGATTCTGCAAGCCATGTGGTACAGTCAAAACAAACAAACAAAAAGATTCCAAAGGGAAAGGCTGAGGGTCGCCTGGGCCCAAGAGTGGACAGGGAGTCTGGGGCGGTGGGGGGGGGGGGGCTCCCTTGTCCCCTGGGGTTACTCATTAGAAAATGGGGTAAGGGGCTCAGCAGCATGATGAGGATGAGGGTGGCTGAGTCCCAAGAGGCCTGCTGCCCTCACCCTACCTCCTTAGTGGGGGGAGGGAGGCTCCCTCTGAGGTGGAAAAACCAGATGTCCCGGAAATCCTGGGTCCTGCCTGTGGCCCATAGCTCAAGTCATTTGACCTTTAGCCTGTGGTCTCCCCACCCCCAGGGCCCTCACTCAGGCAGACCCCACTCTGCAAGCTCCAGTCCTTACTGGATCAGAGCCCAGGGCACCCCCTGAGGCCCCAGCTGGTGAGGCCTGGCTTACCTGTGAGGTGCAGGCCGCTGGCTGGAAGGAGCAGGGGGTGTCTGCCCCACGCCGGGGCCTGATGCCTGGTGCCCTGAGGCACTAAGGCTGCTGGCATGAAACCCAAGCTGAGAGGACATCAATCTTTCATGGGGCTGCTAACCGGGGAAACCCTAACCCTAGCCCAGTGGGGCCAAGTGACCAGCCAGGCCCCCCATCCTTGACAGGGCCAGATGGCCGAAACCCCCCTGCCTGGGCCCCTCCAGCTCAGAGCAGGCTCTGCGTCCCCCAGGGTGTACCTCCTCTGATGTCACCCCCGTGACCCTCAATCATCCGTGATCCCAAGCCCCTATGATCTGGCCTCTCTTCCTTCCTTTCACACACCCCCTGCTCCGGTCAGGAGGTCACCCACAGAGGGGTCACTTGTCCTCTCTCCCACCTCCCACCTTTGTACACACTCTTCCTCCTGCCTGAGCTGCTTCCCCATGTCCTGTGGTAGCTGAGTCCTGCTCATGTCAGACAACTGGGCTCTCTGACGCTTCAGCAATACTGCTCCCATTTAATAGATGAGGCAACTGAGACTTAGAGAGGTGAGTCTGCTGGGTCTCCCAGCTCATGAGTGGCAGAGCTGGAGTCCGAAGCTCACTGCGGCCACTCTGTCCTGGCACCCTATGTTGCTGAGGATGTTTCCCTTGACTGATCGGCTCTGCCGATCTGGCCACCTGCAGGCAGGGGGCGGGATTAGGGCCGGGACTGCCTGACTCACTTACCCTAATCCCCCTCAGGGCCGGATCCTTGGTCATCAGCCCTTGGGGTGGCAGAGTATAAGCAGCTTTATGGGTCCTGAGAAGCAGGGGTGCTCCCTGGTGCCGCTTCTCTGAGCCCTGTTACCCCTCTCCACATGGCTGAAGAGCAGGTGAGGGGGCAGCATGGCCCTGACCCAGCTCCTGGACCACAGAAGCCCCCCGAGGGGGTCCTCGCTTCCAGTAGTGGCGCTGAGGGGCCCCCCTTAACGAGGAAGAGAAGCAGCAAGAGGGAGAAGGGGCTCCGAGGGTCCCGTAAGGTCACCGGCAGCTCTGGGGAGCAGACCCCCAAGCAGGGCCCTGAGGCCCTGGGGAGCAGCAAGAACCCCTCCAGGACCAGAGAAGGGCAGGAGGGGCCAGTCCCTTCGGCCCCTGGGCCGGGCCCTCGTCGCCAGTCCCACCGGCACCGTCCTGGCCCCCAGCACGATGCTGCTCAGAGGACATACGGGCCCCTGCTCAACCGCATCTTTGGGAAGGTCAGGGGGGCCCGGACCAAGGTTGGGGTGCCTGGGGGTGGGGTTGGGACTCATGGGCTCAGGTTCAGCCCACCCTCCCCCTAACACTCAGGCCTCCTCCAATTTCTGCTCCAGACTCAGGAGCCGGGTTGTGGGGGCAGGGTTTCCGCAGTGGGGGGCGGGGGGGCCGGCGGCATGGCAGTGGGTGGAGCTAGACCACTAACCCAGGGATCTGTGGCAGCTCAGGGGGGCCCCCAGGAGCAGGAACGGGGTCAGCTCTTCTCCTGGGACTTCCGCTGCCTTCTCCGGCCCTTGTGGGACGGGCCCTGCCCAGGCCACCGCCTCCAGGGGCTGGAGGAGGAAGGCTGGCCAGAGCCCTGAGTGGCCCCGGGGACATGCTGGACTATGCCCCTGCAGGACCGAGAGCTGGGCCCTGAAGAGCTGGATGGTGAGTGCCCCCCGCTGGGAGCGGCGGGTGGGCGGTGTCTCAGAGTCTGGCCGGCTGCCTGCGCCTGACCTCCCTCCCCTGCAGAGCTTCAGGCCGCCTTCGAGGAGTTCGACACGGACCACGACGGTTATATCGGCTACCGGGACCTGGGCGAGTGCATGCGGACGCTGGGCTACATGCCCACCGAGATGGAGCTCATCGAGGTCTCTCAACACGTCAAGATGCGGAGTCAGTGCTTGGCCCCGCCTCCCCGGGGTGGGGCGGGGCGGGTGGGCGGAGCCACCTGGCTTTGCCACCGGGGTCCTTTCCCAGTCTCAAGGTTACCGAAAGGAGGGGTGTTGGGCGGTGGCCCGGCAGTCAGACAGGGGTGGTGGTGGAGTGGGGGGGGTGGGCGGGGAGTGGCGTGGCAGTCTCCAGGACAGTTGGACGACGTTGGCCCCAGGACACGGAGGGTAGGGGGACTAGGAAGGCACCGGGTGATCCACGAGAGGTCCTCGGGACTCAGGTTGGGGACCCCCATCTCTGACTGAGATAAAACGGTCCGTGCTGGTACCAGCCACCTGCGCTGTCTCTGCCTCTCTCTGATCATCCTGAAAAGAGTCTTTCAAGGTTTGCTGAGGCCGAACGGGAGAGAACCTTGGCCACTCCTTGCGATTAAATGTCCGACGGGCAGCCCTTGTGTGAGTATCAGTTCAGTTCAGTCGCTCAATCGTGTCCGACTCTTTGCGACCCCCTGGACTGCTGCACTGCCAGGCTTCCCTGTCCATCAACTCTCGGAGCTTATTCAAACTCATGTCCATCGTGTCGGTGATGCCATCCAACCATCTCATCCTCTGTTGTCCCCTTCTCCTCCTGCCTTCAACCTTTCCCAGCATCAGGGTCTTTTCCAATGAGTCAGCTCTTCACATCAGGTGGCCAAAGTATTGGAGTTTCAGCTTCATTATCAGTCCTTCCAATGAATATTCAGGACTGATTTCTTTTAGAACTGACTGGTTGGATCTCCTTGCAGTCCAAGGGACTCTCAAGAGTCTTTTCCAACATCACAGCTGATTTATCAAATATCAGGCTCCTTTCATCCCAGGACACCAGCAATTTTTTCCCTTACAGTTCCCAAAATGGAACGTGATTTACAATTGATGTGAATATTTAGTGTCATGCCTCTTTCTTTCTCCCGAAGCTATTCATGGACCATTGGTGCTTTTTATAATTGATGGCCTCCATAAACTACTTGTGTATGCTTCTAAGGTGTCTTTACTGCTACCTCTGATGTTCTGGCACTTTACAACCATGAACTCCAACCGCAATAGCACCCTGTCCTCCAATGAGCAGGCAGGTCCAGCGAGTCATCCGAGGTCACAGCATCAGTGGGAGAGCCAGGTTTTGAGGCCGGGGCTGTCTGGTTCCCCAGCCTGGTCTCAGTCCCCCACACCTGGTGCTTCACTGAGAGCCCTTGAGCATCTTGCCCCCAGCAGAGCCCCGGGCTGCAGCCTCCTACCCCTGGGGACATGGAAGCTGGTATCCTTTCTGGACACAGAGCGGGTGAGGGGCTGGGGTCCCTCCTTGGGCCCCAGTCCTCACCACTGTGACCCTCTGCCTGGGTCTGCAGTGGGTGGGCGTGTGGACTTCGAGGAATTCGTGGAGATGATGGGCCCGAAGCTGAGGGAGGAGACAGCGCACATGCTGGGGCTGCGGGAGCTGCGAATTGCCTTCCGCGAGGTGCGCGGGGGCGGGGGGCCGGTGGGTGGGTGGATGCTGGGTGGCATCCTTACTGGCCTCACGGGAGACTGGGAACCTCAGCCTCTGGAGGCCCCGAGCCCTGCTGCTGGTGGGACTAGGACTGTGAAGGGGGTTGGAAAGAGTTTGGCTCACTCCCGGCTGGGGGTCTCCCCAGGAGGACTTCCCCGAGGGCAGGGGGTTCGCGGCCTCAGTCTGGGAGGAGGAGGAGGGTTTGGGGGGTGTCCAGCAAGGTGGTGGCGGGCGCAGGAAGAGGGTAGGAGGGGTGAGCCCTGCCGGAATCGCAGTTTGACAGGGACCGGGATGGGCGGATCACGGTGGCAGAGTTGCGGGAGGCAGCACCGGCTCTGCTGGGGGAGCCACTGGTGGGTCCTGAGCTGGACGAGATGCTCCAAGACGTGGACCTCAATGGGGACGGCACCGTGGACTTTGACGGTGAGCGTCCTCCCAGACCAAGCCCCACCCCTCTGGGTCCCTGGCAGAGCCCAGTGCCTCCTGGGATCGCTGACCTGGACCGGCTCAAGCCCCGCCCCTTCTCTCCTGCAGAGTTCGTGATGATGCTGTCCCGCCACTGAGGTTCCTCCGGCCCCAGACACAGCAGCAAGGTTCATGATGCACATCCTCCCTTGGCGTCCCCAGGATGAAAGAGACCCAGCAGCGCCCGGGCTTCTGCTCTGACAGCCTCTGGCTGGAGAGCTGGCTTGTGATGTCACAACCCCACCCCCTGCCCCCCGCCCCTCATTCTCGCCTTCCTTCCACCTGAGCGGCCTGGAGGAAACCTGCCCTCGACCACCCGTCATTCTCTAGTGTGAAAAGGTTTGACTCTCTCCAGCCCCTTGGGAGGTAGGGAGCTCCCTGGAATTGGCAGCATTCAGAGATGGGGCAGTGTAGGGGGTGGTTCTGGTAAAATGGGAGCTGAGAAAGGTGGCTGAACTCCTCTCACTCCTTATATGTGGAAAAAAATTTTTTTAAGCTGAACTTGAAAGACAGGGATGGTCCCAGGCACCAGAGACAAAGAGAAAATCCAAAGCTGGGTGGTTGGGAGGAATCAAGAGGCTGTGGAGGCTTCAGGGGTGGAGAGGTTTGGGAGCCTGGGATTGGACACCCAGGAGGGACAAAAGACCTGTAAGAGGCTGGGGAGCAGGACATGACCTCCATATATTCCAGGGTCTCAACAGGTTACCCTGTTCTTGAAAAGGGGGGCAAAATATACCTCTACCCACAAGCATGAGAAAGTGACAAGGTGCAGATGTTCAACCTTGAGTGGAAAAAGTTACCCCAGTGAACCTGAAACTCAGGTCTGCATGTCAAGCAGGAGTGTGGTCTGTCTCTGAGGTGTGAAAAGCAGAAGAAATAGGAAAAAAAACAAAAAACTGCTGAGAAAGACACTCTTTCAACCCAGGGCACATAAGAGTTAAAAAAAAAAACCCAAATACCCCTGTCACTTCTGAAGATGAACTCATGACAGAGGATGACAAATCACATAAGGAAACAAATCATCACCATGAGGGAGACGCAGCAGATGCAGTAAACAGGAGAGTCAGCACTCCAAAGTGGAAATCATAAAACACTCCAAGAGAGACCATGAAGTAAATGCAAAAACAAACAAACAAAAAAACAGACAAAATAAACAAGAGAGACCGTATCTGTAACAGCATGGTATGAAAACTGAATAGAAAGATTAAAAAAAAAAAATGACCCAATAGAACTTCTAAAAATAGAGGATATGGCCATTGGAATGAAAAAAAATCAAGGGATAAATTAAACAGATTGGACACAATTTAAGAAAAGATTAATGAACTGGAAGCTGTATCTGAGAAATCCCCCATAGGTAGCATTGAGGGATGAATGACAGAAAATATTAAAGAGTAGTTAAAAGCTAGGTGAAAGAGTAGGGTGAAAAAGCTGGTTTAAGACTCAACATTCAAAAAACAAAGATTGTGGCATCCAGTCCCATCATTTCATGACAAATAGATGAGGCAAAAATGGAAACAGTGGCAGATTTTTTATTTTCTTGGGCTCCAAAATCACTGTGGATGGTGACTGCAGTCATGAAATTAGAAGACACTTGGTCCTTGGAGGAAAAGCTATGACAAACCCAGACATTGTATTAAAAAGCAGAGACCTCATTTTACCGACAAAAGTCTGTATAGTCAAAGTTATGGTCTTTCCAGTTGTCATGTATGGATGTGAGAGTTGGACCATAAAGAAGACTGAGCGCTAAAGAATTGATGCTTTCAAACTGTGGTGTTGGAGAAGACTCTTGAGAGTCCCTTGGACTGCAAGCATATCAAACTAGTTGATCCTAAAGGCAATGGCACCCCACTCTAGTACTCTTGCCTGGAAAATCCCATGGATGGAGGAGCCTGGTAGGCTGCAGTCCATCGGGTCGCTGTGAGTTGAACACGACTGAGTGACTTCACTTTCACTTTCACACATTGGAGAAGGAAATGGCAACCCACTCCAGTGTTCTTGCCTTGAGAATCCCAAGGATGGGGGAGCCTGGTGGGCTGCCATCTATGGGGTCGCACAGGGTCGGACACGACTGAAGTGACTTAGCAGCAGCAGCAAAGGAAATCAACCCTGAATATTCATTGGAAGGACTGATGCTGAAGCTCCAATACTTTGGCCACCTGATGTGAAGAGCTGACTCACTGGAAAAGACCCTGATGCTGGGAAAAATTGAGGCCAGGAGGAAAAGGGGGTAACAGAAGATGAGATGTTTGGATCGTGTCACTGACTCAGTGGACATGAGTTTGAGCAAACCCCAGGAGACAGTGAAGGACAGGGAAGCCTGGTGTGGAGGACAGGAAGTGCAGTTGATGGGGTGAAGGACAGGAAGCTGCAGTCCATGGGGTTGCAAAGAGTCAGACACGGCTTAGCTACCGAACAACCACCACCACAGTCATTAGGAGTCTCAGAAGAAGAAAATGTAGAAAATGGGCATGAGGCAATATTCAAAGAGATGATGGTTAGAAATTTTCCATAAAGACTTCCACAAAGACAAGGGCCCAGACTGAAGGAGCACATTGGAGCCGGAGAAGGATAAATAAAAGGAAATGTATATCTAGATGCATCCCAGTGAAACTGCGGAATACAAAAGGAAAATCTTGTAAACAACTCGGGAGAGAAGTCAGATTACTTACCAAGGATTAGCAACTAGACTCTCCAAAGACTTTTTTTTTTTCATTGACAACAGTAGATGCAAGAGGAAAATGGAATAAATTGTTCAGTGTGCAGAAGAAAAAGAAGTGCCTGCTGAGAAGCCAACACTTAGCTCATCTTAGTCAAGAATGAAGATGAAATATAACAACACAAGGCAGAAAGGGTTTCTCACCCACAAACTCTTGTTGAGGGGATGGCTTCAGTAAGAAGATAATTCAAGGTAGAATGTGTACTAAATAACAGTCAGAAAAGAAACCAGTAAATGTACTGGTAGCTCTAAAGAAGCATTAACTATAAAAAAAAATAATTTGGGGGATTTTAAAACAAGGAGGGACTAAAAATTAGACAAAAATAAAATGGCAGATGGGAAAGAATACTTTAGATATGCTGAAAACTTTTTCTTGTTTTTCCTAGAGTAGGAAGGTTCATTGAGATTTTGTTAATCATGTAAGGGTAACCACTAATATAACAGAAATAGAGATAGAATATTCCACTCTCAACAGTTTAAGCAATAGAGGAGGAAAACGGAGAAAGTGAAGACTTCTTGACTAAGCTAGTAGAAGTCTGGGAAAGAGGAAAAAAAGCAAAGAAAAATCTAGAGAAACATTAAAACAGAAGGTAGAAATAATTCTTAAAAAAATTACAATAAGTATAAGCAAGTGGTTTTTTTTTTTTTTTTTTTTTTTGGTTAAAAGATGGAGTTTCAGTCCCAGAAGAAAATATCAGTGTTAGACTGGGGTCCCTGTAAGTGATGGAGACCCCAAACAACAATGCTTTAAACTGGATGGACATTTATTTCCCTCACAGGAAGAGTCTTAGTTGAAATCCAGCTGTATGGTCTTCAGGCACTTAGACTTCTTCTGCTGGCTGCTCTGCCACTCTGAGGGTGTAGCCACATTTGTTGGTTTCCCACCTGACAGAATGGGAGCAGAAACAAAGAAGAAAGGGCACAATCAGCAGGAACCACTTATACCCAGTTAGGGAGGGCTCTGCGCCTGGGACACCTGGTTGCAAAGGGTGCTGGGAAATGCAGTCTTTATCTTGGGGGACCTTGTGCCCAGCTAGAAACCAGAAGGTCTTCTACTGCAAGGGCAGAGAGCAGATCTCAAAAGGCAGATACCCAGGCTCTTCCCCACAGCTGAGTGCACATATAAGAGACACATTCAAAGCATAATGACAACTGAAAGGCTGAAACTGACAGCTTGGAAAAAAGATTGACTAGGAGAGAATTAACCAAAACAAAGCTAGTGTGACTACAAAGTGGGCTATGGGGGGAAAAGCATCAGGGGTAAATGGAGTCACAATCCGCTAAGGAAATCTAATGTTCTTAAGCTGCATGCAACTATTAATGCACTTTCCAACTAAAAAGAAACCATATTTAGAGTTTGGAGATTCATTATTTCCTGAGGATGGTGTTGCTGTCAATCCAATTTGGATTACATAAACTAACCAGCAAAAATCAAGCACATTGGTCACATTAAAACTTTAAACCTTGCGATTCAGCGTTCTGTCGACACGTTCATATGGACCAAGTGTTGGCAACCTTTTTCTGTGAAGGGCCAGATAGTAGAGTTTAGGCTTTGTGGACCATATGATTTCTGTTGCTCTTTATAGTAGTTTGCATGGCTGAGCAGCCAAAGTCAATATACAAGTGTTGCTGTGTAGGGAATTTGACAAATCATAATTAATTGAATGCAACTTACACCAAAATTTGAATTTCATAAACTTCTGTGCGTCACAAAAGCTTATTATCCTTTGGCTTTTTTCCCAACCATTACTAAAATGTGAAAACCATTCTTAGTTGGGGTCTATATCGGGCCTGTGAGGTATAGCTTGCAGATCCCTGAAATAGTCTTTTTAAAAAAATTGTATTTTTGGCTGTATCGGGTCTTAGCTGTAACATGGAGGATCTTTCCTGCATGGCATGGCCTTCCCTCTAGTTGTGGCGCACCAGCATAGTTGCCCCGCAGCATGTGGGGTCGTAGTTCCCTGATTGAATCCGCATGCCCTACACTAGAAGGTGGGTTCTTAACCAGTGGACCACCAGAGAAATCCCTGAGATAGTCTTATAATATGGAGAATCACCACTTTTGGTTAGAGAAAAACTTCTAACAGAATCACTTAAAACTATAAAGTGACAAAGAATGATGAGCATAGCAACAACTCTACATTAATTGCTAATTTGCCCACTTTCAATGAATGGTTTTTATAACTTTTCTTTTTTTTCCGTGTTTGTTCTGATTATATCTATTGAAATGTAACTTTCTGTCTGATTAATCTGGTAATACAAACTGTGGGCTTATATTCTGTATCTTTTTAAAATTTCACTCTTCTAGTTTTTTATCTTACTAAAGCATTGGTCCATAATGCATTAGAAATGAAAACCGGTCTTTTACCTCCAGCTAACTTGAGAATCGTGCGTTTAAGAGTTCCTGCATCTAACCGGTGCCCCTCAAAGTGCCTTGATTGGTGACTGAGAGTGGGACGTCTAGGTTGGCCAGATCAGGTGTGAGAGCAGGGGCCTTGGTGTTCATTCAACAAAATCACAGAAATCTAAAGGTACTGTCCTGGCTGCTGCAGACACAGTAGAGGCCACTTCAGACCAAATACCATCTTAATGGCACTCATGTTTTACTGGGAGTGGAAGACTGTGAACACAAGAATACGAACAGGGTCTCCTCGGGCCATTCATTCGGCCTGTTGGTTAGCTGGGGACCATACCGGCTTGCTGACACCCCTTCCACTTAAGTCACAGAAGCCCTGGGTTATGTTCCTAACTCTGCCTTTGGCTGACCCAGTCTCTCTGGGCCTCAGTTTTCTTGGAGGATGACCAGAAATAATCCGTGTTAAGTGCTTAGCACACAATCTGGTGCCTTCTAAGAGTCTGATAAATGGCAGCTATTATGATCTCAGATTTCAGGGTGCTCAAAAGATTCTGTTTCCTGGTTATTGAGATCCGGAGGTGCTTGGTCCTTCCAAAATTCTGCTACGGTCTGTTTCCAATGTTTTCTGATTCTAAGAGTCTTTGATCATTGAGGCTTTCTGTCATACAGGCCCTGCTTCCTATGTCCTTTGCCCCTGCTTTTCCCAACCCCTGGGCTTGGGAAGTAGGGCAGTGGGTGGAGACGGCTGGGCGGCTGCCTTCTGGTGGCCCACATTTGGAGCTGGCTGTGGCAGCCCAGGGCCCCAGAGCCAGGCTGGAACCAGGATACCAGCCTCCAGGCCCCAGGCCTGCGTCATCAGATTGCCCCTGGCCAGGGCCATGGGGCGTGGCGGGGGGAGGCACCAGTGCTGCCTCTCAGTGGAGACCCAGCAGGACCAACCCGGCTAAGGGCGGGAAGATCCTTCTCCAGGCTTGCAGGGCAGAAGAGCTCAGGCCCAGCTCTGCTGCTAATGAGCTGTGTGACCTTGGGCAAGTCTTGGAGCGTTAGGGCTGTATGTGTACCATAGGAAGAGTCCCAGAGCCCTTCAGCCCCATGGTCAATCTTCTCCTTGGCCTTTCTGGGAGGGGGCTGTGGCCAGCCTGGTGGGCCGGTGGCAAGTAAAAAAGCCAACTGTGGGCTGGAATTAAGCACCGCTTTTATTAGCACAAAACATCACCAACCCAGCAAGCCCAGGGCCTGAGAATAAGTTAAGGCACAGAGAGGGGAGGGGCGACTTTCCCAGGCTCAGGTAGTGGCCCGAGACCCACATGCCCCAAACTTCCTGAGCAAACTCCCGAGACGGCGAGGGGGCTTGAGGGTCCCGACGGGGCTTTGCCCTTGGGATGAGGGAACCGAAGCCGGTCGCGGACTCCGGGAGTGCCCCTCCAGGGATGTGAGGAGGCCGCACACACTGGGGCCTCTCGGCGCCGACGCTGGATCCCGCCGTCTGCTCACTTCTCAAAGTAGGGCAGGTAGAAGAACTGGAAGCCCCGGTGACCCTTGACGGCGCAGTAGATGAAGATCACGTGGTAGACTGCAGGGCGGGGCCTGTCAGTGCCGGGCCCCGCCTCCGGCCCGCCACGCCCACATCCCGCCCTCGCCCACCGCCCAGCCACGCCCAGGGCCCGCCACGCCACGCCCACATCCCGCCCTCGCCCACCGCCCACTCGCACCTCCTGGGACCAGCAACAGGAAGCCCGGCACGAAGAAGATGGCGCTGGAGACATCTGCGGGAGGGCAGGAGGGGTCGGGTCAGGGCAGGGAGGCTCCCGGGCTGGCTCCAGGGCTGGCTCCCAGGCGGGCTCAGTGCCTGGGCAAGTCTCCCTCTCCGAGGTCAAAGGGGCCGTTTCTTGCCGGGAAGGTGCTGACCGCTGGAGGAGGTGGAAGGGCTTGCCAAGGACCCCTGGTGCACGAGAGGGGAGTGAGCGCTGCCTGCGGGGGTCGGAGGGGCCGCTTACCTGGCGAGGGGGCCACCTCCAGTCCCACGCCGGTCAGGATCAGCACTGCACACAAATGGAGCTGCGAGGGTGAGGGCAGGCGCCGCAGGAGGCAGAAGCTGGTGGCAGGGTGGGGACCTCCACCCGCAACCCCCCACATGGCTTAGATCTGAGGAATGGTGTCCCCCACCTAAGCTGAAGGCCCCCTGGGTAGAGAACCTCCAGGGGAAGCTCACCAAGCTCTGTGTTTTCAGAGCAGGTCCTGGGAAGTGTCGGTGAAAGGAGAGATTTTTGTCTGCTCCTTGGTGTGGCTCCTTTAGTCAGCCAGCAAACATTTATGGAGTTTAACTGCTGAGTGCCTGGTACTGGGAATCCCACGGGGAACTGCAGATGAGGTCTCTGCCTCCAGGCCCTTCCAGAGTGGAACAACCAACAAGAACCTCCAAGCTACAACCCCAGTGATCAGGCAGCTCAGGAGCCTGGGGAATCAGACAGGGCTTCTTGGAGGCAGTGGCATCTGAGCAGGATAGCAGCAGCAGTAGCAGTCACCATTCAGTCACCTTTTACCAGGTGCTACCAGGCACTGGGCTAAGTGTGTGACATGCAGTGCCTTATTTGTCACCTTGATTGAATGGACAGGTATTATCATCCCCATTGCGAAGAAGAGGAAACTGAGGCACAGTGTTCAGGGGGAAGGGTGGAGTAACTTGTCACCGGCTGTATTGGGAAGGTGGAGGTAATCTGACTCCAGACGCTTTGTTCTGGGCACCCCACAGGCAGAAAGTGAGAGCAGTGTTCCAGATGGGGAAACAGCTTAGCAAAGGCCCAGAGTCTGGAGGGAACCTGGGGCTTTCTAGGAACTTCCAGCTTTTGGGGAGACTGGAGAGGCAGAGTCCAGGTTTCAGGAGTTTGGCAGGGCCTGTAGGCCCTGGAGAGGGATGTGGACTTTGGTTAATGACAGTGGGCACTGGGGAAGCTGAGGAGGTCATGGCTGGATCAATTTTTCAGATGCTGAGAAAGTCCTGGGTCCCCAGTTATAGGATGGGATGGGCGCGGAGATGGGGAGCTGGACTCTACAGCCCTGAAGATTGGGGGGGGAGTACAGCACAGAGGCTTGAAGGACCACCATGGACTGCTGTGTGGTTTGTGTCCTGCACAGAACACCTCAAAAAGGATGGGATGGCGGCTGAAACGCACTCTCAGTATCCTGGCTCATGGCTGTGGGCTCTGCCCACTCAGAGGAGGCATCTTTTTCTAATTTCTCTTTCCAATTTATGGGTTGTGGTGGCCCACAGGCCTGGCAATGTCACTTATGTGGGTTTAAACCCCAGCTCATCTACCTCCCAGCTGTGACCTTTCACCTGTGTCCTTATTTTTGAACTGGGATAGTAATAATGTTTGCCCTGTCGGGTGATGAGGATAAAATAAGGTAAGGCAGTTAGCCAGTGTGACTCACACATGTTGGGAAGGTGGCGGCTCCCTCCCCTGCACACACACCCAGAGCTGAGGCAAGGATGCTGCCCAGCTTTCCTGCTAGGGGGCTCTGACCTTCCTGGAGGGCGGAGAGCGACTGCCACAGTTGGGCCCACGTTATAGGATCCTCTTTGTCCCAACCCTAGATTCTTTCAGGGGGACCCTGATTCCTCAGCCCCACAGAATGAGGAGAAAAGGAGTCAGAAAACATCTGACTCTGATTTCTGCCTGCTCTGGGCCTCAATTTCCCTATCTGAGTAATGGATGTGGGGGAGAGGTCCTTGTCAGTTCTCAGACTCCTGAGGAAGAGAACTGACAGGTACCCCGTGGATAGGGCTGGCGGGGTACTCCGCAGTCCCGGCCACTGGGTCAGGCATATACTTGCTCACCTGCATCTACACTTAGGTTCTGGTTCGTGGCCCTACCTCTCACTTGCTGTGTGACCTCCGTAAGGAAGCCTGCCCTGCACCTGGCTCAGAGTAGACACAGGATAAAGAGTAGCTGTTCCTCTCTCTTCCCTAATGGATTAAACAGACTTTTAAAAAAGGGAAAGTTTGGAGCATGGAACCAGGTTCCATTTTCAACTATGTGTGATTTCTTGGCTGTGTGACCTGGAGGCTGCACCTGCCCCTTCCAAGGCCTCAGCTTCCTCGTCTGTAAAAGGGGGGTGGGGTCATGCCAGCCAGCTGCCTCCTCAGGGTGCTGGGTGGTTCACGGGGGGTGGGGAGGTGCAGAACCTGAGCAAAAGGAGGGTGGAGCCCTCATGAGGGTAGGCAGAGCATGCAGGGGGTCCTCAGGGGCACTCACCCAGCCCCAGCAGGAGAAGCAGGAAGGAGGCCAGCACTACCCGGTGGTTCTTCTGGATCAAAGGGTGTTGAGTCCAGCTGGATGGCAGCAGAGCAGGAAGAGTGTGGACACGGTGACAGAAGGCCCACCTCCTCCCGTGGGCACCCTCCCCCACCCACAGGACCATGGGGGAGTAGCCGGGACTGCCGGTGTGGGGGCAGGGGCCAGCGGTGGTGGGGACAGGGCAGAGTCTCACCTGCAGCAGGCATTGTAGGAGCGCTGAGTGCTGCTGCTGATGCTACTAAAGGACCACTGGGAGCTGCGGATGGATGTTCGGCCAGAATCCCTGCAGGGCGAGTGGGCCCGGTGAGGGGACAGGGGAGGTGAGGAAAGGGACCTTTGGGACAGGAATCATGATGACATTGTGGGGGATGGGGTGGAGACTGGGGCTGGGTGTTCCTGCAGGAGAGGGGACACTGAAAGAGGTCCTGGGTGAAGAGGAATTCAAGGGCTGGGGGTTTCTGCAGGACAAGTCACCTGTGAGAAGACAGGGGCCAGACCAGGCCGGGGGTTTCTGCAGGATAAAGAGCCTGGTGGAGGTGGGCAGGTGAGGCTGGCACTAGGATAGTGTGCAGGACAGGGGCCCCATGCAGGGGTCTCTTTAGGACAGGATGTGAGAGAGCTGAGTGAGGTGAGGTGGACGACTGAGCAGGGGCCTGGGGACAGGAGCCAGAAGCCTGGGGCTAGGAGTACGGGGTGGGTCCCCACCTGGCCCTGACCTGGTGCTGACTCCCCCATCCGGCTCTGGAGAGGCCTGGGCTCCATCCTCGTCATTCTCCAGGTTCTATTCCAGAACACAGGGCTCAGAGGGGTTACTGGGCTCAGGCCCTTCCTCACTCCCCTCTGGTGGAGAGGAAGAAAGGGAGCCCACACAGCTGTTTGCCTGGCCACTTGACAGCTGCTCCCTCCGCCCTCCCAGCAGAACGGGTTTGGTGATTCACAGAAACTGAAACCCAGGTAGGAGTGCGAGCTGGGGGCTTTGGCAGGGAGGAGTCAGCAGGGGCTAGCTGAGGCTCCCAGGGCCAGATCTCCCAAAGTTTGGGAGTCAGGGTGGGGGTGTCAGCATGGCATTTCGGAGGCCCAGTATGGAGGCCCTGGATTTGGGAGGCCAGGGAAGGGCAGGCCAATCGTTTCCAGGTTTGGGGCACAGGAATCTTGTTCAGGTTCTCAAGACAAGGAGTCTAGAGACGGTGGAGGTCCTCTGGGAAAAGGGGGATTTCCAGTTTAGTGGGCGCCATGGCACGGGCAAGGACTCACTCATAATGTGAGTCAGGGCCTTCAGCTCTGGAGGAAAGAATGGGGTGGGGACTTCCAGAACAGAAAAAGGGGTGCTGGTTCCCGTTGGATTATATGGCCTGGGGCTCTCAGGGCTGCTTCTGAGTATGGACAATGTTTGGTTCAAGTACTTCTGTGCAAGTACTTTTGTTCAAGTACTTCTGATGAGTTCCCCATCCCTGTGGGGTAAGGAGAGGGAGGGTTAGTACCCAGGATGGACGGGGTCTCAAGGTTGGGGTCTCCAGCTGGGGTGGGGGCGAGCTCCTGGATGTGGGCTCTCCAATAGTAGCTGGGGACTGAAATTAGAACTGAGAGGGTCTGGGCAGGGATTTGGATCAGTGGCCACCTCCCGGGGGCGGTCCCCCGCTCCGGCCGAGGCTTCTAGTCAGATTCTCGAGTTGGGGTTCTCCGGGGTCCGGCCTGGGGTCCGCCCAGACTCAGGCGAGGGTGGGGTGAGGTGGGCCGGGCGGTTCACCTGGTAGCGCAGCCGGGACTGCTTGTCCTCGTCGGCCACCTCGAACCGGGCCCGGCGCTCGAAGTGCAGCGGCCCGAAGCGGGCGACCCCGCTGGGCTCGAGCCCAGGGCCCGCGTCCTCCAGGGACAACTCGAAGGCGTCATCAATGCTGAACTGAGGCCGGGAGGCACTCATGGCACGGGCCCGCTCAGGCGCGCTGCGCGGTCGCCATCTGCGCCCGCAGGCCCCGCCCCCGCGCGCAGGCCCCGCCCCCGTGCCGTCGTCTAGGTTGCTCGACGGTCCGGCGCCCTGGCCGAGGCCCCGCCCTTACATAACGGCCCCGCCCCCCTCCCGCCTTCAGCAGGCCAGAGCTGCCGAGCGCCGAGCAGACCGATGGACTGGGCCCTCTCTCGTCCGGAGCGAGCTGGGCTCGCCACGCCGCCCAGCGGCCGCCTCAGTCAGCGACAGGAGGTGCCGCTCTCGGAGGCAATCCCTGGGTGCATACAAGGGTCTTGGAGGAGCTGCCACGCGCCAGCCTTCCAGGCCCGAGCTAGAGCTGTCTGCATCCCAGCGCGCTCTTTGAGTGCCGAGGAGACTCCTGAGGACTGTTTTCCCACCCTTACTCACCACGGCCCTGCTCGGGAGAGGGATTGTCACCACCATGCAGGTCACTTCAGTCCAGTCGCTCAGTCGTGTCCGACTCTTTGCGACCCCGTGGACTGCAGCACGCCAGGCCTCCTTGTCCATCACCACCTCCCGAAGCTTACTAAAACTCATGTCCATCGCGTCGCTGATGCCATCCAACCATCTCATCTTCTGTCGTACCCTTCTGCTCCTGCCCCCAATCCCTCCCAGCATCAGGGTCTTTTCCAATGAGTCAAGTCTTCGCATGAGGTGGCCAAAGTATTGGAGTTTCAACTTCAGCATCAGTCCTTCCAGTGAATATTAAGGGCTGATTTCCTTTAGGATGGTCTGGTTGGATCTTCCTGCAGTCCAAGGGACTCTCAAGAGTCTTCTCCAACACCACAGTTCAAAAGCATCAATTCTTCGGCGCTCAACTTGCTTTATAGTAGTTCAACTCTCACATCCATACATGACTACTGGAAAAACCACAGCTTTGGCTAGATGGACCTTTGTCAGCAAAGTAATGTCTCTGCTTTTTAATATACTGTCTAGGTGCAGATGTGGAAAAAGAGAGCTTATGTGGCTTGCACTGGCTTCCACGCAGCAGGCAAAGTGGTCTTTTAAAACATATCTGGTCCTTTTCTCTCTGTGTGTCTTAAATAAAACTTTTTTGTTTTTTAAATATGCTGCCAAGTCACTCCTCTGCATAAAACCATCCCTTGGTTTTCCATTGTGATTAGAATAATACCTGAACTCTTGACTAAAGCCCACACAGAGCTCTGAACAGTTGCTGCCTACCTCTCCCAATCTGATCAAGTCCCCCTCTGCCCCTCTTTCACCTCATTCAGCCACACAGGCCAAGCTCTTTCCATCTCAGGGCCTTGGCAAGTGGCTTTTTCCTATACCGGGAAAGCACTTAACCCTGCTCTTTCACTGGGGTGGGGGTGAGGGGGATCTTTTCATCATCTGTGTCCCTGCTGTAATGTCACCTCTCAGAGAAGCCATGCCTGACTATGCAATCTAAAGTCAGTTTCATACCACACAGCACTTACCTGAAATTATGGTGTTTTACACTGTCTTATTCACACTGTGTCCACTCTGCCCAGAACAGTGTTTGGCGCTAAGTAGATCCTCAATAAATATTTGTGGATGACATGAACGAGCGCTTCATTCCCAGTTCCCAAATGCTCGTGAGTAGTAGGACTGGGATTTGAACTCAGGTCCCCCTAGCTCTAGGGGTGCTCACGCTCCTCCATCTACCCACCGTCTTTCATTTTGTGACTTCATGTACAGAGCTGAGTCAGTCCTGCAGTTTGTGACACACCATCACTGTGAACAAGGCCCCTCTTGAGTTATGTTCGCTTATTTTCCCTCCTTCACCCCTGTTTTTCCTCCTGCCTTCTGTGGGACCCCACAGCACTGTGCTCAACCCGCTGCTTTGAATCCTGTCTGGCTCCACGTGGTATTGGCTCATACGTGGGTGTGTTTGCAATTTACATAGTATCCTGTATAAAACTCATTCTGTTGTTTACATTTTTACCTTCAACACTAATGTTTTCCACCTGCACCTCATTTTTGCTTCTACTAACTACATTCGGCATACCGTGTTGAGCATCCAGCACTTTTATTATCCACCACAGCCCTCAATGATATACACTTAGCTTGGCCTCAATGCCTCCATCACATGAGTCGCTGTTGTGAACATCTTCACATTGTCCGCTTTTGAAGAGTGCAAAAAGCCCTCTTGAAGTAGGACTCCCAGGCCGTAGGGTAGATGTGCCACTGACTTTACAAAGTATCATAGATGGTCTCTTGAGTAGCTGTACAAATTTGCACTCCCACCATACAGGTTCCAGTTTTCTCTAGGCCCTCAGTATTCCAACTTTGTAATGGCCGATTAATCTAGATTTTTTTGAGGGAGCTGCACCCAGAGGCATGTGGGATCTTTGCACCCTGACCAGGGATTGAACCTGTGCCCATGGCAATGGAAGCATGGATTTTTAACCACTGGACCACTAGGAAAGTCCTATGACTGATGAATCTAAAGTTGGGTCTCTTTTTCATCTGGTGTCTCTGACAACGGGAGAATTTGATCAGTTCTTCACACACATGTCAGTTGATGGTGGTTCCTCTTTTGTGAATTGTCTGTTCCTACCCTTTGATCATTTTTTTTTCTGTTGTGTTTCTAGCCTTTTTCCTGCTGCATTGCATGTCTGTACTTATCTAATTAATCCCTTGCTGGGTTTTGTTGCATATATCTCCTTGTTCATCTTTGTCTCCTTACTTTGTCTAAGTTGCCCTTAAAGAACCATCGTCATTTTTGTATAGTCAAATCCATCAGATTTGTCGCACTGGCAGTCCAGCCTTCTATGCGCTCGCTAGCTTTGGGATCTCGGAGGGCCAGGACAAGGTGGAGGGGAGTGAGGCACTCATCTTGGGTGAAAACTTTAAGGTGACACCAAAAAACTCAGTAAGCAAGATGAGCAATATTTTAATACATTTATCTTTTAATATTTGTTTGTTCAACTGTGTCATGTCTCAGTTGCGCACACAGAGTCTTCATTGTGGGATGTGGAATCTTTTCATTGTGTGTGGGCTCCAGAGATCCAGGGCCCGTTAGTTGTGAAGCTCAGGTTTAACTATATGTAGGATCTTAGCTCTCTGACCAGGGATCAAACCTGTGTCCCCTACATTGGAGGGCGGATTCTTAACCACTGGACCATGAGGGAAATCCTCAATGCATTATTTTTTTAAAAAAATCAAATTTGTTCACAATGAACAAAATATCAAAATTTTGAATAAAAATGGGATTAGATCTTACATGATCCACTGTACCCTGATCAGGACCTTGCTTTGAGCAAGTTACATGACCTTTCTGTGCCTCAGTTTCCTCCTTTGTCAGATGGAGCTAATAATAGTGTGTTTCCTTCTCAGGGCATTAATTTAAGATTAAATTAGCACATAATCAGCAGCATAACACAGTGTCTGGCACATGTCAATACTTGATCAGTGTTGAGGATTAAAACAATTCATGAGATCCTTAACCCTATAGTTTCTACCTTTGGACAGGGTGCAAGAAGACATCCAGATTTATTTCAATGTAGAGTGAGCTTAAATAGCATATTAAAAAGCAGAGACATTACTTTGCCAACAAAGGTGCATCTAGTCAAGGCTATGGTTTTTCCAGTGGTCATATACTGATGTGAGAATTGGACTGTGAAGAAAGCTGAGCGCCGAAAAATGGATGCTTTTGAACTGTGGTGTTGGAGAAGACTCTTGGGAGTCCCTTGGACTGCAAGGAGATCCAAGCAGTCCATCCTAAAGGAGATCAGTCCTGGGTGTTCATTGGAAGGACTGATGCTGAAGCTGAAACTTCAATCCTTTGGCCACCTCACGTGAAGGATTGACTCATTGGAAAAGACCCTGATGCTGGGAGGGATTGGGGGCAGGAGGAGAAGGGGACGACAGAAGATGAGATGGCTGGATCACATCACCGACTCGATGGACATGAGTTTGAGTAAACTCTGGGAGTTGGTGATGGACAGGGCAGCCTGGCGTGCTGCGATTCATGGGGTCACGGAGTCGGACACGACTGAGCGACTGAACTGAACTGAACTGAGAGTGACTTTGCTTCCTCAGCACTATCTACTAAACAATCAGTTCTTTCTCCTTCTGAACTGTGGTGCCATTTTTATCAGACATCAAGCATGTCGTTGCTAACATACATATCGATTTTAAGGTCTGATTTTGGTTCCTCTGGTTCGCTTGACTAATTCTCAGCCAGAACCATGTGCTTTTTATTACTGTGGTTTGCCCTGAGGTTTAATATGGCAGGGAAAGTCCTCTGCTTTGGTCATCTTTTTCAAACTTGATCTAGCGTTTCACAGACTTTTATTCATCTACAAAAGTATTACAAAAATCTTCTATAAATATCCTCCCAATTATCACTGGGATTTCACTTAATTTTTAGATTAGTTTCAGAAGAAATCACAACTTTAAATGTTAAACTGTTCCAGTCATTAACAAGGTATGCCACATCAGTTATTTGTATTTTAAAGTTTTTTTTTTTTTTCTCCAAAAAGCTCTGGGCTGTGTTATTTCCTAAATACTTTCTGATTTTTATTGCTGTTTATTTTCTACTACATTTTTGGGTGGGTTATTGATAATGTTAAGAGTGTTATTAATTTTGTAACATTGCTGACTCTAATTTATTAGAATTGTCTGTAGATTCTGTTGGATTTTCTATGTAGATATAATCACTAATTTCCTTTTCTTGGTTTATTGCTTTGGCCCGGACTTCCAATACTTTGCTAAACAACATCATTGATAGGGAACATTCCTTACTTTGTTCCTGATCTTGAAGGGAATGTGAGTATTTATCTATCATACTTAATTGCATGTGGCTTGTGTCATTCTCATAAAGTTCCTCTTCTGCCCTATGAGTTTTTATCATAGTCACCAAAGCAAATTTCATCAAATACTTTTTCTGCATATTTTGAAATAATTATATGAGTTTTCTCCTTTAATTCACTGATTTGATGAATTATAATAATGGATTTTTTTTCTTTTTGGTTAAAGGGCATGGCATGTGGGATCTTAGTTCCCCAACCAGGGAGGAACCGAGCCTCCTGCACTGGAAGTGTGGTCTTAACCAGTGGACCACCAGGGAAGTTCAGTAATGGATGTTTCTAATGTTAAACCATTCTTGGTTAAATCATTCTTGGAATGAGCCTTACTTGATCTTTTTTTTTTTATTCCTTTTTCTTAAAAATTATTTATTTATTTGGTTATGTTGGATCTTAGCTGAGGTGGGCTCCAGCACATGCAGACTCAATAGTTGTGGTGTTCGGGCTCAGTTTCCCGAACATGTGGGATCTTAGTTGCCCAGCCAGGGATTGAACCCACTTCCCCTGCATTGCAAGGCAGATTCTTAACCACTGAGCCACTGGGAAGTCCCCTTTTTTCCTTTTGAGAAAGCATTTTAAAGTTTTAATTGTGGGTAATACACATGAAATTTATTGCCTTAAACATTTTTTAAGTGCAAAGTTCAGTAATGCTTTGTTGTTGTCCAGTTTCTAAGTCATGTCCAATTCTTTGTGACCCCAGGCACTGCAGCAGGCCAGGCTTCCCTGTCCTTCAGTATCTCCCGGAGCTTCCTTCAATATCTCAAACTCATGTCCATTGAGTCAATGGTGCCATTCAACCATCTCATTCTCTGTCATCTCCTTCTCCTCCTGCTCTCAATCTTTCCCAGCATCAGGGCCTTTTCCTGTGAGTCGGCTCTTCACATCAGGTGGCCAAAGTATTGGAGCTTCAGCTTCAGCATCAGTCCTTCTAATGAATATTCAAGGTTGATTTCCTTGAGATTAATTGGTTTTATCTCCTTGCAGTGCAAGGGACTCTCAAGAGTCTTCTCAAAACTAAACGAAACAAAACAAAACAAAAAGAGTCTTCTCCAACACCACGGTTGGAAAGCATCAATTCTTCAGCACTCAGCCTTCTTTATGGTCCAATTCTCACATCCGTACATGACTACTGGAAAGACCATAGGTTTGACTATAAGGACCTTTGTCGGCAAAGTGATGTCTCTGCTGTCTTCCTTTGTCATAGCTTTTCTTCCAAGGAGCAAGTGTCTCTTAAATTTCATGGCTGCAGTCACCATCCACTTTTGGAGCCCAAGAAAGGAAAATCTGCCACTGTTTCCATTGTTTCCCCATCTATTTGCCATGAAGTGATTGGACCAGATGCCATGATCTTTGTTTTTTGAATGTTGAGTTTTAAGCCAGTTTTTTCACTCTCTTCTTTCACCTTCATCAAGAGGCTCTTTAGTTCCTCTTCACTTTCTGCCATTAGGGTGGTGTCATCTGCGTTTCTGAGGTTGTTGATATCTCTGCTGGCAATCCTGATTCCAGCTTGAGCTTCCTCAGCCCGGCATTTCACATGATGTACTCTGCATATAAGTTAAATAAGCAGGGTGACAATATGCAGCTGTGATGTATATCGTAGTAGTGTTGCAGTGCCATTGAATATATTCACAGGAATTGCCTAGTGGCCTACTGGTTAGGATTCCAGGTTTTTGTTGCCATGGCCTGGGTTCAAACCCAGTTTGGAGAACTGAGATCCTGAAAGCCATGTGGCAAAAAAGCAAAAACACAACAACAAAAAACTATGTTCACATTGTTGTATAACCAGTCTCCAGGATCTTTTCATCTTGCAAAACTAAACTGTACCCATTAAACAACTCCTCATCTCCTTCCCTCCCCCCACTCAACTACCGTTTAACTTTGTCTCCATGAATTTAACTTTGTCTCTAGGTACCTCATATAAAGGGAATAATGTATTAATAATATTTGTCTTTTTGTGAATGGCACTCATTTAGCATACTGAGGCATTTTTATATATATTAGTGGATTCATTTAGGATTTTTCATATCTATGTATGTGTGCGTGCATGCACAGTCATGTCGGACTCTTTGCCTCCCCAAGGACTGTAGCCCTCCAGACTCCTCTATCCATGGGATTTCCCAGGCAAGAATACTGGAGTGGGTTGTGATTCCCTACTCCTGGGGATCTTCCCGACTCAGGGATCAAACCTGACTCTGTATCTCCTGCAGTGGCAGGCGGATTCTTTACCCCTGCGCCAACTGGGAAATCCTTCATATCTATATTTATTAGTAAAATCGGTGTAGACTTAACTTGCTTTATGGTTTAAGTATCTTTTTTAGAATCAAGATTAAACTAGTCTCATAAAATATCTTGGTTGACTTTCCCTCTTTTTCCATTTTTCTGGAACAACCTGTGTAAGAATACAGACTACTCGTTGCTTCAGAATTCGGCAGAACTTGCCTGTAAAACTTCCTGTGCAAGTGAAAAACAAAAGCTAAAAACAAAACATGCTTCCCTTTCGCCCCAGAGGTTCCACCTCTCTCGGGGGACTTCTTGGGGGAAATGAACCAGCATAAACATCTGAAGCCCTCAGCACTTGGGGCAAAGGGGACGGACATAATTCTTCCCAGTTACGGAGTGAGGACAGTGCACAGACCCCAAGACATTCCCTTTATTTGGTTACCTAAACCTTGGGCTGAAAGGAGATCCAACCAGTGCATCTTAAAGAAAATCAGTACTGAATATTCTTTGGAAGGACAGATGCTGAAGCTGAAACTCCAAAACTTTGGCCACCTGATGGGAAGAAATGACTCATTGGAAAAGACCTTGATGCTGGGAAAGACTAAAGGCAGGAGAAAGGGATGACAGAGGATGAGATGGTTGGGTGGCATCACTGACTCTATGGACATGAGTTTGAGTAAGCTCTGGGAGTTGGTGATGGACAGAGAGGCCTGACATGCTGCAGTCCATGGGGTCGCAAAGAGTCGGGACACGACTGAGCGAGTGAACTGAACTGAAACCTCGAAAGTGGGAGAAGACTCTTAGAGCTATTCTTCACTAGTTTCCAGAGGCGGAGAGATACGGTTTAGCCTCTGAAGTGCCTCATTTCTGTCATTCCTATATTCCCTAATATTCACTGGGGACCTACTACATGCCAGACACCGCGGTGGGCCCCGTGGTGACGACACGGCTAGCCCGGACCCCACAAGCGGCTGTCGGTCTCCTGGGGAGACTAGGATTCCCACGGGAATACAGAAACCCTCCTCCCCCTCCTTCTTACACCTAGATTGACTGACTGATGGAAGAGAAACATTCAGGATGGACATGCACGACTACTGTGCTAGGCAAGCTAAAAGAAAAAACAACAGGAATACACAAAAATAGTTTTAGGAGGTGGCCTTACGCATGCCGGCCTTCCCTCCCCCCAGCTCTGTAATGCTGTCGTGCTACTTCTGCAACTTTAAATAGCTTGGCACACGGCCACTTGGGAGGACCCAAACCAAATCGGTTCAAGGACACAGTTCCTAGGGACGCCCCAGGCCCCGCCCCGCCCCGCCCCGCCCCGCCCCGCCCGGCAGACTCCGGCCCCGCCTCTCTCACAGGCCCCGGCCCCGCCCCTGGCCTGACACGCGCGCTCAGCCGCGGAGCAGAGAACCAATCACAGCCCGCTTCTACGTTCGGGCTCTTTACGGCGTCTGCCCTTAGCCAAAATGGCGCCAGCTCGGAAGTTGCCGAAGTTCTAGAAGTTGCCGAAGCAGGTCCGGAAGCTGCCGAGCGAGTCCGGAAGTTGCCGAAAGAGAGCAGCGGGGAAGGAGGATGGCGGATATCATGGCAAGACTCCGGGAGGACGGGATCCAAAAGCGTGTGATACAGGAGGGCCAAGGAGCGCTCCCTGACTTTCAGGATGGAACCAAGGTTCGTGTCGACCCGCTTCCCCTTAACCCGTCGGTGGCGCGGTGCGCATGCGAGGCGGGAGGAGGCCTTAGGCGAGAGATCGCGCATGCCCAGACAGCAGTGGTCGGTGACCCTACCGCTCACATGCCGAGCTCGACGCTGATTGGCTTGGAATTAAGTAGAGGGTGAATTCGGATGCGTGAGCTCCGCCCCCTGGCTTGGCCGGCTGGCCACATAGGCCAGGGAGGCCGTCAGTCATCAATAAATATTTTGCGGTAGGTGGGGGGTGTTGATCCCACTGCTTGCACAGACCCAGCTCTGGAGAAGACCCCAAATGGGAAGCCTGGGTTCTGGGAGGGGCCCCTTGTTAAAGGTCTGCTATAGATGGAAGGAAGGGCCTTCTGAAAACGTAGACCAGCTCCCATTGCTTAGATGGGAAAACTGAGGCCCTGGGATGCACAGACCCAGAGAACAGGCTACGGGGTCGGTTCTACCAGAGGAGAACCCTTTTAACAGCTTTTCTACCGCTCTTCGTGGCATTGGGTCGAGACAGATAAGGGCTGAGAAATAAAGAGCCCCCCATCTTCCTCCTTTGCACATCCAGGATCCTAGCTCCAGCCTCTTCCACCCCTCCCTGCCCCAATAAGGTACGCCTCCAGGCTTACCTCCTGCTCATGCAGGTCCTTCTGGAGGGCCTTTCCCAGTCGCTGGGCCTCCTGGGGACAGCCCCTGTGCCCAAAAGAGCAGTCACACAGGACATGCGTATTGAGTGAATGAGTAAAAGTCCTGGCACTGAAAATAACTGCAGTGACATATCCTTTTTTTTTTTTTTTTTTTTTTGCTGTGCTGGGTTTTCATGGCTGAGCATGGGCTTTCTCTAGTTGTGGAGAGTGGAGGCTACTCTCTAGTTGCCTCCTTCACAAGCTGCTCACTATGGCGCGCAGCCTCAGTAGCTGTGGTACACAGGCTTAATTGCCTCATAATATGTGGAATCTTCCTGGACTAGGGATCGAACCTGTGTCCCCTGCATTGGCAGGCAGATTCTTAACCTCTGGACCACCGGGGAAGTCCTGAAGTGACATATCTTGTTGATGACTAGAACAGTCGAACATTTAAAACCTACAGGGGACACCAAAAGTAAGAACTACTGTGCTGACAAGAGCTGTGCAGAGATGGCAGAGGTAAAGCTCCGAGCCTGGCTCACAGGAGTGCCCTGAGGCCGAGCTGCATGGCCCTGGTGATCGGTGATACATAGAGGGATGCTTCTGCAGATGAGAGAAGGGATGTGGGTGAAGTTCCCCATGGGTTGGGGCGGGGGGGGGGGGGGTGTTGGTGGCCTTGAAGAAGGTCTTGGCAAGGGAGATCTTGGATGGAACAGACACCAGTTGGAGAAAACACCAAAAATAGTGATGATCTGTGAACAATGACACTGAAAGAATAGGGACAAATAAACTAAAAAGACAAAAACAATCACCGGCATTGATTGAGGGTTCACAAGAGCATGGTGCTCGATGCTTCACAAGTTTGCTTTCATTCTTACAAGGCGAGGTAGGTACTGTTGCTAACTCCGTTTTACTGATGCGGAAACGGAGTTCAGAGGGGTGGCGAGGGGTGGGAAAGAGTGTGGGTTCCTCTAACCATATCCTGTGGAGGGTTCAGTCTCGAGACTTCTCTTCAGTCACCCTGAGATGATCTCATCCAGGTTCGTGTCTTTTAAGAAACTCTCCATACATGCCTGGATCATTCTCAAATGTGTGTGTCTAGCCTTCCCTCCCCCTTAAAGTTGATATCTGGTTTCCTACTCACCTTCTCCACCTGGATGTCTCATTGGCAACTTAACCTGCTCCCCTCAAGCCCTCATCTCAAGGAAGGGCCCTTCCAGCCTTTTGGTTGCTCAGGCCAAAAACCTCCCAGTCTCCATGCTTCCTCCTCCTGTTCTCACAGACCCACCCCACCCCACCCCCCCACCCCCGGCCAGCAGATCCTCAAGATACACTCAAGATCTGACCACTTCTACCACTCCCACCGTGGTTCAGGCTGCCTTCATCTCTCCCCTGGGTTATTCCAGTAATGTCTTAACTCATCTCCTGCTTCTGTCTTCCCGGCTTTCCTTCCTGTCTCATCCCCACAGCAGCAGAACCTATATCAGATTATGTCCCTCCTCTCCTTGGAGCCAGTGGCTCCCACTTCAGAGTGAAAAAACAAAGTCCTCACCACGGGCTTTAGGCTCTGTGGGGTCCCTCCCTGCTGACCTGATGACCTTGTACCACCCCTCCCCCTGGTTCACTCTGCTCCTGCTGCTGTGCTGGCCTCGCGCTTCGTGAACACACCACACACTGCCCCTCTGCAAGGCCTTTGCACCTGCTGTTCTTTTGGCCAAGAAATTTCCCGCCCCTTCCTACCTCAGCATCTCTCTGGCTTGCTTCTCCTGTACTCCTTTCAGACTCTCTGCTTTCTCTCTCTCTCTCTCTTTTTTTTAGGGGGAGGGGGAGGGCACACAGTGCAGCTTGCAGGATCCTAGTTCCCTGACCAGGGATCGAACCTGAGCCCCAGCAGTGAAACTGTCAACTCCTAACCACTGGACTGCCAGGGAGTTCCTTCAGTGACTCCGGCTCCCTGAACTCACTGTGCCTTACCCTGCTGCGTTTTGATGTCTGATCCATAGCATTTTGCTCCACCTCACAGAGCGTGTTTTGTTTGAGGCCCGTCTCTTTCCTTTAAAAGTTCCCTGTGAGCTACATGGGGGCGGGGGCTTTTGTCTGTTTTGTCAACTGCCAGGCCTAGCACAGAGCTCAGGCAGGTAGTTGTTTAGTCACTAAGTCGTGTCCAACCCTTTGCGGCCCCATGGACTGCAGCACGCCAGGCCTCCCTGTCCACCGTCTCCTGGAGCTTGCGCAAACTCATGTCCATTGAGTCGGTGATGCCATCCAACCATCTCGTCCTCTGTCAATATTGTTGAAAGAATGGCTAAAGCCAGACCCCTTGGGCTCTCATCCCAGCCCATCCACCCATTCGCCATGTGACTTGGACCCCTTCCCTCCTGGGTGGCGCGGTAAAGGTCAGGTGGTGAGCCCGGTCCCTTGTGCCACCTGCAGGCTGTGAGCTGGCCTTGTCCTTGTGGCTGTGGCAAGGCCGTGCCCTTGTCTGATCCCGTTTGCGGCCCGCAGGCCACGTTCCACTACCGCACTCTGCGCAGTGACGAGGAGGGCGCCGTGCTGGACGACAGCCGGGTGCGTGGCAAGCCCATGGAGCTCATCATCGGCAAGAAGTTCAAGCTGCCTGTGTGGGAAACCATTGTGTGCACCATGC
Organism: Muntiacus reevesi; assembly: GCF_963930625.1. Lineage (NCBI taxonomy): Eukaryota > Metazoa > Chordata > Mammalia > Artiodactyla > Cervidae > Muntiacus > Muntiacus reevesi. The sequence goes on from NC_089253.1 coordinate 43,095,661, forward strand.
GGGAGGGGGAGATCGCCCAGTTCTGCTGCGATGTCAAGGTACCCCGTGCCCCGCGCCTGCCTGCGTCTGTCTGGCCACACCCAATTCCCCATCCTCTGCCCTGGCCGGGCCATCACCAACTCCCTCCAGGGCTCTGCACTACCAGGACACTGGCCTCCCCAGTCTGCCTTTTCCTCTCCTTCAGCCGGACTGCAGCCAGGGACTGGTTCTCAAATGCAATGATCGCTATAGCTCCTTGCTTCAATCCCCTCTGCTCCTGGTCACTGTTGAGTTGAAGCACAAGCCATAGATGCCCACGTGGCCCCTGCAGGGCCTCCCTCTCACTCACCTCCCTGTGTTCCCATCTCCTTCTTAGCCAACATCTTCCTTCCTACTTCAAACTAATTCCTGGGTCACCACCCCCAGGAAACCTTCCCTGACTACTGGTGTTTGACTTGAACCCCTCCTCTGGGTTCTCCACCCCTCATACTCTGCATGGCCAGGATCTGGTCCTTTGTCTGCATCTAGGCTACTTCAGGGCAGGGATTGGGCCTGTTTACCTTGAAAGTGCCCAGTGTGGGCCAGCCCAGAGCCAAGACTCAGAACATATCTGCTGACTGGTTGAACATTAGCTGAGCAGTCAGCCCCGAGCCGACGACAGGGTCAGTGAGAAGAGCTGGTTAGGCATGGGAATGGTCTGACTTCTGCCATCCCAGCAGATGTTCCTAGTGAAAGGTCAAAAGCTAGGTCCCTGGGACTTCCCTGGTGATCCAGTGGTTAAGACTCTGCACTTCCAATGCAGGGGGCGTGGGTTGGATCCCTGGTCGGGGAACTAAGATCCTACATGCTGTGTGGCCAAAAAGTAAAAAAATAAAGTGGGCCGACACTGGAAAAAAAAAAAAACATAAAAAAGCTAGGTCTCCAATGCCTGAGGGTCCTCCATGAGGATTTTGAAGTTGCTGCCCTAATCCCAACTCAGAGAGGGGACCTGAAAGGGATGGGGGTGGGGCCAGAGAGAAGAGATGCTGGGAACAGAGTATGGAAGGGCCCCTGGAACGGTGAGGAGCCCAGCTTGTGGGCTGCAAACCTGGGAGGAGGACAGGTAAGAGGTAAGAATTCCACTGGACTTGTCAGAGCTTGGGAGACAGGTTGGCAGTGGGAGCGTGTGTTTGTGTGTGTATGTGTGTGTGTGGCGGGGGTGGGAAGCGTGGGTGTTTGGCTTGAAAGTGATGGAGGGCTGGGAGGCCAGGGGAGTCTGGAGGGAAAAGTCTTCCTGGGTGTCGCCTGAACCAGGTGCTGGTTCTCTGGGCCTGTGTCCCTTCTCAGATGGTGATGGGGCAGAGGGCGGGGCCTCTTGAGCCCACTGCCAGCCAGCACGTGCTGACAGAGCCCCCCATGCCCACTCATCCCCTGCAGCACGTGGTGCTGTACCCACTGGTGGCCAAGAGTCTACGCAACATCGCAGCCGGCAAGGACCCGCTGGAGGGCCAGCGCCACTGCTGTGGCATCGCCCAGATGCACGAGCACAACTCCCTGGGCCACGCCGACCTGGACGCCCTGCAGCAGAACCCCCAGCCTCTCCTCTTCGACATTGAGATGCTGAAGGTGAGGGGCCCCCAGGCCAAACCCCTACCGCCGAGCTTCAGAGAGGGTGCCCGCCCTGCCCGCCTGCCCAGAGCTGGGGGCCTCCCTGACTGTTTGGGGGCCTCCCTGACTGTTTGGGGGCTGGGGTGGAACAGGCCCAAGGACGCCTGGCAGTGCCCTCCCTCCTGGGGCCCCTCCCCGCTCCGCAGGTCTCTGCCAAGACAGGGCTTTTCACCATCTTGCTCACTGCTCTCTTTCTAGAACCCAGCACAGTGCTGGGCATGCGGGAGATGCTACATACTTATTTGTTGAAGGGTCACTGGATGAAGAAGTGATTCTGCTTCTGGTACCCAGTGTCCTGGGCCCGGCCAGCCCAGAGGCTGACCCCGGGCCCTGAGCTGGCCTATGCCCCGGCAGGTGGAGAACCCTGGCACGTACCAGCAGGACCCGTGGGCAATGACGGATGAGGAGAAGGCAAAGGCGGTGCCAGTCATCCACCAGGAGGGTAACCGGTTGTACCGCGAGGGCCACGTGAAGGAGGCCGCTGCCAAGTACTATGACGCCATCGCCTGCCTCAAGAACCTTCAGATGAAGGTGCTGCCTGGAGGCTGCGGTGGGTGAGGGGAGGGGTCAGGTGGGGCCCAGGGGGCCCAGGTTTCAGCATCTTTTGCCCTCTCCCTGCCTCCGTGCCCCCAGGAACAGCCTGGGTCCCCCGACTGGATCCAGCTGGATCAGCAGATCACCCCACTGCTGCTCAACTACTGTCAGTGCAAGCTGGTGGCCGAAGAGTATTACGAAGTGCTGGATCACTGCTCCTCCATCCTCAATAAGTATGATGGTGAGCGCTGGGCGCTGGGTCACCAGGGCCAGGGGCCGGCGGGTGGTCAGGCAGGCAGCCTCCTCCATCGCCTCTGGGCCTTCAATATCACCCCCATTCTGAACTCCCATGGGAGCCTGACCCAATCTCTCCCACCCAGGTGGGGCCTTGGGCCCTGCTGTGCCAGCGAGGTAGGAATGGGGCTTGGGGGTGGGGTTGGCATCCTCAGGGCAGGAGGGCTCCGTTCACGCCGGGCCCCTGGTGCCAGAAGTCAAGGTGGGGTGCTGGCTGGCCCCCCTTTCTCATGCCCTCGTGTGTTTGCCGCCCACTGGCACCCCCTGCAGACAATGTCAAGGCCTACTTCAAGCGTGGCAAGGCCCACGCGGCGGTGTGGAACGCCCAGGAGGCCCAGGCTGACTTTGCCAAGGTGTTGCAGCTGGACCCGGCCCTGGCGCCTGTGGTGAGCCGCGAGCTGCGGGCCCTGGAGGTGCGGATCCGCCAGAAGGACGAGGAGGACAAGGCCCGCTTCCGGGGCATCTTCTCCCACTGATGGGGCCCCGCCGGCCCGGCTGCCCCATCCGCTGCTGCTGCCAGCCCACCCCCACCCCACTATATCATGCTTCTCTGTATATAAAGGCCTTATTTATCTGTCTCTCTCTCCCTCTCTGGGCCTGCCGAGCTGATCCACTGGGAAAGCTGGGGTCATTGCCCCTCATTTCCTGGTACTCGGGTGGTTTGGGGAGGCAAACAATTGGGATTCTAATCCCAATTCCCCGTTCATCAGCTCTGAGACCTCTTTGGGCCTCCATGTGCCTGACAGACGAGCATGGTCTCTGTCACAAGGGAAGTGTTTCTTGCTGGCCAGGGCCAAGGTGCCTGGGAGCCTTCAGTCTTAAGCAGGGAGAGGAAGCAAGTGCAAGCCAAGAGGCTTAGTGCCTGGGTGATGTGGGCTCCCAGCGTGGCCCTCCCCATTGCCCCCTCCCAACCCCCAGTCCTATGGCCTCATCGCATGCAGGCAGTGGTTCCCATGAGAAGCCAAGTCTGGGCCCCTGGGAACTGAAAGGCCGGCTCAGGTGGGGAGGGGAGGCTGACTCTCCAGGCCCCAATCTAGGCCCTGCCCTTTGACCTGCTGCCTGACCCTGGGCACATCCCAGCTCCTCTTTGCCCTTCAGCATCTCTGTTGAACTAGAAACTGAGCTGGGCCGCCCTGTGATGCTACACTGGTGGGCAGTCAGGCGGAATGCAGGCGGCGTTTATTTCCGTGGAGTCACACACGCTGGAAAAGCCTCTGGACCCTTGCTGCTCCTTCCTCCAGCCCCCAGGGCTGGGTCCCCCAGCATGAAAGGGAACTAACACTGAGGGCAAAGAGATGCAGGCTGTGGGGCTGGGGGCCAGCCTTCCACAGGCAGCCACAGGGGCTCCTCAGGTGTATGAATAAATAACCCAAGTCCAGCCACGGTTGGGACCTCACTCTTCACTGTCCAGCTTGAGGCTGATGCTCCGTGCCTTGCCTCGCGCCAGGGTGGTGGGCGGGGTCCCTGGGCCCTCCCGCTCTGCCTGGCTGGGGCCCCTCGAGCGGAGCAGCTGGCTCTGTTTCCGGAGGAAGTCCACAGGGGCAGCCCCACCATAGCTGCTCTTGGCCAGGGCGGCCCTTGAGGGTCCCGCGGTGGGATGAGGGTGGGAGCCAGCCTCCAGCTGGCCCAGATGGGCCACGTAGCCATCGGACAGGAACTGCGGGCAGAGGTAGGCAGGGTGAGGGGATGGCTGGTCTCGGGCCCACACACTGCCCTCACCTGCCCTTCCTAGGCTCTGGGCAGTGCTGGCTGCAGTACCGGGCTGGCACAGCCTGACCAAACCCCGCCGGGAAGCCTGCCCCTCCGAGCCTCGTCCTGAGTTTCCTCATCTGTAAAATGGGGTTTTGGAGGGAAGTAACAGCAGCTGACATTTAGCAAGCACTTGCTTTGTGCCTAGGCCAGTGCTCACTGACATGCAGTAAATTATGGTCTCTTCGTGACAGATGCGGAGATCTGCGCAGGTTTATCCTTTCCATTTTATAGACAGGAAAGTGAGGCTCAGAGAGGTCAAGGCTTGTGCCCAGAACCATGCCAGCGTGGAACGAGCACCCAAGGTCTTGCTCATACTCCAGCTTGAGTTACTCATTCTGGCCTGCCCGGCAGATTCCAGCTGCTCCTGACCTCCCTGATCCTAGGAGAAGCCCAATTTCCTTGAAGCCGGCCAGCCTGTTCATGCCTCCCTCCTAGGTGCTTCTTAACAACATAAGTAGTCCTCACGGCCCAGACTCAGGCTCCCAAGCCCCAGCTGGCTCTCAGCCCCACCCTCATCGGCCCTCACCTGGCACTGCGCCTGCAGCTTCCGCACAGCGCGGCCCACGATGTAGGTCTGGCTAGGGGGCAGGCCCAGCGCCGCATACACGGCCACGTCTTTGGGGGACCCGTAGCCGGCCACGAAGTTCAGTTCCACCTGTGGCCGGAAAGGCCAATCAGCAGACCCCGTGGGGCGGGGCGGGAGACAGGGGGTGGGGTCTGGTGGGCGTTCAGTGCGGAAGGCTTAGGGGCGGGGCCGCTGAGTCTCCATCACCAGGTCTAGCTGGGACGGTGGGACCAGCCTTGACCTCAAGGACTCGAGAGATCCCTGCGGGGATGTGCGGTCTGTTGGCCTGGGAGCCGGGGCCATGCGGGTGGGAACAAATGGGCCTACTCCCGGGGCAATCGGGGGTTCGGGGGCCCTCCCCAGCCACCACACCTCCTGCACCAGGCTCTGCAGGAACATCAACTTCTGGCGCAGTGGGTCGTGAGTGAGGCCGTCGCAGAAGGAGACGACGCCGTGGGGGAAGTTGTGCTGCGACAGCCAGGCCACCACGCGGTGCTTCTGCATGTCGGGACGGCCCGTCACGTACACGATCAGGTAGCCCGCGTCCTGCCAGTGCCTGCAGGGTGGGGCGGCGGTCAGCCCCGAGCGCCAGGGTGGGGACCAGTCCTCACCGCGAGCCGGGGAGGGGAAGGGGCAGCCTTTCCTACCTGACCACGTCCACGGCGCCGGCGCGCACCTTGGGGTCGCTGCCCATGATGGACACACTGGCGGTGAAGGAGCCGTCGATGCTGAAGACCACGGCCTCAGTGCCGCGGGCCACCACCGTTAGGCAGCACTCGGCGTAGGTGTGGTCGCCCCTACGGCCCGGAGGAAGGGGCTGTGTGAGCGGCGTGGGGGCGGGGCCCGCGGGACCCCGCCCTGCAGAGGCCGGGCCGCCCCGCGCTCACCTGACCACCATGCGCACCGGGTAAACGCCGACGCCCAGAGCACGCTCCAGGGGCACCGGGAAGGTGAGACGGCCCGAGCTGTTGGTGACCTCGGTGCCGAAGTGGATCCACTTGCCCGACAGCGGCTGCGTCATGATGTAGATGTCCACCTAGCAGGGAAGAGGGCCGGAGGGTCCCCCTGAGCGGAGCGGAGGGAGGGGGAACCCCTGAGCGGTGCGGAGCTGAGCGGGGGAAGGAGGACCGGGTTGGGGGATCAACCCGGCAGCTCCCGCTTGGGGCCAGGTCAGCCCGGAGGGGGCCGGTCTACATGGGCCTGAGGCCTCTGTGTCCTAACCTTCTCTCCCGTGAGCGTGACCACATCCAAGGGTCCGTACATGAAGCGCCCGTTCAGCACCTGGGGGCGGCCCTCGCACACCACCGTGTCGCTCGCTCGGTGGTTGGAGGTGACGTTCTGGCGGGAGGAGACAGTGTGAGCCCGCCGCCAGGAGATGACAGGGAGGCGGGAAGAGCTGATGAGGGGGACCCGCGCACAGACGTGTGCGCGCGCTGCCTGGAGGAGGCGGGCCCGCTCGCTGCGAGAGAGGGGCGAGGCCCGAGGGGTGGGCACTTCTGCTGACCCCGATCAGAGGTCGTGGGGGGTCCTTGTTCGGACTGCAGTTCCAAGGGGCGGAGGCGATATAGACCCAGTGCAGAGGCTGAGAGAGGCGAGGCGAGCGCCCATCCGAGGCCGGACTTGGCGGAGGGGGCGGGGAAGAGGGAGGGGAGGAGACTCGGTGGTACCCGGGGGCGGGGCCGAGGCAGGAGGAGGCGGGACCTGGGAGGGGCTTAGGGGCGGGGATCCCAGGGAGACTTGAGGTCGCCAGGGGCGGGGCACGGACCCGAATCTTGACTTGGGTGCGTTTGCGCTGCCACTTCTCCCTGGGGAAGGCCGGGCTGTAGATGGACGGTTCCTCACACTCGGTCAGGTGTGGCCGCTCCTTCTCGATCACCTGCGCGGGATGGGCCCCAGCGAGGCCACGTGAAGTGGGGGGCGGGGGAAGGGTCCCTGGGACTGCCCCTCCCCCAGCCCCGGCTCCCTCTCCTTGCCCGCTTCCCACCCCTACCCCCCACCCCGCATCCCTGGGCCCACCTGTCGCAGGATGAAGGCCACCACGTCGGCCGACTCCCAGTAGCTGGCGTGGAAGAGGTGGGGCAGCGTGACGGTGGGGAAGGCGGTGAGCGCCTCCGGGCAGTACAGCGAGTAGTCAATCCGCTTGGTCCCCCACCAGCGCTCCAGGACTGCTCGGCCACGGTGGGCAGTGAGTCAGGGATGGCCTCCCACCCCGGGCCCACCTGTCTGGCCTCTAGGGCTCTTCCCTCCCTCTCTTCCACCATCCCTGCTCTTTGCTGAGTCCAGAGTTGGGTGCTGGGGCCCCCTCGTTCCAGAGCAAAGGGTGTCTCTGCTGGGCTTCAGCAGTGGAACAAGTATCCGCACCCCCACCACTGCCCCCCACCCCCAGCGGGGATGGCTGGCTGGACTTACTCTTAACCACCTCACTAGTGGTGCTGGGGGCAGTTGGCTGGGCTGGCGGGTCACCGCCCAACTCACTGCCCTTCCAGAAAGCACCGCTGGCAGACGTGGGCGTTGAGGGCACCAACATTTCCAGCTCCTCCAGAAAGAGGCCTGAGTGGGTCTGCAGAGTGTCGGCTGTGGGTGGAGGGCAGCCTCAGTGGTGGGCAGGGCCAGGCCTCCTTCCTGTCTTCCCACTGGGGTTCCAGGACCGCTCTGCCTGCACCTCCCCCACCTCCGCTGCCAGCCTTCCCTGGTCAGGTCTGGGCTGAGGCTGAACTGCCCCAGCGTGTGGGTGGACGCGAAGGGTGGGGGCATTCTCCCCTCTTAGCTCACCCCAGCAGCATTCCTGCCAGAATGCCTGCCACCATCACCCCAATCCAAGCCCGCTTGTCTCATGGGGCCAGATGGGTGCTCACTTACATGCATGTGTACACAACCCACACCAGGACGTGAACTCAAGTGCCCATGGAGACACAACTGCATCCCTAGACACGGATACAGCACCCCTTCACCCCCCGCCCCAGTGGTGGGTGGCTGCTCTCGAAGTCACTGCCTCCTTTCTTTAGCCCAGTCACCACCACTGCCCCCAGCGTCTGGGCAGAGGGTCTTGGGGATCCAGACTGCCCAAGGGGCCAGGGGAGGGCTCCTGGTCCTGGGAGTGGTGACCTGAGAGAGTAACAATGATGTAGGAACTACCTCTTGGGGCGGGGGGTGGTCTATCTCCATCCCTCACTGTTGGGGCCCTTCTCCTCTTTTTCTGGTTGAGTGCGTACCCAGCAGCAGAGATGAGCCATCTCCCAGAGGGAACTTCTGGTAGCGGGGCACTGCCAGGGGGGCGATGGCCTGGAACTTGGGGGCCAGCAGGGGCTCAAGGCGGGAGGCGCAGGGGTCAGCTGCGTGGAAGAGGTTGTAGATCTGCTCGCAGGCTGGCCGCATCTGGGCCACTGGTACCCAGAAGATAAAGGAGAGAGGGGGTTCAGCTGGACGTCCTGGGAGGTAGGGGTGGTGGGGAGTAGCTCCCTGACATGCTGGGTGACCCTGAAACAGCGCTTCCCAGACTGTACTCCCTGAGAGGTCCCTGGGGTCCCGCTTAAAAGTGAGACAGGTCTCGGCTAACAAGGGATGAGAGCCTTTGATTTGCTGATGCTCGGGATGAAGCGTTCCCGAGGCCTCTTGGACCCCTTCTCAGGAAGGGCATCTGGGTGTATGAGTTCCTCCTGGTGCATGCTGGGAAACGTGGCCTTGGCAAGTCCCTTCTTTCTGGGCCTCAGGTTCCTCCTCTCTAGCCAAGCCACTTAATTTGTACAGTGGGGAATGGCGTAAATCCTCGAATTTCTGGTGAGAGGGAGAGGTTGGAGGAGCTAAGGGGAGAGGCAGATGGAGGAGGAGGCGTGCCCCCCACCTGCACCCCAAGGGCTCACCCTCCAATGTGGGCATCACGGTTTTGCGCAGAGCCAGCACCAGGCCGAGTGGGGAGCCAAAGAGGAAGAAGCCGGAGACCTTGAAGTCAAGGCGGGCGGCACAGGGGGCACCGTCGGGAGCCTCAGAGGTGGCAGTGGGTGGGCAGGAGGCTGTGCTCGCCCGCCGGGGCTCCCCAGAGGAGGTGGCTGGTGGAGCTGCCTGCAGGCTGCGTGCGGAGGTGGCCGTCAGCGCTGCCGCCTCTGCAGCCCAGCACAAGCCCAGTTTGGGGTTGATGGAGTGGGAATATCACCTGTTTTGAGAGCCCTCAGGCTCGGGACCAGCCATGTCGCTGGGGGTGCACTGGGTGGGCAGGGCAGAGGGTTCTGGACTGGCCCGGCCCAGCCCCTCGGCCCCCTCTGCCAGGGGATCCCGCACTGGGCCTGCCTCCGGGGAGAGCAGCTCATTGTTCTAGAAGGAGCAGGAGACAGAAACATCCTTAGAACTGGAGATAATCAATTTCTACTTATTTGGAAGTGAGGAAGGAGGCGTGGGGGTTGGGCAGGGACTTAGAGCCCAGAGCCCCAGAGGGGATGGACAGAGGCAGCAGGGAACAGGCTGGAGAGAGGTCAGATTCTGGGGACAGAGAACTAGAGCAGGGGAGTCTCCTCGCCGCCGCCCCGCCCCACTCCTCCGGTGGAGGCGGGTTCAGCCACACTGACCATACTTCCACGGCGGCTGCTGCTCCGGCTCCCGGTGCCCACGCTGGCACTGTGGCAGAGCGCATCAAAGCCCAGGATCCCACCGACGCCGTCCCCGATCAGGACCACCTGGGGGAGAGGGCAGCGCGGTCAGGAGGGGCTGCAGCAGAGGCAGGAGGGTGGGGGAGGCTTGGGCGGCAAGCTCCCGGGGAGCACTCCTAACCCCTGACCTGCCCGCAGAAGCCTGCGCCCTCGGAGGAGCGCAGGAAGGCCGAGTAGGCCTGGTTGGTGCGGGCGATGACTGTGGCCACGGCGCCCTGGTATCGGGATGACGAGGTGGCCAGCAGCGGCAGGGCAGCCAGGGGAATGTGGTCCTGGGAGCGGGACAGGCTGTCCCCATCATGGCTGTAGGGGCTCAGGCTGTAGGAAGAGGGGTGGAATGGATGGATGGGAGCATCCAGGCCCGCCTCTGCCCCCTCTAAGTCCCCCGACCTGTTGGCAAGTCCCAGCACCATGGGGGCTTTGTGGGGACCACCAGTATCCCAGAGGGCTCTGTGATGGAGCCATAGGCTAGAAACTGTGGTCCAGCTGGGTGGGTGACTGGCCCAGGTGTCTGGTTTCCTGGCCTCCTCCCCTCGCCCCCCTCCATGGGGACCTCTCTGGTTCCAGGAGCCTCCAGGTGGCTGTCCACACCTCAGGGACCCTGTGTGTCCACCCCCCCTTCCACCCCCTGACCAGTACTTGGAGACGAGGGCATAGGCGGCGGCGCAGATGGGTGGGCAGGGCACCAGGCGCAGCGCCACGTGGCCCAGGGCCTCGGGAAAGTGGACACGGGTGACAGCCTCGAAGGCTAGGCTCAGCGTCTGCACGTCTGCCCGCTTGGAGTCGGCATCTCCCGGGCCCGAGTCTAGGATGCTGCCACTGTGCAGGACGAGGAAGAGGGCGTGGACCGCGCACGTGTCTGCCCCCAGCTCCCCGGCGCTGTCTCCATCTGGGCCCTGCGGGGGGGCACAGTGTGACACCAGCATCAGAGCGGTGGCTGGTGGGTGGCCGGGCAGAACTGAGACGCGGGGTGGACGGCCATACTCACTTCTGAGTCCCTGGGTGCCCGGGCCCCGTCCCCTAGGTCTTTGGTGCCCTCGGTTCCAGGGTCTGTGGGATGGGGAGAGCCAGGGAGAGAGACTGAGGGCTCTGTAGGGATGCCCTCATCTGGCACTTCAGGTGCCCCTCCTCTCTGTCTGCCTGGGCACTCCCCCCGGTCCCCATCTCCCTCGGACCTCCCCCTCTCACCCGACCCCCCCAGGTCATTTCACACTTCTAGGCCTTTGCACAGGCCAGCCAGTCCCTGCTGTTCCCAGAGACGCCTTTCCCCACAATGCCCATTTGCCTGGAAGATTCCTTCTGATCCTGCCCTGTCCCATGTGGTAGCCACGAGCCACATGTGCCTGTTTAAGTCAAAGTGAATTAAAATACTATGTAAAATTCAGGTCCCCAGTCACACTCACCACATTTCAAGAACTTAAGAGTCACATGTAGCTAATGATGAGTACCTTTCCATCATGTCAGAAAGTTCTTTTGGACAGAGCTGGTCTAATTCTTCGAAATCTGGTTTAGATCTTACTTCTTACATGAAGACTTCCTGGACTCCAAATGAATTCTTCCATTCTTTGTTCTATGTCTTACATTCCAACCATCCATACATCCACCCATTATCCACTCATCATTAATGATCCACTCATCAGGGTGTGTTTAAAGAGCACCCTTTCTGGGTGGACATTCATCTTAGGACCCCGTAACATCTAGGAATGAGCAGTTCTCTGATTCCACCACTTAGGGGGTGCGGATGGCCGGTGACCGGATAGGGGATCTTTACCTGGTGTCCCCTCAGCCTCCATGGGGGAGGCAAAGGCGTCTATGAAGTCGTTGGAGTTCCATTTGGTCATCTCCTTGGGGAAGACCTCGTCACTGTCCGAGAAGCCTTCTGAAGAGACCAGGGACTGTGTCATGGGGTGGTAGGAGCTGCTCAGGGATCCCCCCGCCCCCGACAGGGCTGAGGTGCTGACCATGGGCATCAAAGAACTCGTCCTCGGAGCTGTTCTCAGAGTCCCGGGCGATGTTCTGCATGCGCCACTCGGACAAAGTCTGGGGAGACACGCCCCCTGCAGGGCCACGTGGGCCTCAGTCTGGGCATCTGGCCAGCCCGAGGGCCGCTATCCCCCGACACCCCACCGCCAGTCCCTGTGCCTCAGCCTCACCTCCATGCTGGGATGAGTAGGAGGAACGGGAGGATGAAGACCATTGCTTGCTGAAGCTGGCATCGGGCGAGGCATCGGGGCAGGGGGGTGCCTCGGGCCCGTCGGGGGTGCCAGCGTGGCTGGTGCCGGCCCGGGCCTCAGTGCTCGGCTTCCCTGGGGGCTGGGCCTCGGGGCCCTCACTGCCTGTGTTGCACTTGGCCATACGCTGTGCCAGCATGCGGGCAGTCTCCTCCTCTAGTGCCCGGATGTCAGCCATGCTCAGCTCTGTCCACTCGTCCTGCCAGCACCAGGCCTGTCGGTGGGCCCGCAGCATTACCCGGCGCAGACCTGTAGGTGCCCAGACATCAAAGCCGTGCCCTCCCCACCCCCACCCCCGGCCCTGGGGTTTCCTGCCGCTACAGCCGCATACCAAGCCCTTGAATTCCCTTGAATTTGGGTAATGGCTCCCTTGCGCACACCATCCACCCAGAGCCACGAAGTAGGGCAGGGTGAGTGCTGTCCAGGAGATGGGAGTGGGAAGTGGGGCACTCTTGTTCCTGTCCCACCTACCTCCCTGCCCATGGCCTCTTTTATCTCTCCAGACATCCCACCTCTTAGCTCTGAGCCCACCCCGACACCCCAGGAAGCTGGGAGCAATGTTTGTTCTTGCTCTTTCAGCTGGCTTCCTGCTGACTTCATCAGAGGAGTTAACAATTAAGGCGTTAACAGTTAATGAAATTGTTGATGGTTAATGAAGGTGTTAATAGTTAATGGAAGTGTTGGCACTTAATGAAGCAAAAACACTATACCCATTCTGGGATATTTTCATCTTAGCAGAGGAATAAAGTTAGAAACCTCAATATCTAGGAAATAAAGTAATAATGATTGAATTATAAACTTCTGGAAGGAAATGCATTAGAATCTTAGTAATGGTTATATGTGGGTGATTTTCACTTTTTTTTTTTTTTTGGCTGCATCACATGGTGAAAGTGAAAGTGAAAGTTGTCTCTTTTGTGACCCCATGGACTGTATAGCCCACCAGGCTCCTCTGTCCATGCAATTTTCCAGGCAAGAATTCTGGAGTGGGTTGCCATTTCCTTCTTCAATGGTATGTGGGATCTTAGTTCCCTGATCAGGGATCAAACCCAAGCCTCCTACATAGAAAGCACAGAGTTTTAACCACTGGACCGCCAGGGAGGTCCCTTAATCTTATTTGTGCTTTTTGGACTTTTTCCAAATTTAGGATAAAGAGCCTGTATTACTACTCTCTGAGCTAAATTTCCTCATCTGGAATCATAATAGCCTTTACCTTGAGGGGTGTGGGGGGTATGAAAGATATCTTGTATGGGAAGTGATTAGCAGAGGATTTGGCATCTTGTGATCAATATCAGCTTTTGCTATCTGGCCCAACTTTTTCCTTATTTACAAAAGGGACAATTAAGGAAGCAGCTCCCTGGAGGGGAGATTCCATGAGAGTCCATGGTGGAGTGGAACCCAGGTCCCTGGGGGCCCCCATCCTTCTTCCTGTGGGGAGCCCACCATCAGACCTGGGAGGTGGGGCAGGGCTAAGCCACGGGAGTATGACCTAGGGCCTGCTGGAGACCAGAGCAAGAGGATGGAACTCAGAGCTGGGGTGGGAGGGACTCTGACAGCGTCTAGCTTCAGCTTGCACTCCACAGCATGTTGCCACTTACAGCTGGTGACCCTCCTGAGAGTCTCTAAGCCTCTCTTGACCCACAGAACATTGGTGTCTTAGAATTTCAATGGATGAGCAGCCTCATCTCTGAGTGTCTGAACCTGCATGAACCTCAGAGATCACGTCGCCAGCTTCTTGCCCTCCTGACTCTTCCCTGTACCTCAAGGCAGGCTCCCCCAACCCCAGCTAGGCTGCGCTGCTCCCCTCTGCCCCAGCACCCAGCCTATCAAATGGAAAGGCTGGCTTTGTGTTTCTGTGTCCCCGGCAGACTGGGAGCATCCCTGCCTCAAACACGCGGCCTAGTGCACGCTGGGTAAGTGAAACCTCCCGGGACGGGTGCTCACCAACATCATGGATGAACTGCTCGATCTTGGCCTGCATGCCCCAGTAGCGGAACTCGACCTTGCACAGCTTGTAGGCGCACATGAGGGGCCCGGTCTGAGCTGCTGTGCGCGCCCAGTCATCAGCCAGCGGTCCTCGGCCTGTCTTGGCCGAGCGGTACAGCCGGGGGTCCTCTTCTGCTTTGTACTCGCCTGGGGCCACGGCATCCCGCACGATGTCGATGGTATCTGGGGGGTTCAGGCAGCCCTGAGCAACACCAGCCCCCTCCAGCCCGTGCTACTCCTCCCCCACCTCGGGACTGGGAGGGCAGCTTTTCACGCACAGAAAGCCTAGGCCAGGAACTGAGCCTGGGACTTGTCAGAGGCCACCTGTCCAGGTGGCAGGTGGCCTGAGCGGGGCTTTGGGGTCATTACTGGCTGTAGGTCTCACCCAAGATGCGCTGTCTCCGCTCAGCCCCACTCAGGTTGAAGACATTGGGCTGCTGCCCCCCATCGGGCAGGTAATAGGTCTCAATTTCAATGGAGAATTTCTCCACAAAGGGGCAGGTGTACCTGGGCAGAGGGCAGGGGTGAGGGTCACCGGTGGGTCCATCAGGGCCATTCCCCTCCTGGCCCCTGACCCGCCCCACCCACTCACCGGGTTCGGGTGTAAGGATAAGCATTCCAGGATTCCTCCTCCACCTGCAGGGCGGCCTTGGGCAGCAGTGCCCGGAACCAGCCTGGGATGTGGGAGCCCACGTGGTACACCTTGTGCGTGTACTGTCCACTGCCGCCCGGCCCATCCGTGTAGGGCCGGTTGGCCAGGATCTCCACGCCACTGCCCTCGCCACTCGACTCCTCTCGGCTCTTTTTCTGCAGCCCAGGGCAAGAGGAGGACGGGCAGCTCAGTCCTAGCTCCGCTCCTGGGATGGGCTCCCCAGCTAGGCCTGGTCCCCTGCACAGCTCTGAGGCCCAAGTCCCAGCCTTTCTAGCTCTCTGAAATCCCATCCTGCTCCCCTGTAGCTCCTGGGGTCAGGATTACAGCCTCTGACCGGTCCCCTCTGGGGTTCTGCAAGCCAGGACTTGTTTAGTCATTCAAGTATTTGCTGTCTCTCTACTCCAGGCACTGTCTGGGCTTATATTCATTGGTATCTGTTGATGTACAGAGTAAAGACCCCTGCCTGCCCTTGTGGAACTGTACACTCCAGCGGAGGGAGACATAATAGACAGAAAACAGAAAAAAAGCATCTTAGAGGGTTCTAAGTGCTATGATAAAAAGAAAGCATAGACTAGGGTTAGGTGGATAGAACTGGGGGTTGCAGTTTTGATAGGATGGTCAGGGAAGGCCTCACTGAAAAGATAACATGACCATGATTTGAAGATGACTTGGGGGGAAAGGAGGGTGCTGAGCAGATATGGGGTGGGGGGCGGGTATTTCAGGCAGAGAGAGAGCATGTGTAAGCTCCTGAGGGGGATAGGCTGCATGCCCTGCCAGCAAGGGGCCAGGGTGGACAGGCTGGAAGAATCAAAGAGAGTAAAAGGGATCCCCGCCTTTCTAGGACCCCAACACCAGCTCCTGCCACACCCCTCCTAGCTGGAGAGCACTCAGATCCTGTCCTTATGTAGCTCTGGAGTTTGAACTTGGCCCACCCAACCCTCTGAGGCCAGATCCCAGCCCTCTTGCTTGCTCAGACTCTGGTCCCACATTTCAGGGGACGCCTCTGGAATGGGCACCGGTCTCCTCCCCTCCCCGGGCGCCTGTCCTGGCTCACGCTTCTCCACCCAAGCCTGGCTCCCTGCCTGCTTCCTGTCAGCCCAGACCTCACCCTCTGGGGTCCCTGCCTGCTCCTCTGACAGTCTCAGAGCCTGAGCCTCAGCCCATCTCCCTGACCGCCGGGGATGGCCAGGATCCTTCACCCTCTGGGAAACCCCTCCTAGTCTTTCTCTACCCCCTGGGACCCCTCCTCACTTTCTGCCCCCCACTCTTGCCTCCTCATGCGCTCCTCTCCCTACCCCCAGAGGATTACGGATTCTAAGGAGGATTAAAGGAGATCAGATGGGGGCTGAGCGTTTAGCAGGGGCTGGGCACTCGGGGTGGGGAGTGCCCTTCCATCCCTCTTCACAGGGTCCTTAACCACCCCACCCCTCCCCCACATCCGACTGGGGACGCTCTCCTGCTCTGTCAGGCCTGATCCCTCCCAAGCCCTGGGGCTGGACTGGAGGGGGATTGAGCTGGGCCCGGCCCCTAGTCCCAGGTGTGGCCTGCGCGCTCCTGCGGATACCCAGCATGAAGCATGCCCCCATCCCCTCCTCGGTCTCCTACTTGCCACCGCCCTCACCTGGATCATGTAGAGCTGGGCCACCTGGTACTCGTCCAGGCTCATGGGCAGCAGGATGTGGTACTCCTTGATGAGCATCCTGAAGGCGCTCGGTCGGCCGGCCGCGCGCGGCCTCCGCGGCTCCTGGCGCAGGGCACCGCGCGGCCGTCAGTGCGGGGCGGCGGCGCGCGGCCCCGAGCCCCGCGCGCGGGCCGAGGGGCTCAGGCGCGGGGACCCCATGCCCGGGCTCGCCACAGGGCAGGCGGCGGCGAGCCCAGCTCGGCAGCCAGCGCCGCGGGGGGCCGGGAGCCGCCGCGAGACTGAGCGCTGACCTCTTTTCCGCGCAGCCCCCGCCCCCCGCCCGCCCATCGCCATGGCAACCGCGCGCTGACGCGGGCCCCCAGGAGCCGCGGGAGGTGGCCGGCGGGGTGGCGGGCCAGCCTCCCTCTCCGGCCGCAGCGGCGTCCTAAGCCCCTCGGAATAGCATCTTTTGGGGACCCGCCCCCGGGAATCCCGGGGCCCCTCCTTCCGGGCCGCCTTCCACCACCGGCCCCTCGGGGCCCGCCCCCTGCATCCCTTTCCCCGAGTCGGTCCGTGTCCCCTACTCCTGGACGTCCACTTAGAACCTGTCCCCCGCGCGTCTCTCCGCGGAGCAGCCCCTGTGCATCCCCCTCTCCCCGCACTCGAAACTACCTTCAAAGACCAGATAACACCTCCGCCCCGAGACCTGTCTTCCCCACCCTGGAGGGCAGCCCAGTCCCCACTCTCCCCTTTCCTCGCATCGGTCCTGGACCCCCGGCACTCGTCTATGCAGCTGCCTCATTCTCCTTCTCCAGGGCTGACCACTCTTCGGGCTCTGGCTAAAAGTACCCCACGGGCCCCCGCCCTGCAAGCCCCGCTCCGTGTCCACCTGCGCCCCGACTTCGCTGCCGCCCTACCCCCACCTCGCACCCACTGAGCAAGCGAGAGGCCCCGTTACCCCCACTTCCCTCTGCTCCCCGGCGTCCCCGTCCCCCGCCGTGCTCTCGGTCGGCCCGCCCTCCAATGTCCCGGCTCACCTCTCGTCTAGGGTAGACGCCCCTCACCCGGTACGGGCGGGGGCCGACGGGCCGCGGGTCGGAGCCCCGAGCGCCCCCAGCCCCGGCCGCGGATTCCAGCAGTGGCCGGACCCTCTGGAGGCGCAGCGCGGGCCCATGGCCCCGATCTTCCTCCGGGTCTGCCCGCCGGCACCCCTCCGGTCCCTCCCCGCCGCCCGCCGCGTCACTGCGGCCGCCCCGCCCCCTTCCTGGGCCCGCGGCCCTCCCCACCCCGGCGGGGTCCGGGCAGCCCCGCCCGCGGCGGCGGAGGGCGGCCAACCTTGCTTCCTTCCCCAGGACGGCGGGGGAAGAGGCCCTTCTCCAAATGCTGGAGCTGCTTAGTCCGGCTGTGTTCTTTGGGATCCCCAGACACGCTGGGATCCTACCTCCACCCTGGCCCGGCCCTCCAGTGTGCTATGGAAATATGACAAGAGTCCCATCCCCAACTTCCCGGGCCCTGGGAAGCCGGGGCCCAGGGTGAGGGAAACGCCTCCCCGTCCCAAGTCTGGCCAGCGGTTGGTCTCTGACATCCCTGGCCTAGCCGGTGGGGTTCCGGTGTCCCAGACCTTCAGGTCATTCAGAGGGCTGCAGTCACTTTCACTTCCAGTCTTGGGGCTCCTCCCGGAACGGGGCCCCAGCGTTTTCCCCACCTGTATCTTCCGGGTTCACAAGTCTGGCCAATGGCTCCCAGACCCTGGGCAAAGGCTACCAGGGCCTAGGGTTGGGCTCTTGGGACCACACCCAGTTGGTTAGAGGGCACTGGGATGATGCAGGGCGGCCGGGCGCAGGGTCTCACCCACACTGGGGAAACCAGTTCTCGCTCAGGTCCTGGGGGTTGGGAAGCAGCCTGGCTCCCTTTCTTTCCTCTCAGGACTCAGAGACAGGGTGTATTCCGAGCCCCAGGGCTGATTCCAAGCTTAGGATGTTAGGGTGTTAAGGCATGTGAGGGTGGAGCTTCAGTGAACTGGCATTTCCAGCCTCCAGGCACCTTTCGTCCAGGGAAAGAACCCTCTGGGCTCAGGCTGGAGACAGAGCCCTCCAGCTGTGGAAGCAGCCCAGGCCTTGTGCTGCCCCCTGGTGGCATCTTGTGAAGGAGGGCAGGGCACTCAGCTATTGGAGTTCAACTCTCCACAAACAGCCGGCAGGCCGAGGGCCGGGGAAGGGCAGGCTCCCACTCAAGGTCAATGGGCAGTGGAGGCAAGGCAAAACTAGACTCCGTGGGCCTCCCTCCCACTCACTGTACCCCTTTCTCCCTCCCAGTCTCTTCTTTCCCTTTCTTCGTGGCCCACCAGGCTTAGCAGAAGCACCAGGCTCAGAGAAACTATGAACTGTGGGTTTCTCTGGTGGTCCAGTGGTTAAGATGCCAGGCTTCCAGGGCAGGGTCACGAGTCCACGGTGCATGGATAAAAATAAATATAATAAAATAAAATAAAAAGACTACGAGCTGAGAGAACAACTCCAAATTATATTTTATTTATATAAAAAGGGTGTATTTAGCAAAAGACACACTGAGAAAAGAGTTATTATGGCCCAGGAGAAAAGGCAGGGAGGCGAGGGGCCTTCTGAGGCCCTGCTGGGGGAGAAGGGGTCTGGGCAAAGTGGATAAAAGTCCTGGGTAAGTGCTGAGTGGTGGGGGCCACAGAAAGGAGACAGCTCCAGTTGGATCAACACTGTTGGCAGGTCATGGGTGAGACTCACAGTGACCTCGCTGCTAACTCTTTCGGGGGTTCCAGTTAGTGCTGCCGACTGGAGTTAAGAGCCATCCCACTGGATCCTGGAGGGCACCCACCAAAGGACACAGGACAGCAAGCCCAGGACGGGAAGTGCAACTCGGGGTGAAGGCCAGGGAGAAGCAGGTGCTCTGCAGTGGCCAGGAAAGATCCAGAAGCTGAGGTGGAGTCGAGTCCTGTTACGTGCGGGCGTTCCGCTCTGTCTCTGCCAGGCACTCTCTGACGAGGGCCCGGGCATGGATGATGCCTGGGGTGGGCAT
This sequence comes from Muntiacus reevesi, assembly GCF_963930625.1. Taxonomy (NCBI): domain Eukaryota; kingdom Metazoa; phylum Chordata; class Mammalia; order Artiodactyla; family Cervidae; genus Muntiacus; species Muntiacus reevesi. The sequence continues at coordinate 43,114,604 of NC_089253.1, forward strand.
GGGCAAGTAACATGCAGGATCTCAGCGACCCTCCACAGTCCCAGGTCTGCCCTCCAGAGGAAGACCCCTCCCTCACACCCCCTTTCCTTTCAGTGAAGGGGACTATAACGAGGGACTCGATGACATTAGAGGTTTAGCCATTAACCAGCAAATTTACCCCGCTGAAATACAACGTTGGATGGCATCACCAACTCAACGGATATGAGTTTGAGTAAACTCCAGAGTTGGTGATGGGCAGGGAGGCCTGGTGTGCTGCAGTCCATGGGGTCACAAAGAGTTGGACACAACTGAGTGATTGAACTGACTGACTGAAATTCCCTGGTTCTTCCTTAGAAACTGACTCAATTTCAGTTCACTTGCAACGCCTCTCTGGATAGTGATCCTGGCCCTTGTCTAGGCTTGGCTCAGGTGGCCTCCAGAAGTCTTTCCTTCCCTAGCTTGTGAAGGATTGTTCAGTGTTTGTCTCCTGGCCTCACTCACCTCTCTTCAGGCGCTCCATGGCGCTCTTGCTGCCAGCATAGGTGGGCCGGATCTCTTTGCCCATCTCTTCTATGACGGACAGAAGGTCGGTGTAAGTGCTCTGGGAGCCCTGGGCGCCAGGTGGTTTCATTGCCTACGTCAAAAGAGAACAGGGCAGTGAGTTCAGGCCAAGAGGGCGCCTCCAGTCCTTATCCCACAGGCAATCCCTCAGCTCCACTCACCTGCACATAGCCCATGGAGGGAGGTCCAAAGTCATTAAACAGTGGTCTGAAAGGGGCAGCGGCTCCCGGCACAGAGCCCGATGGTGATGGGACACTTCCAGCTGCAAGAGGAGCGAGTAAGCAGTCAGCGCTGGTCAGAAGCGCCTCCTCCCGGCGCTCCAAGCCTCGGACTAGATTCGCCCCATTCCCTCCAAAGGTACGCTCCATTCCAGGTCGCTAAACTTCAGGACAAGCCCCCTCCCTTGAGCTGCGCTCATCCAACAACCCTTACGCGACCACGCCCACTTTACAGGTCAGCAAACTGAGGCTCGGCGAGGACAGGCGGCGGGCCTAGTACATTGCAGAACTCGGGCTGTCTTCTCTTCGGAGACCTCGGCCGCCCGGGCAGGCAAGCAGGGATGGAGCTGGGTCCTCACCTGTCGGGACCGGGGTGCCGGGCCCAGGCGTGCTGGAGCCGGGGGTGCTGCTGGGGGCGGGGGCGATGGGCTTGTAGGACATCCCCAACTCCTGGGTGCGGCGGACGCCGGCCGGCCGCTCCTCCCGGGTTGGCTGCCTGGCCTCTGAGCCGCGCTCTGATTGGCAGGCCGGCAGCACGCCCCTGGTAAATAGAGCTCGGGCCGGAAGGGCGGGCGGGCACGAACGATCCTTCACTCCCAATTGGCGCGCGGAGATGTCACTCGGCCCTCCTCATTGGCAGAGACCGGCCCCAACAGGCCGCAACCGCTGCTGATTGGCCTCCGCCTTCCGGACCTCGCACCTGTCTGCTTCGGATTGGGCGGTGGCCGACACCCTCCACAATTGGAGAGTTCGCGGCCCGGGCCGGCGCGCTCTCAACCCGATTAGTCCTCAAGCCTAAGGGGCGGGGCTTCGGCAGCCTCAGAGCTGGGTCTGGTCCGCCGCGGTTCGCGCCGAGCCGGGCTTCCCCGGCGCGGGTGCCGCCCTCGCACCTCACTCACGTTGCTTTGTACGTCAGTGTCCCGCTGCCCCGTCCCGGTTCGGCTGGGCTGTGGCCGCCGCCGCCGTCACCGCCGCGGCGCGCGCGCGCGTGCCTGTCCTCCGCTCTCGGTGCCGGAGGACGCAGGGCTTTGACGTTCCCAGCCCCGCGCCCCACCCCGTGCGCTTTTACGTCACCTTTCACCGGTTCCACAACCTGTCCCCGATTCGCGCATGCGCCCTCCCCGAGGCCTCCTCATATGTTCCCATGGCAACGGGTCCTGTCCCTACGCGGGTGATGCGCCTCTCCCTTCCAATTGCCTGGACCTCGGGTCTAGGCTGGTGTAAGGTCCAAGGGCGACTTCAAAGACTCCTCAACCTGCCCCCCCGACCCCACCCCACCAAAGCCCCATGCCGGTGCCTCATCATGACAATCGCAGGAACAGCTCACCTTGAATACTTAAACTGTTTGCCCGGCCCTGTACAATGGACCGTCCTGGATCCTGGACTACAGCACCATCTGTAGGGGTCAGATTGATGGTTGGAAGCTTACATCATGTCCGCTAGCTGTTTGCCCTTGGGCAAGTCACTTCAATAGGCCTCAGTTTCCCCGTCTGTAAAATGAAGACATTCAGTTTAGTTCAGTCGCTCTGTCGTGTCTGAATCTTTGCGACCCCATGGACTGCAGCATGCCAGGCCTCCCTGTCACATCGCCAACTCCCAGAGTTTACTCAAACCCATGTCCATTGAGTCGGTGATGCCATCCAACTATCTCATCCTCTGTCGTCCCCTTCTCCCTCTGCTTTCAATCGTCCCCAGCATCAGGGTCTTTTCCAATGAGTCAGTTCTTCGAATCAGGTGGCCAAAGTATTGGAGTTTCAGCTTCAGCATCAGTCCTGCCAATGAATATTCAGGACTGATTTCCTTTAGGATAGACTGGTTGGATTTCCTTGCAGTCCAAGGGACTCATAAGGTTGTTGTGGGGATTAAATGCATATTCATAAAATGTCTACTGTTTCATTTTCCTTTTCCCTATCCATATCTCCACTCAGATCCCTCCCCTCAAATCTCATTTCTCACAACCCTGGATCTTAGACTCTCTTCCAAACATTAACCCTTTTGCCGAGACTCCTTAAAATCTCGTGCCCCTCCCTGCCCCCAGTTCTGTAGATTTTTCTCATCCCCAGGACATTGTTTATTCATTCAACAAACATTTTCTCACTCCATCCTCCATCTCAGGCCTTGTGCTGGACACTGATGGAAATGAACTAGTCATGGTTTCTGTCCTCAAGGAGATCCTAGTCTCAAAGACAGACAGACAGGGAAGTAAAGCCACACAATAGAGTAAGACAGTGTGGATTCCTGGGACAAGGAATTCCAGAGGGACAATTCCTTTGGAATTCAGAGTAAGGGTCCAGCCTTGTGACATCACAGAAGTCTTCCCAGTAGAGGTGGCTTTCAACAGGTGAGTCAACAAAGAAACTGATGTTTTTATACAATGGACTCTTATTCAGCAATAGAAGGAAATTATCCACCCACAAAAAGACACAGACATATTGCTAAGTGAAAGAAGTCAGTCTGAAAAAGACACATGCAGTATGATTCCAATGATATGACATTCTGGAAAAGGAAGACTTATACAGAAGGTAAACAAAGTATTGGTTGCCAGGAGTTGGTGAGGGGTAAAATTGAATAGATAAAGCATAATCCGGAAATTAGAAATGAGTGGAATCCATAAGAACAAAGACAAAAAGCACTGCACCCTAATTGATGAAGTGGTTTCCCATGGGAGTATGGGCTAACAATTCTCGATGTTGGAATGAGAAGTTACAGGTAAGTAAGGAGGATGAGGAGGCTAGAATGATCCATGTGGTAATGGACTAGAGTTGGAGATAATAGGAACTCATGTTTAGCTTGATATAAATATAGTTGGTTATATGCAGAAATATTTAAAATTTTTTATATTCGCATTAGTGTAAATATATATATATCCTCATTCTATTAGCTTAGAGTGCCTAGAAGCAACTTAACATCCGGATCTTGATTTCAAATACCATTCTCCAATAAAATGAAGCAGAGTTCCTTGGAGAAATGGCTGACTCTAGGACTGGGACAGGAAATAGGCAAGATAATTCTGGAGCAGCTAGTAGTGCCTGAAAGTAAGAAAATGCTAGAACAACACTCAAAACTCCCAAACCCAAGCCCCTACAGTGATGGGGATATGTCAGTGGGGCACAGGAGCCAAATGAAAGAGCTCTCAATGGCCAAAGGTGGAACACTTTGAGCAAGAAAATTAATACAATAGTACTGGATTATAACTTGTATAAAATAAATATGAGTCCATATTGATATAAAAGAGAGTGAGCAAATAAATAAATGGAGAAGAGACAAATCGACCTTTAACAGGATTGTATGTAACAGGAGAGAGAAAATGAAATGAGTAATTTTACAGTGCAGAAACCCAACAGAAACACTGCTCTAAGCAAAGTGATCAAGATCAAAATCAATAATGATGTCATGTTGATAGTATAGGCCCTTCATATGCTGGGATGAGAACCCCATTCTTTTTTAAATATTTATTTGGCTGTGCTGAGTCTTAGTTGAGGCATGTGGAATCTAGTTCCCTGACCAGGGCAATTGAACCCTGGCCCCCTGCATTGGGAGCTCAGAGCCTTAGCCACTGGACCACCAGGGAAGTTCCAAGATCCCCATTCTAACTGTGATAAAAGCAAACAAATGTCCCAGTTTAGGGACATTCTATAAAATACCTGACTGGTATTCCTTAAAACTGACAAGATAATTAAAAAAGAAAATTCTGTAAAACCATCACAACCAAGAGAACCCTAAAAAGACATGATGTTTAGTGTAACATGGTGTCCTGGAAGGCACTCTGAAACACAACAAGGGAAGAAGTGATGAAATCTGAATAAAATGTGGTCTTTAATAATAATGCATCACTATTAGTTCATTGGGCTTCCCTGGTAGCACAGACCGTAAAGAATCTACGTGTAATGTGGGAGATCCAGGTTCGATCCCTGGGTTGGGAAGATCCCCTGAAGAAGGGAATAGCTACCCACTCCAGTATCCTGGCTTGGAGAATTCCATGGACTGTGGGGTCTCAAAGAGTCAGACATGACTGAGCAACTTTCACTTCACTTCTTTAGTTCATGAGCAGTGACAGAGGTACCATTCTAATGTAAGATGTTACTAGAGTATCATGGTTCATTCTGTGTGTTGACCTGACTAGATCACGGGGGTGCCCAGGCCATAGGTCCAACATTATTTTGGAGTGTCTTGAGGGAGCATCTGGATGAGATGCATTGAATCTGAGTACTAAGCAAAGCAAATGGCTCTTCCCAGTGTGGGCTGAAGATCTGAAAGGAACAAAAGGGCTGAGCAAGTGGGGAGTTTTGCCTGCCTGACCTTTGAGCAGAACTCAGACTGGAACTTCCAACACTGACTTTTCTGGTTTTCGGGCCTTTGGGCTCAGACTGGAACTGTATCACCAGGTCTCCCATATCACTAGCTTGCTGACTGCAGATCTGGGGATGGCTCAGTGCCCATAATTGCCCGAGCCAATTCCTTAATAATAAATATCTTTACACAGTCACATCTCCTATTGGTTCTGTTTCTCTGGAGAGCCTTGACTAACACATGGGAGAAACTGGATGTGAGGTATTCAGGAGCTCCCTGTCCTGTCTTCAATATAATTCTGCAAACTGGGATCTACTCTAAAATAAGTGGATTAATATCCTTATCGGGTGATGGCTACCTGTCTGCATATGCATGCAAAAATTCACTGAGCTATACATTCATCCATGTTACTGAACATACATTATACCCCAACTATTTAAAGTGAAACTGAGACTGCTCTGGTGGTCCAGAGGTTAAGAATCCACCTTCCAGTGCAAGGGACATAGGCTTGATCCCTGGTCGGGAACAAAGATCCCACATGCTGCAGGGCAACCAAGCCTGAGCACTGCAGCTGCTGAACCTGCAAGCTCTAGAGCCTGTGCTCTGCAAAGAGATGCCCCCACATGCCGCTGCAAAGACCCAGTGCAGCCAAAATTAAAAATAAATAAATATATCAAGTGAACTTAACGTAAAAATCTCAACTGACAGCTTCTCTTGGAAAACCAGGAGATCCTGTAGCTCTAGCCTATTCCAACTGGCAGCAGTCAGCGGAGCTGGACGGCAGGTGCCCCCTTTAATCGGGGGAGGGGGTTCTTGGCCCCACATAGATGCCGCCTGCTTATTGGTCCTTCCAGCCCTGGTCCCTGCTCCAGCTGTGTCTACTTGGAACTTCTGGGCTAATAGCCTTTTTGGGGTAGGAGGGCATATGGGGGGTTTGGGGGAGCTGTGGGCACTTCTGATGCCAGCAGACACATGGCAGCCAATTAAAATCTCCCCACCAACCATCCCCCCTCCCCGCTTCCAACCATAGCACCTGCCAAGCTGGGGCCAGTGGGAGGCTGACCTTGAGCAGGGTCTGCTCTTCCCCTGGCCCATGTCCATCATTGTCCTCAGCCCCTGCAGAGGGGACAGACTTCTTCTCGGGCAGCAATGCCATCTGTGAGGGTAGGAAGAGGGAGGGTGGACCACGGCTCCCAGACAAGCTGTGACTCCCCCCTCATCCCCAAGCCTGCCAGACTGGCAGGAGAGATCACCTAATTGGGGATTAAGGATTAATTGTGATCTGCCAGGCAAGTGGTGATGAGGCTGCTGCAGCCAGCCCTGGCACCTCGGTGTCCAGGCTCCAGACTGAGCGAGGCTCTGGTGGCGGCCCGCCTGCTCTGTCTCAAGGCCATTTTGTTGGCAGTAGAGGTGGTGAGACCAGGCACAGACACTGAAAGCTCCTCCCCCTTCTGGGCCTAGAGGTCAAGTTCATTCTTCCTCCCAGCAGGTGGGAACGGTGGCTGGTCACGCAGGTCTAGAAGAGGCCTCAGCCTGTCCGAGGTCCACTCCGGCCTGAAGGTGCCCTTTCCGGTTTGCACTGTGACTCTACAGTCCCCAGGCCTGGCTGAAGTCCCCTGATGCTTCTTCCTAATGTGTGTGACTGTATGCCAGCTCCTCATCCTCATGGAGCCTTCCAGCACCAAACACAGGGGCCGAACCTGCCCAGGGGGCAATGGGGGACCATGGCCAGTTTCTGGATAGGAATGTGACAAAACACAAATGGCATTTTGGAAGAAAAACCTGGCAGCATGTGCTGCACGGCCGGGAGCAGGAAGAGGGCAGTAGAGCTGGGAGAACTCCGCACGTCGCTGAGACCCGGCCTCCTGGGTCCCTCGATATGGAAAATGGGGTTATGACGACCATGGCAGGGCTGGAGTGAGGAGCTGTGTCATTTGGTTTCCCTGGGAGGCAGACACCAAGATGAAGTTAGGAACGTCAAAAAGAGGAAGTCTGATGAAGAAGGACTGGGCAGAGAGTCGCTGATTCGAGGCTGACCTGACCACACCTTGGCAAACCTAGAGGGGAGCTCGGAACAGAGACCAGCTGTGTGCTCAGTCAGTGGTTGCAGGCTCCCGGGAAGAGCGAGGTGTGTGCCCAAAGGCTGAGATCATACACTGAAGGGGCCTGTCAGCTCCCTCACTCCCTGCAGCCCACCAGCAAGTATTTTCTTGCAGGGAGCTCTGAGCTGCGCCCCTCTAAGAGGAAATGGGATGGAGCTTGGGAGAAGCCCTTAGGCCTGTGGTCCTCGGTTGTAACCCCGGATCCAGCAGGAGCCCTTCACAGGGTGAGGGGTCACTATGTACCCAGCTCTGGGAGAAGCAGGTTGGGTTTACTCATCCGGGAACATTTCTCAATACTTGCTCTGGGCTGGCTGCAGGATTAGGGAGGGCCCCTTACCCACCCAAAGTTCACAATCGAGAGGACTTCACTTTGGGGGCCGGATACCTGCAGGATGAAGGAGTGAGCAGTGGAAGCTGTGTCCCCAGCTCGAAGATGCTTTATTGTCAGAGAGAGCTGGGTTTGGGGGCTCGGTGGAGGAGTGGGGTGGGGGTGTTGCAGGCAAGGGCTGTGCACACAGGTGCGGGCAGGGAGGAGAGGGAGAGGGGCCCCAGCTGGAGGTGCGGGGCTCCAGGAACACACTGGCAGGCAGCGGCTCTCGTCCCCAGTCCTGTCTGCTGCTTCCAGCTTCTGTGCAGGCTCAGCGAGACATCATTCGCACAAACTCTGCCAGGACAAAGCCAACATTTCAGTCTGCTCTCTGGACCTCGACCCCCCGGAGTGAGGCGAAGATACTGGCTTCTAGCGGCCAAGGGCAGGGCCTGCAACGGAGTTCCCTGAATTTGGTGGAGAATAGGCCAGGAAGAGGGGCTTTGTCTTATGGGGGGAAAAAATCTTGTAACTGAACCGACTTTCCTCTTTGCTTTGGCTGCTAGGAAGCTCGGGAACACTTCTGGGCCTACCTTGGAGAATTTCTACACACTGACTTTCCTTGTGTGTGTTTAGTCGCTCAGTCGTGTCCGACTCTTTCAGACCCTATGAACTGTAACCCACCAGACTCCTCTGTCCATGGAATTCTCCAGGGAAGAATACTGGAGTGCGTAGCCATTGCCTTCTTCAGGGGATCTTCCTGACCCAGAGATTGAACCTTGGTCTCCTGCATTGCAGGCAGATTCTTTACCATCTGAGTGACCAAGGAAGCCCTGACTTTCCTTGAAAGTGAAAGTGAAAGTCGCTCAGTTATGTTTGGCTCTTTGCGAGCCCATGGACTGTATAGTCCATGGAATTCTCTAGGCCAGATTACTGGAATGGGTAGCCTTTCCCTTTTCCAGGGGATTTTCCCAACCCAGGGATCAAATCCAGGTCTCTCACATTGCGAGCTGATTCTTTACCAGCTGAGCCACAAGGGAAGCCCAAGAATACTGGAGTGGGTAGCCTTTCTCTTCTCCAGCAGATCTTCCCGACTCCAGGAATCAAACCAGGATTAGCCGCATTGCAGACGGATTCCTTACCAGCTGAGTTATGAGGGAAGACTTTACTTTCCTCGGCTTCCTTTTATTATTTAATCCTTGTTTTCCCTCTGTTGGGAATGGGTAGGCTTCCTGGATCTAGATGCTGGCTCCATCCACTTCTTTTGCTAAGCACCCTCGCTTCCCTAGGAACTTTCTCCTCCCTAAGACTTTGTCCTCCTTATGGGGTTAAGCGTAGCTTCCTCCTAGGTTCTCCAGATGGTTAGCTGGGAGAGGAGGTAGGTGTGCTTAGCGCAGAGCCTTGCGGCTCTTCCTCTGAAAACTCGTGCAGGGTCCGCGGTGCTGAGCGTAGGGGAGCGGTGGGCGGTACCTTCGAAGTCCACCAGGCCGTCCCCGTTGAGGTCAATGTCGCGGAGGATCTCGTCCACCTCCCGTTGGCTGAGCCGCTCTCCCAGCAGGGCCTTCAGGGCCGCCCGGAGCTCACCCAAGCTGATGCAGCCGTCCCCGTTGGTGTCGAACTGCGACGACACCGGGTCACGGACCGAGTCATTAATTAGCGCGCCCCCTCCCTCACCGCAGACACGCAGGCCCCGACCCCGCCGGCCCCGGGGACCCCACCTCCCGGAAGGCGTCCCGCAGCTCCCGGACACCGATCATGTCCGCGGTCTCCGCCAGCAGCTTGGGGCCCATCAGCTCCACAAAGTCTTCAAAATCCACCTTCCCGCCACCTGGGGGCCACGCCCATAAGAGACCCGGAACCATCAGAGACCCCTGCCCAGCCCTGGGCTCCTCCACCCTCCTGGCCTCTGTCCCTTTCCCCGCCCCACTGAATGGGACTTTCCCTCCCTCTGGGTCTCCTAGGCTGTGTCTCCAGCTGGCTTCCCTTAATTTTCCTGAAGAGCTCAGTTGGGCTCAATTCCTGGCTCCAGTGGCTAGGCTGTGTGACCTTAAACAAGTCACGGGAACCTTTCAGAGATGGTGACTGCGTGCTAAGTCGCTTCAGTTGTGTCCAACTCTTTGTGACCCCGTGGACTGCAGCCCGCCAGTCTCCTCTATCCATGGGATTTCCCAGACAAGAGTACTGGAGTGGGTTGCTATTTTCTTCTCTAGAGGATCTTCCCAACCTAGGGTTTGAACCCTGGTCTCTTAAGTCTGCTCCATTGGTAGGCAGTTTCTTTACCACTAGCGGAGACTGTTCCCTCACCAAAAAGTGGGCCTGCTGGCCCTTGACCCACCCTTCTCATGGGGGATGGTGAGATTCTCTGGAGGCAGAGAGCTTGCCGTGAGAATGACCAAAGTCCCGGGTTCTGGGAGCCAGCCTGTGTAGACACCTCGGTTCCCTGGGCTGCCCGGCTGCCCTGACTGTGGCCATGGCCTCTGGAGAACTGGGGGTGGGACAGGTCTCAGGCACATACTGATTTGCTGGGAGATCTCGATGAGCTCCATCTCGGTGGGCATGTAGCCCAGCGTCCGCATGCAGGCCCCCAGCTCCCGGTAGCCGATGTAGCCGTCCCGGTCTCGGTCAAACTCCTGGAAGGCGGCCTGCAGCTCTGCCAGGCAGGGCGGGGTCAGTCCTTTCTGCATGTCCCCTGGGACCCCAGCCTGGATTAGACCTTCTCACCTTGGTCTAGTCATGTCCATGCTTTCTAAACAGCCGTTTCTCTTTTGCTACCCCAGGGCCTTTGCATATGCTATTCCTTTCATTCACTCTGCAGATATTTAAGGGACATCTGCTCTGTGCCAAGCGCTGCTTTAGGTACTGGGGATGTGGCAGTGAAGAAAGAAAAAGATGAAGGAGAGAAAGAGAGAGGGAGGGGAAGAAAGAGAGAAAAGGAGAAAGAAAAGGAAGGAAGAGAGGAAGGAGAGAGTGAAGGAGGTGAGAAAGAAAGAGCGAGGGAAAAACAATCCTTGACCTCATGAAGCTCACATTCTGGAACATTCTTGGTCTTTATGCCACCTATTCAAGGAGGTCTTCTCTCTCAATTCAGTCCCCTCTGGCTCCTTTGATCACTTCCTTGAGAGCACATAGCACCATTTGTACTGGCAATTGACCTGTTGACGTCTCTCTCCAGAGGACACAGGCCAGATCTATCTGGTTGGCCACGTTTCCCAGCGCTCAGAACTGTGCCAGGCCCACAGTGGGCACCCAGGAAGTGTTTGCTGGATGAATTAAAGGGGACCGTGTCCCGCAGGGAAAATAGAACCAGGAAACTGACAGCTGGGGATTCTCTCAACCCCGCCCTACTCCTTCTGGTCCCCGACTTCCCAATCGGATCCCCTGCAGCCTGCTTGCTCCTAGTTCCTCCTGGAGACTGCTCAGACTCCCGCCCAGTGCCCCCAACCCGGAAAGTCTCATTCTGTCCCCAACCCTTTACCTTCAATCTCCTCAGGCCGCAGCTCCCGGTCCTGAGGGGAGACAGAGGGGTTAAGAATTCCCTGGACAATCCCCCAGGTACCGGCACCTCCTCATTCTTGTTCTCTGGGGCCCCCCACCCAGCCCACACAACATGCAGGCACTGCTGTCCTCCCACCATTCCTGCTGATGGGCTGGGCATCTGGGCCCCCTTCCCTGTCCCCTGTGCCCCGCCTCCTGGAACTCCATTAGTCGGAGGTGGAGCTGGGGTTGGGCAGACCCTCGGGCTTGGCCATGGGGGCCTCGGGGTCACCACATCTCTCTGGTTCTCTCTCTTCCTCTTTGGGGGCCCTGTCCCCTCCCTGCCCGTCCCCTTGGTGGCTCCTGTCTCTGCCGTTTCTCCGAGTCGCTCTCTGCCCCACTCTCCTCTCTTTCCTGGCCTGTTTCTCCAGGCCCCCCATTTTGATCCTATGTTTGCTTCTCCACGCCTCTCTGTCCCCCACATCCCTAGATCCGCGAGCCTTTGCTGTGAGACCCCCACTCAGTCCTCTCCCCGCGCTCAAGGAGAGGCAAAACCTGGGGGCAAGGGCGGGGCCCGGAGGCAGGCAGGTGGTGGCCGTACATACGAGCTGGGTGGCGGCGATGCTGGGCCGCAGGAAGATGCAGGCGGGCCCCACCACGGTGGTGAGCGCGGAGTAGCCCTGGACGCCAGGCCCCAGGGCCCCTGGCTCCTCGGGACTGGGGCTGGGGCTGGGGCTGGGGCCCAGGCCATGGCGGGACCCCCCTGGGGGCGAGCCAGGCCACTGCCAGCGGTCCTGCAGCAGAGCCAGCCATGAGCTGGGGCAGTGACGCCTCTCCACCCTCACTTGCCAGTCTCTCCCGTCATTTAGAACCCAGCACAGGACAGTGGAACCTCACTATCAACACTCTTTACTAGAAGGGGCCACTCCCTTACTGTCCAGTGGGGCAAATCGAGGCCCAGAAATGGGGCAAGGCACAGGGCCATGGTCACTCCAGAGGGCAGGGGCAGCAGCAGGAAGGGGGCAGTTGGATGGGCAGCCGGGGTGGGGGGGGCCTGACGAGCTTGGCAGGGGGAGACCCAGAGGTCTGCAGGAGCCAAGACAAGGATGGGTCAGAGTCTGGGGTGTGCCAGGGAAGATCTTGGTCGACGGTGGTGGGTGCCAACCCCTCCATCCCCCTGCTTTGCCCACTTGCGACCCCAGTCGGGCCCTGCCCACCCCATCAGACCCTTTCAGGGTCCAGCCCAGCCTCCCGGCTTTGGCTTCTCCCCCTTAACCCTCCTACCTTAGGCCCCCGGTGCCGGGGCCGCTTGGCACAGTTTCCCATGGGCCCTTGAACCATGCCAGGCCTGGAGTCCTGGGGGCAGCCCAGGGCTGGGCCTCAGAGGATGCTGTGGGCTCCCACCAGCCCCCAGCTGCTCCCAGTGAGAGTCTGGGATCACTGCAGGGGATTTTCCAAGGGTTTTGTGGGGAAGATCGCGGGCGGGTGGGCAGGCGGGGAGCCCGGGGCACAGGGGCTTGGGTCCTAATCCGGGATTATCTCTGAGCATCTCTGCTGGTGAGGGGGGCCACTCGGGGCGCAAGGCTCCCCCTGGAAGGCACAGTCTCCGTGTGCTCACTCCTGAGGGTCTTGCAGACACTCCCCCTCCAGCATCCTCTCCCCCCAGCCCAATCTGGAGAGATTTAATGTCTTCAGAAGCAGGGCCTGGAACTTGGAGGAGGAAGCCAAGTGCCTTGATTGCCGGGGTGAGCTGGGTCATCTCTCCAGGGAATGGCAGACCCAGGAAGCACCTGCCCCTCCCCGCTGGACCCCTGCTGTCACCTCAGAGCATCCGCCCAGCCTGCCTGCCCTCGGCACCCCTGCCTGGACCTGTCCCGGCCCTGCTACTTGGGCAAGGACCCAAGGACAGCTGACTCTGGGCTCCGTGGACTGGAAACAGGGCTCAGTGATGGCAGAGGTGTGGGTGGGGATGCCAGCCTCCCTCTGGGCAGCTGAGCGGCTGCCGGCCCCTCCATCAGCGTGCGTGTCTGAGCTCCCCTCCCTGGGTTCAGCCCTGGGTTTGTCTGATGGGGCCCCAGCTAAGCCGTGGGGTCCTCGCTGTTCCCCCAAGGTGCCCTTAGCTGAGGATGACCCCACACCCCGTCCCCCTTTACCTGCCCGTAGGCGGCCTGCACCTGAGCCTCCAGTTCCCGGAGGAGCGCCCGCCGCCTGGTGGCTGCTGGGCTGGCAGGGGCCCGGCTAGGCCCTGGAGTGCCCTCGGAGGGGGTGGGGTCCCCCGTGGGGAGACTGCCATCTGCCGGGCCCCGGGGAAGGGCCATGGAGACGAGCGCTTGGCACCTCCTGCCGTCTGAGTGGCACTGCCCCACTCCACATTCCCAGGGCCTGCGGGAGGGTGGCTTTGTGGGCAGCTGCGGGTGTGGTCCCCGCAGGGTCCCTGCTACTCTTCTTCCTGATTCCGGCTTCAGGCGCTGGTGGGCCCCAGACCCTCCAAGCACCCTGTCTTTCCTAGCTCCCCGGACCCCTCGCACAGCCCCTCCCTGAAACCCTGCCTTGCCACCCGCCGCATTCAGGCTGCCACAGACCATGCCCAGGGCTCCTCGTGTCACAGCGGCCTCTCTGCCCATCTGCCCAAATGCCACTCCCCTCTGAGTCTGTGTTGCTCTCTGCCCCTCCCTGGCCCCTCTGCCCCAGGGGTCTCTCTGTGTCTGTCTCACATGCAGCTCTCGCTCCGCCCCCTGCCCCCTGCTGGCATCTGCCCAGCAGTGTCCCCGTGGGTCCCTCTGCCTGCCCGTGCCCGTCTCTTTGTCAGTTTCCTCCCTCTGTTGGGTGAGACTCTTTCCCACATCGGTCTGTCCCTCTTTCTGTCTGTGCATTCTTGCTCTTCCTGTTCTCCATAGATGCCCTCTCCCAGGATGGCTCCTGGACTCTGGAAAGACCATCCCCCTAAGCCCCATACCAGATCTGCCCCTCTTTCCCCCACCCAGAGCCCTGGGGTACCTCTGCACTTGTCCACCTCCCCACTTCCGCCCGCACCTCCCACCTAACCTGTGCCAATCTCCAACTTCCTGCTTCTCAGGGAGAAGGGTGGGGGTGGGCCAGGCAGCCTGCAGAGGCCTCTTGTGCGCCCCTCCCTCCAGGTTTTGCCCCCCAGCCCACTTACCGCCCAGCTGCCGGCTCCTCACCTCCCAGAATGAGGTCAGTTGTCCTGCCCCGGCCCTGCTCCGGGCCCCTCATGATTTATTCACCTGCCCCCCGCCCGGCCTTTGTCCAAGGGAACCAGATCTCACCAAGAACCTGCCACCTGAGCTGGTGGCGCTGGCCTCTCTTGGCCACAACATGGCCATCCATTCATGTATTTCTTTTGCAAACACCCGAGGTCTGCCGGGATCCAGCCCCGGGCCAACACGACAGATCCCGTCTGCTCCGAGGGCCCTGTTTTCAGGCACATCTAATTCAGAAAAGGGCCGAGAGACAGTCTCCAAGAGCTTTGGGGCATGGACCCAGGCATCAGGAAGGCATCATGGGGGAGATGGGCAGATGGGCAGCATTCTAGGCATTGCCCACTGATGTTTACCTGGGCAAGTCCCAGGGTCCCAGCAGGGACCAGCTGTGGACATGGGGTATTCAAAGGCACTGGAATCCAGCAGGGTCTGTGGGTGGAGGCCCTCAGGAGGGAGGAAGGGTTTGTAACCCCCTACAAAGGCTGCAAGAGGTAGGAGAAGACTCCCGGGAGACTCGATTTCAGCAGATGTTTGTGGACCCCCTGCTGTGTGCCTTTCTGGACCCTCCCACCTGGTTTGCACCTTCAGCAAACCCAGAGAGGCTGTGGAAGGGTGGGTGCAGGGAAGGGCCTGGCCGGCTGTCAGAGGAGGAACGTGGGGACCTTGCTGCGATAGGGGCTGGGAAGTGACCTGTGAGCCGAGACCAGAGGAATGAAGGGAGTGACCGCATGAAGGGGGGTGGGTGGACTTGCAGGCAGAGGGAACGGCCTCCACAAAGCCCTGAGTGAATCTGAGCAAAGGCCAGGGTTGAGAGGCAAGTGGATGCCGGCTGGTGGTCAATGGTGGCTCATTGTGACCATTCACATTGACCATCTGAAGGCTCAGCTTCAGCATCCTTAAGTCCCTCTGCACCCTGAGTCATAGCTCCTCCCAGAGGCCAGGCGTGCACGGCGTGCACAGCATCCCCAGCGGGACCGGAAACCTCCCTCAGAGAATTCTCCTGTTTTCTGCACGGTCTTAGAACTGACCTGCAGGCCTGGGATCCCCCTGCATTTGCTGTGTGACCCTACGCAAGGTATTTCACCTCTCAGAGTCTTACTTTTCTTATGGAAAGTAAGTTCCATGGTAAGAAAGTTTCCTTACCTGGAAAGTAGGGGCTGACCTAGTATTTGCCTCATGGTGCCTTTGTGAAAATTAAATGAGAAAAGACCAATCAGGTTCCTGGCATATTGGAAGGGCTCAAAAAACTGTGGATGTCACATGAGATGAAAGAATACATGTCCAAATAACCTCCTAAGAAGGTGGGGAAGTGTTGAGAAATGTGTCCCAAAGTATAAGCCAAAGAAGTGGGGACTATCACTGGTCAGGGTATGTGGGCTGGAAGCATTTTCAATGAAGTAGCAAAGCCTTCATGTCTGACTCCAGGGTCCAAGATGACCAGGTGGATCAGTGGTGGACAAACGAATGGATGGATGGTTTGGTAGATAAGTCAGTGGTTGGATCGGTTGCCAGATTCTGTGATGGGTTGATGTTTGAATGGTTGGTGGTGAGAAGGATGAACAATTGAGAAGATGGATGGATAGACAAACATGGATGGAAGGATGAATGGATGGACAGGTGGATGTATAGTTGAGTAGATAGATGGAAAGTTGGATGAATGAATGGATGGACAGTTGGGTGACTGACTGCATGGAAGGATGGGTAGATGATTTGATGGGCTAATGGTTTAATAGACAGATGGTTGGTTGGATGGATAGATGGGTGAATGAAAAGATGGAGGGATAGACAAGTAGAGGATGATTGGGTAGGTAAATGAGTAGTGGCTGGATAAATGAAATGGTGGGTAAATGGACAGGCAGATGTTTTGATGGACTACTGGTCTAATGTTTGGTTGTTGAATGGCTGAATAACTGGGTGAAAGTGAAAGTCGTTCAGTTGTGTCTGACTCTTTGTGACCCCATGGACTATATAGTCCATGGATTTCCCCAGGCCAGAATACTGGAGTGGTTTCCTTTCCCTTCTCCAGGGGACCTTCCCAACCCAGGGATCGAACCCAGGTCTTCTGCATTGCAGGTGGATTCTTTACCAGCTGGGCCACAAGCGAAGCCCAAGAATAATGAAGTGAGTAGCCTATCCCTTCTCCAGAGGATCTTCCTGACCCAGGAATCAAACCAGGGTCTCCTCCATTGCAGGTGGATTCCTTACCAGCTGAATAACTGGTAGATGGGTATATAGATGGACAAACAGATAAGTGGAGGCAGAGAGATGGCTGGGTGGATGGACTTGCTGTTGAAGGTCTTACATTCTTTATTCAAAGAGTTCATTAGGGTAAAGACCATATTTTACTTGTTTCAGTGTCTCCCCTGATGTCCAGTCCAATCATTGCTGAAACACACTAATTAATGTGTGAATAAAGACCTGTGCTTGGAGACTTCCCTGGTGGTTCAATGGTTAAGACTCTGCACCACCAATGCAAGGGGTGTGAGTTTGATCCCTGGTTAGGGAACTAAGATCCCACATGCTCCACAGCGCAGCCAAAAAAAAAAAAAACTCAATAAGAATTTCAAAAAAAAAAAAAGACTTGTGTCTATCTCCTCCTACTCCGAGTTGAGTTGTGATTCCCCTAAAGGCAAAGATGATGACTTCTTCTCTACCCTGTTCCCCATAAACCAAACCCAGGCATGGCTCGTGGTAAGATATCACTTAAGATATACACAGATCCATATTTAGATATCACTTCACGGTCACCAGGATAGCTACAGTGAAACAGACAAACAATAACAATCATTGGTGAGAATGTGGAGAAGTTAGAACCTTCATAGGCTGCTGCTGGGCTTATACAATGGTGAAGCCACTTTGGAAAAGAGTTTGGCAGTTCCTCAAAATGAGTTACCACATGACTCAGCAACTTCACACTTAGATATATACCCAAGGGAACTGATAAGTTCACACAAAAATTTCTGTGTAGCACTGTTAGAACTTTCATAAAGTGAAAGTTGCTCAGACATGTCTGACTCTTTGTGACCCCATGGACCATACAGGCCCTGGGATTCGCCAGGCCAGAATACTGGAGTGGGTAGCCTTTCCCTTCTCCAGGGGATCGAACCCAGGTCTCCTGTGTTGCAGGCGGATTCTTTACCAGCTGAGCCACCAGAGAAACCCAAGAATGCTGGAGTGGGTAGCCTGTGCCTTCTCCAGCAGATTGTCCCACTCAGAAATCGAACCGGGGTCTCCAGCATTGCAGGCATATTCTTTACCAACTGAGCTATCAGGGAAGGTGTTACTCATAACAGTCAAAAAATGAAGCAACCCAAATGTTCATTAATACATAAATGGGTAAACATAATGTGTATGTCCAGACAATGGAATATTATTTGGCCATAGAAAAGAATGATGTCCTGACCCATCCTACAACATAGATGAAGCTTGAAGACATTATACTAGGAGAAAGCAGCCAGACGTGAAAGGCCACATCGTGTATGATTCCATTTATATGAAATATCCTGAAGAGGCAAATCTATAGTGACAAAATAGATTGTGTGCGTGCGTGTTAGTCACTCAGTTGTGTCTGACTCTTTGTGACTGTAGCCCACCACGCTCCTCTGTCCATGGGATTCTCCAGGCAGGGATGGCAGGAAGAGGAATGAGGCGTGATGGTCCAGGGTTTCTTTTCGGAGTGATGAAAATGCTCTGGAATTAGTGGTGATGATCACGCAACACTGAGTATACCAAAACCCACAGAACAGACACTTTATAAGGGTGAATTTTGTGTAGCAATAGAGCTCTTACATATACTTTAAACCCCACCAAACACAGGGGCTGACATATACACGGGCTGGAGGTGGGGGATGGACACAGGAAGCTGCCTGCCCCATGCGACTGGGAAAGCTGTGCTCTGGGCCTCAGAGGAAGAGGCCCCAGGGTGGCCACAAAGCTAGACCACAGGCTGGGCTGGGGGAGCCAGAAGCCTGTGGGTAAAAGCAGTCACCAGAATACTGCAGCATGGTGCTAAGGCCTGCCCGGCGGGCCCGAACCTGACGGCGGGGGTGTGAGCTGGCGGGAGGCCTGCTGGCTGTCAGCATGTCTCCAAGCTCCCAGGTGTGTGATGCTTGTACACAGAAGGTGTGCAGGCGTGCTCCAGGCCAGAGTGGCTAACCGAGTCTTTCTGAGCCTTGGTGTCCTCTTCTGCATAATGGGAACACGACCCCCTTCCTCCCAGGCTGCGGTGGAGATGACATGAAACCATTTATGCAAAAGCTCTTTGTAAGCTGCTAAGTGCTGGGCAGATGTTCCTGCAGCTGTGAGTCAGGGATAGATCCCAGCTCTGGGGCCACCTCGCCCACCCCCTCCCAGACCCAGGCAGCTGTGGGCTCCATGAGGCTCAGGGATGCTCCTAATCGGGCTTGCCTGGTGTTTTCCCACGCTTGCGCTGGGTGCTTCTGCACATGAGGAAGGACAGCTTCCTCTTTCTGGTGGCTCTGATGGGAAAAGCAGGCTCAGTCAGGTGCCAGTTCCCAAGAGGACCCTACCCACTGCCACCCCCAGCACCAGGAAGGGGCAGCCAGGAGAACCGGGCTGTGGGTGCAGATGGGCCCGTAGGGAGGCTGGTACAGGCCCCGCCTGGAAAGACACAGCCCTCCCAGGTCCAGAAAGTCTTGCTCACTCCAGTTCATCTGTCTTTCCATTCACCCGTATCCCTGGGCTCAGCCTGCATTTGAAGAGTACAGAGCACTTTGTTGTTGTTTAGTCACTAACTCATGTCTGACCCTTTGCAACCCCATGGGCTGTAGCCCACCAGGCGCCTCTGTCCATGGGATATCCTAGGCAAAGGATACTAGAGTGGGTTGCCATTTCCTTCTCCCGGGGATCTTCCCGTCCCTGGGATTGAATTCATGTCTCCTGCATTGGCAGGGAGATTCTTTACCACTGAGCCACCTGGGAAGCCCTCACAGAGCCCTTCAGTTCAGTTCAGTTGCTCAGTCGTGTCTGACTCTTTGCGACCCCATGAATCGCAGCACGCCAGGATGTCCTCCCTGTCACCAACTCCCGGAGTTTACTCAAACTCATGTCCATCGAGTTGGTGATGCCATCCAACTGTCTCATCCTCTGTTGCCCTCCTCCTCCTGCCCCCAATCCCTCCCAGCATCAGGGTCTTTTCCAATGAGTCAAGTCTTCGCATGAGGTGGCCAACGAATTGGAGTTTCAGCTTCAGCATCAGTCCTTCCGATGAACACCCAGGACTGAGCTCCTTTAGGATGGACTGGTTGGATCTCCTTGCAGTCCAAGGGACTCTCAAGAGTCTTCTCCAACACCACAGTTCAAACGCATCAATTTTTCGGCACTCACTTTCTTCACAGTTCAACTCTCACGTCCATACATGACCACTGGAAAAACCATAGCCTTGACTAGGCGGAACTTTGTTGGCAAAGTAATGTCTTTGCTTTTTAATATGCTGTCTAGGTTGGTCATAACTTTCCTTCCAAGGAGTAAGCGTCTTTTAATTTCATGGCTGCAATCATCATCTGCAGTGATTTTGGAGCCCCATAAAAAAATCTGACACTGTTTCCCCATCTATTTCCCATGAAGTGATGGGACCAGATGCCATGATTTTAGTTTTCTGAATGTTAAGCTTTAAGCCAAATTTTTCACTCTCCTGTTTCACAGAGCCCTTAGACATAGTCACATAACAAGGCCCTGCAGAAGAAAGAGTGAGGGTTGAAAGTGATACCCCGAAGCCAACCTGACGTCTTCACGCTCTGACCTTGGGAACGTCACCCTGTACTTCAGTTTCCTCCTCTGTAAAATGGGATCTGAACAGGACCAAGTCTCCGGGTTGTAAAAGATGTAAATTTCTCAGCGGTAGCCCTCGGTCCCTGAGGGTTTGCTATTATTATCAAGGAGAGAGGCTGCGGAAATGGGTGTTTATTGAAACAGCATTCATTCAAGCAAAAAGCATTTAGGGAGCACCTACTGTGTGCTGGTGCTGGGACGCTCAGCCCTGGCCCTCTGGGGGCCCTGAGGATGCTGTGTTCAGGTGTGGTGAGGAGGCCGGTAGTGGCTGCTCAGTGCTGAGTGTGGGAGCCTCTTGTAAAACCGCTGCAGCAGCAGGTGGGGTGCAGGGCTGCAGAGACCCGGTGGGCCCCTCCGGCCGGGCTTCACCACACCCACACCTCGCCCCAACCCAGATCCGCTCGGTGACTCGGCGGATTCCCGGGGTGGGGCGCCGGGGTGGAGCAGGACCTTAAATATAAGGCCTCCGGGTCCTCCCCACTTCCTGCCACACTTGAACTCCGCCGAGGCCTCCAGTGAGTAGGGTCTGGACCGGGCGGGGGGAGGCGCCGGCCGAGCCACCCCGCTCTCCGGGCGGCCTGAGCGCCGGGCTGCCAGCCCCTGGGGTCCTTCGTCCCGCAGCGTCCCGTCTGTCTGCCTACCCTAGTGCCGCCCTACACCATCGTCTACTTCCCGACCCGAGGTGCGGCCGCTGCTCCCTTAGGAGGGCGAAGGGCCCCGGCAGGACGCGCAGACTGGACAGCGCCCGAGGCGGAGGCGGGACCCCGGGGCGGCGGGGCAGGATCGCGGGCTGGGGTCCCGCCGCGGCGTCGGCTGTCGGGGCGGGGGGCCCGCGGGCGGTGCGCTCTGTTCCTTCCTGGGGCGAAGTGGGCTGGGCCTCCACCCCTGTCCCCCTGGCCCAGACGCTGCGGGGGCCCGGGGCTCCACTCTGTATCCGCAGCTCATCTTCTCAGCGGGCTCAGAATCTAGTCTGTGTCCTGTCTCCGCATCCAGCTCCCATCCACTCCTGACTTCCCCAAGGGGCTGCTGTGAGGCTGGGGTCTCTGCCCACCCCCACTGCCCCGTCCTCCCCTCCCCCAGGGCGCTGCGAGGCCCTGCGCATGCTGCTTGCTGACCAGGGCCAGAGCTGGAAGGAGGAGGTGGTCACCAAGGAGAGCTCTCTGCAGGGTCCACTCAAGGCCTCCTGCGTGAGTGACGGCGCCCAGACAGGTGGGGCAGCCCTTGAGGAGGGGGCAGCTAAGCTCAGTGTCCCTCACCAAACCGTGCCCCACCCCTCCCAGCTGTACGGGCAGCTCCCCAAGTTCCAGGACGGAGACCTCACCCTGTACCAGTCCAATGCCATCCTGCGACACCTGGGCCGCTCCTTTGGTGAGTCCCGAGGCTGAAGGCAGCCCAGTCCAGGAAGGCACCTGAAGGGTCCCACCCAGATGTCCCGGGATCCAGTCCTACGGCTGGAGGACAGGCCAGATGGCCCTTCAGGAAAGGGCAGGGCCTGGGTTAGGAGGGCTCTAGGTTACAGAGCTGGGGTCTCCAGTCCCCCCAGGGGCAGGGGCCACATGGCTTGTGCCGGCAGCCCTCCTGGGTTCATTGCTTCCTGGATGACAGCTCAGAGGTGGTCACTGGCCCCCACATGGTGCATGCTGCTGTAGGCTAGAGTCACTGTGGGTGTGACCAGGAGCTGCAGGGCCGGTCTCCCTGCCCTGGCCTCACCTGAATCTGGAAAGCTGGGGCACTCAATGAGCAGGCCCGTGGCCTTGTTTCAAAGGTGGCAGGAATGTGGCTTGGGGAGGTGGCTGCCTCTTTTTCGGCTAGCTTGTGGGAAGGGGATCCCACATCAGGGAAGTCAGGGAAGGGGAGTGGGAGCAGCCAGGCCCAGGCCCACCCTGACTTCGGCGAGACCCAGGGTGAGAGGACGGAGGCCTCTAGCACAGCCTGCCTCTCGTGGTCCCGCCCTGGGCAGTCCTGCTCTCAGAGGGACACGCCAGTCTGCAGAGCTGCGTTCTGGCCAGGCCCCACAGTGGGTACCCCTCAGGCCTGTGGTGGGGGCGTGATCAGAGGCCTGGCCGGCCCTTGCAGGGGGACAGCCTGGAGGAGGGACTGGGGGTGGTTTGGGCTGGGAGTTCCCGAGTCCCAGGGACCAGGGTATGGTCTCAAAGACGAGCGCCTGGGCTCCTGCTGGTACGTTCCTGGGGCTTGTGGAGATGGGAGTGGCAGAACTGGGCAGAGGGGATCCCCCAGCACAGGGGACCTGGGTGCCCAGACCTGAGGGCTTCAGGTTTTGGGGGAGAGGGGAGCACTGAGTGGGCGGGAGGCCAGCCCGGCCAGAACGTGACCCTCCGCCCGGCCGCTGGTGCAGGGCTGTACGGCGCAGACGAGCGGGAGGCGGCGCTGGTGGACATGGTGAACGACGGCCTGGAGGACCTTCGCAGGTGCTGCGGCCACCTCATCCACCACAAGCGTGTGAGCTATCCGGGCTGGCGCTCAGGGCTGGGGCGGGGAGGCTGCATGGGGCCAGGCCCACCGCAGGCCGCCGTGGGCATCCCTTCCTTTCGCAGGAGGCGGACAAAGCCCAATATGTTCAGGAGCTGCCGGCGCACCTGAAGCCTTTTGAGACCCTGCTGTCCCAGAATCAGGGGGGCCAGGCCTTCATTGTTGGCGACCAGGTGAGCGCTGGGTCCAGCCATCGGAGGCCCATTTCTCAGATGGGCAAACCGAGGCCCAGAGAGGGCCGGTGAACTGGCTCCCTGGAGCAGCCAGTGTTCTGCATCCCCCAGCCGCCCGCCCTGTCTCCTGGTCCCACTCAAGCCCTCCTGCCCCCTGCCCTGCAGATCTCCTTCGCCGACTACAACCTGCTGGACCTGCTGCTCAATCATCAAGTGCTGGTCCCCGGCTGCCTGGACCCCTTCCCCCTGCTCTCGGCCTATGTGGCCCGCCTCAGTGCCCGGCCCAAGCTCAAGGCCTTCCTGGCCTCCCCGGAGCATGTGAACCGGCCCATCTTTGGAAGCCGCAAAATATGAGCCCAGCCTCCCCCGGGAGAGGGACTGCCCTTGAGACGAATAAACACAGTGAGAGGGAAGCTGTGCTGTGGTCACTGAGGGCCCGGGTGGCCGCTGGGGAGCCCCAGCCCTTCCCAGACCTTCTCAAAGAGGATGAGGGCTGGGCTGGGCCTTGAAAAAGCTCCATGCCCTCAGAGCTGCCAGGACACAAAGAGGAGTTCCAAGTCCAGAGAGAAAGATGAGATTCCACACCTCCAAGATCCACCCTGGAGGGCTGCCTGCAGGAGGGGGTTGACCCTCCCGGGGCCGCGGCAACCTGGGAAGCGTCTCCATCGGAGAGAAGGGCCGCCGTGTGGGGGACGCGCAGTTCCTGACTACTGTGGGATGAGCTCCATGACCCAACGCAGGCAGGGTGACTGGTCTCTGCACTCTCCGGTGCTGCGCACACGTGTCACTTGGAGTGACGCACACACTCGAGTGTTCCACACGCGTGTCCATGCTGCCCGTTCTTGGGTGTCACCCACGGTCGCCCCCAGGCAGTGCGGCAGGTGGCCGGCAGGGCCCTGGAGTGTGGCTGAAGACAGACCTGGGAGCTCTGGGCATGCCGTGCTGCTTGGGGACGGGGGTGGGGCTGGTTAGTCATGTTCTCCTCCAGCTCCTGGGGCCTCTGTCAGCTCCTCCCCCCGACTGTGGGAGCACCCCACCGCCTGTCCAGTCCCAGCCCAACTCTCCTTCCTGCGGGGCTGTGGCTGCTCAGCCTGGCCCGGCCCTCCTGGTGCTCCTCAGACAATGTGCAGGCAGATAATTCCAGAAGGCCTGCATTCCCAGTGCAGAGCTCTCATGGCTCCTCGCTGCTCTCCAGGCAGAGTCCTCAGAATGATGAGCCTGCCGGGCCTTCCTACGTCAGAATTCTCTGGTTTCCAGAACATTCCCCACCCCCAGCGGCCGGGTTCACCCTCAGAGCTGCTCTCTGCTCTCCGGGTAGCCCAGCTCTCCTGCCCCTCCCCGCCTTTGTCCAGCTGATGGCCCACGTCCCCGTCCACACCTCGCCTCCCCCACTTTCCCCGCCACCCCCCACAGTCACGCCCCTCAGCCCTCACCTCCCTGCCCCTCTTCAGCCAGGTGCCCTGGGCACCTCTGCCTCTCTGCTCTGTGGGGTCTGGCCGCCCAGTTGTCTCCCCTCCAGCCCTCCCCCTGTGAGGTCAGAGACCGGATCAAGTTCGTTTCTGTCTCCCCTGGCCCCTGAGGTGAGGTGCTGCTGACTCGCCTTTGTTGTTGCTCAGTCGTGTCTGACTCTTTGCAGCCCCATGGACTGCAGCACGCCAGGCTTCCCTGACCTTCACCATCTCCCAGCTTGCTCAAACTCATGTCCATTGAGTCGATGATGCCATCCAACCATATCATCCTCTGTCACCTGCTTCTCCTCCCACCCTCAATTTTCCCAGCATCAGGATCTTTTCCAGTGAGTCGATTCTTTTCATCAGGTGGCCAAAGTATTGGAGCTTCAGCTTCAGCATCAGTCCTGCCAGTGAATATTCAGGCTTGATTTCCTTCAGGATTGACTGGTTGGATCTCCTTGCTGTCTGAGGGACTCTCAAGAGTCTTCTCCAGCACCACGGTTCAAAAGCATCAATCCCTGTGGTGGTGGTGGTTTAGTCACTAAGTCGTGTCCGACTCTTTGCAACCCCATACACTGTAGCCCGCCAGCCTCCTCTATCCATGGGATTTTCCAGGCAAGAGTACTGGAGTGGGTCACCATTTCCTTTTCCAGAGGATCTTTTGAAACCAGGGAGCGAACACAGGTCTCTTGCTTTACAGGCAGATTCTTTACCATCTGAGCCACCAGGGAAGCCCATAACCTCCTTTAAGATGCCACAAGCCAGGATTTGAACCTGGGCTCTCTGGTCCCAGAGCCTGTGCTTATAACATTTCTCCCAGCTTGAACCACTATTTTTTTATATCCTGGCCCAGGGTGACTGCAGTTACCAGGTTCCCTGTGAGCTGGTAACTCTGGTGACCCCTTCCCCCACTCAATTATATGGAGACAGGAACCCTAACGGGTTGGGCTTCCAGCCTTTCAGGGTCGGAGTGGAAGTGGAACTGGTTCCAGTTTAAAGGCTGGATCAGGAACTTCCCTGGTGTCACAGTGGACAAGAATCCATCTATGAAGGAAGGGGACACGGGTTCGATCCCTGGTCCAGGACGACTCCACATTCTGAGGAGTAGCTATGTCTCTCTGCCATAATTACTGATGCCCACACACCTAGAGTCCGTGCTCTGCAACAAGAGAAGCCACGGCAGTGAGAAGCCTGTGGACCGCAGTGAAGAGTAGATCCCACCCTCGACAACGAGAGAAAGCCCGTGTGCAGCAACAAAGACCCAGTGTAACCAAAAATAAAGAGTTGCAGGGGAAAAAATGTGGGGTGGGTGTATGGAACTGGAATATTTAAAGCCTGTTGATTGGATTTGCTCTCCAGCTGGGGAGGAGGGACAAGTAGTTAAACGGACTCAAAATGCCGGTCCTTGTGGGTGCTCCCAATCCTCAACCAGCTGCAGTGGGTCAGAAGAGGCGGAATAAAGGGGTTGATCCCAGTTCCTGCGAGGATTTGCCCTCTGGTGGCAGCTCTCGAGAGTCTCCCTCCCTGGGGCATTAGCCCAAGGAGGTTGGGGGTGAGGGGTTCAGGGAGCCACCCCAGACCTCAGAGGTAGAAACCCAGCCTGCTATATCGCCTTGAGTCCAGGTCTCAGCCTATGGGCCTTGCTCTGCCGCCACTCCAGAAGCTGCTGGAACGTCAGCTGAGCCCTTCCCAGGCTCGCCTCTGCCCTGCACCACCTTCCCCCGGCTCTGTCAAGGTCCCAGATGGCTCTAGGTTGGGCTCCATTCCCCGCCTCCAGCCCATTCCCCCCGAGCCCACTTGGTAAGCCACCTGAAGACTCTTCCCAGCCCTGGAGGTTGGAACCCCTGGCTGCCTTTCCCCAGGTGTATACCCTCTCTGGGCCTGTTTCTTTTCTTGACGTCACAAAAGGCCACAGTGTTTACCAAGCACCTTCTGTGTGCCAGACACTCGGTGGCTCTTAAAACTTCCATTTTACAGATGAGAAAACTGAGGTCAGAGCTGGAATTTGCACCCAGGCAGACTGACGGCCTAGCCTACATTCTTTCCCAAAGAGCCCCAGCAAATGCTCTCAAAAGTGCTCTGCACGAATCTAGCCTTCAGCGGAGTGGTTATTTGCAATGTTAATGTTAGTGAAATGTTAGTGTTAGTGAAATGTTAAATATCCTGATTGCAATCAAGAGGGAGCCACAGGAATTTTAGAAGCCGAAGTACAGGTCATGTTCAACCGCTGGCCTGCTTTGTGGTTTGCTGTCAAGGCCGAGAAGCTGGAAACCAACTCTGCAAACATGTGGAGATGAAAACAGGGTGAGCACGAACAACTGGGAGGAGCCTCTCATGACCCTATGGAGACGTTTACCCTCAAGAACTGTTGTGTTTCTCCAGAAAGTGCTTTTGGCAGGAAAACTTGAACTCCAAATCTTCCTCTTGGAAGAGTTTCCACTGGGGTGGAGTGGGGAGCCTATACAATCTCCAGATGGGATTTTTCACAAAGTCAGGAAAATAGCCCAGGATCCCGCGAGCTCTGGTTACTGTCCCTCCAGCTTCCTTGCCTGAGCCTTGATCTTAAGAGAAGCATCTAGGGGAGAAAATAAAACGAAGGCTTTTAGTTCACCCATTGGCTGATCCCCAGCTGGGTTCTGGCTCAGAAGTGTATCAACCCTGAGAAAATGGTGGTTTCCCAAAGATTTGGCCTCAGTATGTTTAAGTGTCCAGCTAGACCTACTGATTAGGCCGCATCTGGGGCAAGTTGGTGGCTCAGTGGTCAAGAACCCGCCTGCCAATGCAGGAGATGTGGGTTCCATCCCTGGGTCAGGAAAATCCCCTGGAGGAGGAAATAGCAACCCACTCCGGTATTCTTGCCTGGAAAATCCCATGGACAGAGGAGTCTGTTAGGCTACGGTAAGTGGGGTCACAAAGAGTCGGACATGACCTAGTGAGTAAACAACAACGAGAGTGGAAAGTTACCATTTTGAGAGTTTGAAGCAGTAGCTTTTTCCTCTTATGCCAAAAATAAGACAACTGGGAGTTCAGCTCATAAATCAGGCCCCGGGAGACAGACACACAGCTGGCTTGGTCGCTCAGCTCTAACCTGGTGATGTCTGTGGGCTTCTCTTCCTCTGACTCTGCCAGCCCTCATTGTCTCCTGCTGGCAGCAGGCTCTGCCCTCCAGACACATGTGACCCAAACCCAACCCCCAGCCCTGGGCACAGTGTGGTCCAAGGGCTGAGCCCTGGCAGGGAGCTGGGTCAGTGCTGGCCAGGCACCAGGAGATTTCTCTGCAACCAGAGCTTTCTTTTCTTCACAGAAGTCCATGAAGGGACTTCCCTGGTGGTCCAGGGGTTAAGAATCTGCCTTCCAATGCAGGCGACACAGGTTCAATCTCTGGTCAGGGAACTAAGATCCCACACGCCACTGGGCAACTAATCCTGTGTGCCACAAGGTCTGAGCCCGCTCGCCACGAGGACGACCCAGCACAGCCCTTGCACAAAAAGAGTCAGTGAGGGCGTGACTTCAGAGCAGACTGTGGGGTTGGTTATAGCTGAGAGAGTTGAGCCCATGCGTGTGTCTGTGTGTGTGTGCGCATGTGTTTGTGAGAGAGAGAGAGAGAGTTTTCAACCATGATTCCAGTCCCCCAGAGGCCATGTCCTTGCTCTGATTTGTTCATGTGACCTCATACACGCTTCTTTTTTGGAGCTGAGCTTCTGTGATTTCAGCTGAAAGAGGCTGCGACAGTTTTCAAATATGTCCACAGATCCATTTTCCCCATCGGAATTTGGAATCAATCTCCTACCCCTTGGGTTTGGCTGGACTTAGTGACTTGTTTCCAGCTCACAGGTGTGGGAGAGATGGTGCAGATTGTCTGGGACTAGGTCGTGGAAGGTCTGTGGCTTGCTCCAGGCTCCCTCTCAGGGAAGTCTGATTTTCTGTATTCTGATGCTCTCTGACTGACCCTGCAGGGTTAACTAATTCTTACGGGAAAAGACTCTGATGCTGCAAAAGATTGAAGGCAAAAGGAGAAGAGGGCAGCAGAGGGTGAGATGCTTAGATAGGATCACTGACTTAATGGACATGAATTTGACTAAACTCTGGGTGATAGTGGAGAACAGAGGAGCCTGGTGTACTGCAGTCCATGGGGTCACAAAGAGTTGGATACGACTTGGCGACTGAACAACAACAAAAGTGATGGTAAACAATTGGCCTGACAGTGTGCCTTTCGAATGCAAACCAACCAATTCGGAGCCCATGTCCCACCTCCCTCAATGGGCTCTTATACCCTAGCCATACACCTGCCATAGTCACCCCAGGGCCAGGTAACAGACAACCAGAGATGGCTCCTATGCTCCAGAGCCCACTGCAATGATCCAAACTCACCAATCCTCAGCCTGCTTACCTGCCTTGTGTTTCTTTCCATGGAAGCCACAGCAGAGGCTCTGCCCAAAGTTTCCCTTCTCCCTCTGCCTCCTGACCACCCCTGGTGCACCCTTGGGTGGACGTCCCCCACCGCTACCCCAGAATGGCGTGCCCCGTTCTCTTGGGATTTGTGGGAAACTAACTATCTCTTTGATGGCAGATGCCTCTTGATCTGTTGGCCTTGCCAGACCTAAATAATAATAAAGCCTATATTTAAAACAGTGACTCTGGGCAACAGCAACTCAGCCAAGCCACTCCCAAATTTCTGACCCGGAGAAGGAGATAATACATGTTTATTATTTTAAGTGAATAAACTTTAGGGTCATTTGTTAGACAGCAATAGATAACTAATAGAGGGTCGGAACCAGGCCAGCACCATCTGGTCCCGGCGTAGGATGGACGTGGAGCAAATCTCCAGGTTCACAAAGCAAGGCAGGTGCTCTGAGGTTTCATGAGCTACTTTCCAGAGGTTTTCTGGTTCCTTTGGTTGAGGTTTGGTGTCTTCTCTGACACCACTGGGCATAAGAGCTGGTTAGTGCTCGGGATAAAGGCGCATTCTTCAAACAGGAATCTTTCCTTTGATGATCTATCTCAATTCCTGGTTGCAAACCCAGCATGGTCCAACACCCCAATGCATATTCCAATGATTAGTTTTTCCATGCAGGTCATTCACATTGAAGAGCAGCTAATGAGCTTGACTTCAGGTCCCATCCCTTTCCCTCATTTGCTCTGTGATCCTGATCATCATACCCAAACAAGGCAATACATTTAAAACAGCTCGGGACTTTCCGGGTGCTCCAGTGGTGGTTAAGAATCCGCCTGCCAATGCAGGGGACACAGGTTCGATCCCTGGTCAGGGAAGATCCCACATGATGCGGGGCAACTAAGCCCATGTGCCCCAACTACTGAGCCACATGCCTTGAGCCTATGCTCCACAACAAGAGAAGCCACTGCAATGAGAAGCCGTAATGAAGAGTAGCCCCCGCTCACCGCAACCAGAGAAAGCCCACGTGGCAAAGAAGACCCAGAGCAGCCAAAAATAAACAAATAAATCATTAAAAAAAATCTTATCTGTGTCTCCCCTACTGGTTCTGTTTCTGGATGCAGCGCTGACTAATACACTATTTAAACAGAAGAATAGGATACTTCCCTAGTGGTCAAGTGGCTAAGACTCCACGCTCCCAAGGCACAGGACCCAGGTTCAATCCCTGGTTAGGGAACTAGATCCCACACTCTGCAGCTGAGACCTGGAGCAGTCAAATAAATAAAAATAAGCATTTAAAAATAAATTAATAAAATTAAATTTAAAATAAAAAATACAGAAGAATCACTTATTGAGGGCTGTCTCTGAAAAGATCACTTTTCTTTCTGTTGTGATTAGAACAATCTGTTATTTATTTATTTTTAATGGAAGGACAATTGCTTTATATTATTATATTGGTTTCTGCCATACATGAACATGATGGCTTTAATTCTTGCATTACATGTTGATTTTAAAAATTGAGTAATAGAAAACTTGATTTAAAAAGCTTTACTTGAAGAGGAAATCTCAATGTAGTAATATTTCTTTGTTTCATTCTAGACCCAAGTGCTCAAATGATGACTTGGCTGAAAATGTTGAACTTCAAGTTTTGCCAGAGGTCAACATACCATCAGTTGTTTTTTTTCCCCTCTTGCTCGCTCAATTGCATATTTGTGCAAAACGTATGGTGAAAGAAGAGATGCCACCTTCTGAAGATGTTGAGATAGCCCCGAAGGTAAGGGTGATGAAAATACCTGCAGAGCTGGCTTCTTACAAAAATTGTGTTCAGCTATTTATTGAACATTTATTATGGGCCAGGCATTGAGCTAAATGTTTTCTTTATTTTTTAAAAAAATTTGGGGGATCTTCCTTGCATCCTGCGGACTGCCCTCTACTTGTGGGGCACATGCTTCTCCCTGAGATGGCTTCTCTGGCTGCAGGGCCTGGGCTCTAGAGCGCAAGCTCAGAGTTGTCCTGAGCCAAGTGGAGTCTTATTTTATACCTAGTAATTTGTATCTGCTAATCCCAAACTCTTAATTTACTTCTCCCACCCCTTTCCCCTTTGGTAACCACAAATTTGTTTTCTATGTTTGTAAGTCTGCTTCTGCTTTGTAAATAAGTTCATTTGTATCATTTGTTTTTAGATTCCACATATAAACGATATCATATGATATTTGTCTTTTTCTTTCTGACTACTTCACTTAGTATGATGATCGCTAGGTCCATCCAAGTTGCTGCAAATGGCATTCTTTCATTTTCCCACTTTTCCCTAGTGGCTCAGATGGTAAGGAATCTGCCTGCAGTGTGGGAGACCTGGGTTCAATCCCTGGGTTGGGAAGATCCCCTGGAGAAGGGAATGGCTACCCACTCCAGTATTCTGGCCTGGAGAATTCCATGGACTGTACAGTCCAGAGGGTTGCAAAGAGTCGGACACGACTGAGCAACTTTCACTTTCACAATTTATGGTGGGTGTGCATGTGTGTGTGGGTGCTAAATTTCTTCAGTTGTATCCGACTTTTTGCAATCCTATGGACTGTAAGCCCTCCAGGCTCCTCTGTCCCTGGGATTCTCCCGGCAAGAATACTAGAGGGGGTGGCCATTCTTTTCTCCAGGGGATCTTCCTGACCCAGGGATCAAACCTGTGTCCTGTGCATTGCGGGGAGGATTCTTAACCACTGAGCCACTGGGAATCCTCCAAACTAACACAGATATCCTTCAGTGGGTAAGTGGTTAAACATACCAAGGAATACGACTCAGGAATAAAAGGAATGAACTGAGACTTCCGCAGTGGTCCAGTGGCTAAGACTCCACACTCCCAATGCAGGAGTGGGGGGCAGGTTTCGATCCCTGGACAGGGAGCTAGATCCTACATGCTGCAACTAAAAAAAAAAAAAAAATACTCCTCATGCTGAAACTAAAAGATTGAAGATCACAGGTGGGGCAACTAAGACCCAGTGCAGTCAAATTAATTAATTAATTAATTTTTAATAAGAGGAATGAACTATTGATTCACAGGGCGTCCGGAATCCAGAGAAGTGTGCTGAGTGGGGGAAAAAAACTGATCCCAAAAGCTTACATACTGTTTGATTCCATTTATATAACATTCTCGTCATGACTAAATTATAGAAATAGAAGACAGATTGTGGTTGCCAGAGATTAAGGACAGGCGAGGGGATTGCAAGTGGTGGGGAATGGGGGGGAGAGACGTGCGTGTGGTTATAAAAGATGATGTAAGAGATTGTGTGGTGAGGAACTGTTCAGGGTCCTGACTGTGGTGGTGGATGCGTGAAACTACACAGGTGATAAACTTGCATAGAACTAGACACACACACATGCACACAGACACACACAGGCACACAGGAATCCAGCTGAAACCAGGGCAATCTGCACACAAGATGTTAGATTGTATCAATGTTAATATCCTGGGTGTGACATCACACTCCAGTTTTGCAAGATGTTATCTCAAAAGGAAAAGGTTAGGTCAAAAAAAGTAAACAGACATAAAGGTTCTAATTAAAAGACACAGGATGTCAGAATGGCAAAAGAACATTAAATTACACTCTCTGTAGAAGAACACATTTCAAGCGTAGGATACGGAGAGGTTGAAAGTGAAAGGATGAAAAAGGCATGCTGCGCAAACACCACTTGAAAGAAAGTGTAGCTGCATCAATATCGGGACAACAGCACTTGGAAGCCGCAAGTCAATACATAACAAGCGAAAAACTTAAAAAAATATATAGAAGGAATTTTGTTGATGTGAAAAGCCTCAATATTTATCCAGAAATAAAAAAATTCTAAGTTTGTATGTATCTAATATCATGGCCTCAAACTTTATAAAGCAAAACATGATGGAATTGCAATGAGACATACCCAAAGCTGAACTCATTACATGTGTGTGTGTATTTTCCAATCTTGTTTCATTTATATTTTCTTTCAGTCTGTATTCAGATATTTTAACATGCTTCTCTTAGCAACTGATAGATCGGGCAGAGAAAAAATGCAGAATAACATGAAAAAGTCAGACAACCACAGAAAACACTTTTCTTTCTTTATCTGGCTGCGCTGGCTCTTAGTTGCGACACGCAGGATTTTTCCTTGCAGCACACGGACTCTCTAGTCGTGACGAGCTGGCTCAGTAGTTGAGGAGTGTGAGCTTAGTTCTACTGCATTTGGGATCTTAGTTCCCCGACTAGGAATTGAACCTGTGTCTTCTGCATGGCGAGGAGGAGTCTTAACCACTGGACCACCAGGGAAGTCAGAATACACTTTCTTTTCAGCTCGTGTATAACCTATACCAAAATTGATTCCATAGAAATGTCAGGGCATTCCAGTGGATTGAAATTGTAGAGTTCGTTGTCTGTGCACAGTGCAAGTGAGCTAAAAGCCAATTTCCAAAAAGACAACTTAGATGTTTGTGTTTAAAGGACTATTTCAGGAGCTGAGTCCTCATGCCAGCGAACCACAAGTACCACAGAGAATCATTGCTTCATAGAAAGCAAATCAATATGCAAAATGGTAAAAGAAAAATTTACCTCAACTTTTTTTTAGAAAACTAGTTTATTTATTTATTTGATTTTAATTTAATTTGGGTCTTCATTGCTGCGTGGGCGTTTCTTTAGTTGCGGCCAGTGGGGGTTACTCTCTAACTGCAGAACGCAGGCTTCTCATTGCAGTGGCTTCTCTTGTTGTGAAGCATAGGCTCTAGGGTGTGAGGGCCCAGTAGCTGTGTCTCGAAGGCTCTAGATCACAAGCTCAGCAGCTGTGGTGCATGGGCTGAATTGCTCCCTGACACGTGGAATCTGCCCAGATCAGTGATCAAACCTGTGTCTCCAGCTTTGGCAGGAGGATTCTTTACCACTGAGCCACCAGGGAAGCCCAAATGTGTATTTTGGTTTTTGTTTTTTAATTTTAGGGATAAATTTTGCTGTTGTTGAGGTATTATACATCTATAAATACATTATTATGCCTATACTGCACATACGGTAAAGTGCACTCCTCTTTAAGTGAATTTTGTGAGTTTTCCTATTCATGCAGACCTCTGCAGTTACCACCAGATCAAGAAAGAGAGAATGTTTCTAATATCTCAACCGCACAAAGTTCCCTCAAAGTTAGTGCTCATTCTCCCTCAAAATTAGTGCCCTCCAAACCACACATCATTCTGGCTCCTAACACCATAAACTAGTTTTGCATGTTTCTGAATTCATATAAATGGAATCGTATACCATGCATTATTTTGTGTGGCTTCTTTGGCTTAGTGTAACATCTGTGGGTTTCATCCTTGTGTGTGGCAGCGTTCCATTGGGTGTTTTAGTTGCTTAGTCATGCCCGACTCTTTGCGATCCCATGGACTGTAGCCTGCCAGGCTCCTCTGTCCATGGAATTCTCCAGACAAGAACACTAGAGTGGGCTGCCATTTCTTTCTCCAGGGGATCTTCCCGACCAAGGGATCGAACCCAGGTCTCCTGCCTTGCTGGCAGACTCTTTACCTTCTGAGCCACCAGGGAAGCCCTCCATTGGGTGACCATATCATAACTGATTGGTTGACATTTGGGTTGAAAGTCTTGTTTGGGGCTATTATGAGTTAAGGATCAGCTTATTTGATTGTGGAAGCTTGGTAAATCCAAAATCTGAAGGGTAGGCTGGCATTATCTACTGATTTAAATGTCAATCTCATCTAAAAAAAAAAATACCTTCAGAGAAACATCTAGAATAGTAGTTGACCAAACATCTGGGTACTGTGGCTTATTCAAGTTAACACATAAAATTAACCATCACAAATATATACCCAGGAGTGGAGCTTTAGTAGAGAACACAATTTTTCCAAGTAATTGAATCATTTTAACACTCCTACCAAGAAAGCATGAAAGTTCCAGTTGCTCTATGTCCTTGCTAACACTTAGAATTGTCAGTGCTTCCAATTTTTCTAATGAATGTATAGTGGTAATCTAATGGTATTGTAGTTTTATTTTTTCATTTCCTTGATGACTAATGATGTCACACGCCTTTTCTTATGCTTGAGGGTAATGTAATATTGCCACACAAAATATTTCCAAACAGCAAACTCTTTTCCCCCCTTAATTTTATTGAAAAATAGTTAATTTACAATGTTTTGTTAATTTCTGCCCTACAGCAAAGTGATTCAGTTATACCCATTTATGTATTTTTTTCATATTCTTTTCCATTTGGTTTATCACAGAATATTGTTTGTAGTGTTTTATGCTATTCAGTAGGACCTTGTTGTTTATCCATCCCATTTATACAACAAGCAGTTTTATTTTATTTATTTATTTTGTCTTTGCTGGTCTTAGTTGTGGTGTGTGAGATCTAGGGATGGAGCCTGGGCCCCCTGCGTTGGAAGTGAGGAGTCTTTTTTTTTTTAATTAATTAATTTATTTTACTTTACAATATTGTATTGGTTTTGCCATACATTGACTTGAATCGGGAGTGCGGAGTCTTAACCATTTCCCTGGGCCACCAGGGAAATCACAAACACTTTTTTGTGTTTTAACTTTTTTTTTTTTTTAATGATGAGAGTTGAACTCTGAAATATGGGCACAGGTGGCTAGTAATCTGCTCCCCTTTCAAACCAAAGTTTTTAAATATTTAGTCATCACATATTAAATATTAAGTTTGGCCATATAGAATCTGCTTTAAAAAAAAGAGATTGTTTACACAAACATACTCACTTTCATGGGGTGAAAAAAACCTTCATAGCCATTGCCTACCTTTCTGCAGTTCTCATTCTTGCTTCTTTGTTATTGCTCTTTGGTTACTCAGTCGTGTCTGATTCTTTGTAGTCTCATGGACTGTAGCCCACCAGGCTCCTCTGTCCCTGGGATTTCCCAGGCAAGAATACTGGAGTGGATTGCATTCCCTTCTGCAGGGGATCGAACCCACATCTCCTGCATTGCAGGTGGATTCTTTACCACTGGGCCGCCTGGGAATTCTTGCTTCCAATTGTGTGTTAATTGGATATAAATTCAACTGAGGTTACAAAGCTTTCAAATAACAGAAGCTGAAACAAGTTAGTTCTTTTCTTGCTCAACTAACTGTCCAGAGTCATCTGGATGGGCTGGTATCCACTCCCGTGGTGTTGGAGACCCAGGCTCCTTCCAGTTGTCACACAGCTGTCCCATCTCCTCTGAGTTCCAGCCAGGGGAAGGGGGTCTCTGAACCACACCTGCTGGGGAGGCACCTTCTGGGGTTTACCATGAAACTGGTAAAATAAGTTACTTACTGCCAATACCCAGCATGACCCCATGCAGCATTCAGTAAGGAAGTTCTGACTTTCAATTGACAATGATTTCTAGTGAATAGGCCTTGCAAAAATCCTCAGCAAAGAGGCAACGTTATCAAGAAGTCCCTTTTTCTCCATTTTCAGCTTTTGGGGGAGTGCGGATCAATTCATATTCAACCAGTTATTTAAGGAATCAAGGTTGGGGGAGGTAAGCTGCTTGCTGTATAACTGGTTTATTTCAGTTCTGTTTCATTTATGGGCCCCCAGGGAAGCTCCCCGTGGGCTCCGCCCAAGCCCCCGTCTGACTAGGGTGACACATCCCTGGTTTGAAGCAGCGATTCATTCACACTCTACCAAGCATCCCCTGAAGCCCACAAACGTGCCACCACCACGGCGGTGGAGGGCTCACTCCTAACACTCTCCTCCACTTGTATTAGGACGATTTGGACTGCAAGTCACAGAAACCCCACTCAAAGCAAAGTGAACGGACTGACCCAGCCCTCAGGGAGAGGACGGTGCTCCTGACTCGAGGCTCACTGGCTCAGCTCCATCCTGTCCCAGTCTCCCTGCCCCCTCACCCCTGCTCCCTGGACTGCCCCAAACCAGCGGCCTGCCCCAAGCCATGTCCTGGTCTCCGACTCTGCCTTCTGGGGAGTCCCAGCCTGAGACAGAAGGGGCTTGTTATGGTAAGTTTTTGGGTGAGTTTTTCCAACCTTGGGAAGGGGAGTGGCTGATATATTTAGTCCCGTGGGTATTTATTGATATGATCTGTCAATGCGCGGGGAGCGGGGGATCAGGCAGGTTCCATGGGCTCAGGGACTCTGGCTCACCCCCTGCTGAGTTCTCAGTGCCTTGACCTGTTCCTGATATTCAGTAGACGCTCAAGAAAAAGCTGTGGGGGGCGTGAGGGGGTGGGCGATCCCGCTGTTTTGGGGCAGCATCTTCTGGTCCTGTCTCTCTGTGCCGAGTTTCTTCCTGGGTCGCACCTTCCTCCTGGCCACTGCACTCCCCAGTTATGCCTCAGGAGGGTGCCAGAGCCTTGGCATCTAGAGAGGAAGGGCGCTCCCCACAGCCCAGCACCTGCAACTGATGGTCTGGGTGTCTCAGGATGTGTCAGGAGGGAAAATCCTCACCAGCTTCTCCTACACGAGGCTGGAACTCATCAGCCCCTGGTAGGTGTGGGGATGGCTCTAGGGTGGGGTGTGCTCTCTGGAGCCAGTCTCAGGGAGCAGAGATCCTGAGAGCAGAAAAGGCACCCAGGAATATTTCAGGATAGATGGGCAGGACCAGAGGTCTAGATCTTGAGTTGGCCCAGTGGGTTCTGACCACCTTCCCTCTGCAAACTGGGGAGGTGGGAGAGAAGAATCTGTGGCTCTGTTTGGAGTGCGGGGCAGCGGGCAGGGACCAGGCCGAGTATGAATGATACCTCTGTGTGCCAGTATCATCTCATTTAATCCCTACAGCTTGTCCCCACTTTGCACGTGAGGAAAGGGAGGCACAAAAATTCTAAGGAGCGAGGCCAAGGTTCCTGAAAGTCCGGGGGAGCTAGGACTTGAATGCAAGCCACTTGACCCCAAGAGTACACTCTTGCCCTTGAAGCCCAAGATGGGGAACTATAACCCAAGTGCCGCGAGGGCAGGGGACTTGCCTTCTTGATTGCTCAGTCTGTGGAGGCCTCTGCTTTCAAACTGTGGTTCTGGGGAAGACTCTTGAGAGTCCCTTGGACTGCAAGGAGACCAAACCAGTCAATCGTAAAGGAAATCAACTCTGGATATTCATTGGAAGGACTGATGCTGATGCTGAAGCTCCAATATTTTGGCCACTTGATGCAAAGAGCTGACTCACTGGAAAAGATCCTGATGCTGGGAAAGAGGGTAGAGGGATAGGGGGGCGACAGAAGATAAGATGATTGGATGGCAACATGGACTCAATGGACATGAATTTGAGCAAACTCTGGGAGATAGCGAAGGACAGGGAAGCCTGCGTGCTGCAGTTTATGGGGTTGCAAAGTCACAGCTTAGAGACTGAAACAACAGCTCAGTTCTGCACCCTAACTGTGCCTTCCCGGGCCTTTATTAATGCAGGCTGCGTGTAGGCTGGTCCCTGAGAGCTGTGCAATGCTGAGGTCGGGTCTATCTGGTGGCAGGGCTATTATTTTTCAATTAAAAATTTTTTTCTCAAATTTATTTTGGGCTGCACTGGGTCTTTGTTGCCACACACGGGCTTTCTCCAGTTGTGGTGCACATGCTCCTCATTATGGTGGCTCCTCTTGTCTTAGCGCACAGGCACACAGGCTTCAGTATTGGGGTGCACAGGCTTTAGTTGCCCCCAGGTGTGTAGGATCTTCCTGGACCAGGAAGTGGACCCATGCCCCCTGCATTGGCAGGCCGATTCTTAACCACTGTACCACCAGAGAAGTCCCGGGGCTATTATTGTTTTATTTATTTGTTGGCTGCACCACTTGGCATGCGGGATCTTAGTTCCCCCTCCAGGGATCGAACCTGTGCCCTCTGCAGTGGAAGCACAGACTCCTAACCACTGGCCCTCCAGGGCTGTCCCAGGACTGTCGCTGCTGCTTTCTCAAGGCCTGTGCGGGAGGAGCCGTGCCTGCAGCCTTCACCTGCCCCCGAGGGCGGAGAACGCCCGCATCCTGGCACTAAGCAGACACAGACCCTGGAAGAACCTCGCTGCCACCAGCTGGCCCTGCTCCAGTGCGGCTGGAGATGAAGGCCCTTCTGGGGTTTCCGGTTGCTCCGGGAGTTTGGAGGGGATTACTCTGAATGCTAAACTGCTACACGAGCTCACCCCGGTTATCTGGTTGTGCTGGGACACCACAAATGATGTGAGCAGGGCCCCGGAGCCCCAGGAATCTAGCCCCAGTCCCTCTCAGCCCTCTGGGGAGCAGTGGGGTGAAGTCATCTTCTCTTCGTGCCCCTGGCTTGGCCTCCGAGGCCTGACCGAACCCGAGTCCTTGGTCACGCTTCCATGGGAGGCTGGTGGGCACAGCATGGCGCTGGATCAGCCCAGGGCCGTGGGCTTTCCCTGGCATCAGCCCGCTCCTGGGGACCGGCTCTCCCGTGGGAGGTGGAGCGCCCGAGATGGGCTGCTGTCAGCCTCTTTCAGCGAGGCCCACGGCTGAGTCCCCAGAGGCCAGGCAGTCATGGTGACTGGCCCATGCTCGACCAGGCCCCTAGGCTCCTTCCCCTTTGGCAGGCTGCTGAACCCACCACGGGAGGGGCCCAGAGGGATTTGACGGGGAGCCTCCCCATTCCGGGCCTCCTCCTCCTGGGGCCTGGCTCCCAGAGGTGTCAGCCCAAGCTGCTGGGTGCTGTCAGGTTTGGGGGAGCAGAGAGGGGCTCCAGCTCCCCGGTCTACTTTCTTGCTTCACACCCTGATTTGGCTGCAGTGAAACTTCACACAGATTCTTAAGAAAGGCCTGGAAGCTGACTTTTTCGAGGCCTTCATATCTAAAATGTCTATCTTTCCACTTGACCCATCATTTGACCGCGTGGACATGCATGCTGGAAATCGTCCCCTCCTCAACCTGGAGGTCCTCCCACCTCTACTCTAGGTTGGTGGGGTGGGGAAGTGGTGGCATGCTGGGGGGTAGGGGTCTAAGGCCAGTCTGATTTCACTCTTTTGTGAGCAGTGCTTTTTTTCCTCCAGGGAAGCTTTTAGATTTTTTTCACTCTGGATATTCTGAAACTCCTCAGCCATGGCTGTAGATGTCAGTCGTCCCCCGGCCGCCCCTTCATTCCCCTGGATGCCTAAGGTTTATCAGTCTGGAGATGCACGTCCATTAGCTCACAAAACCCTCTCCTATCACCTGTGTGATAATGTCATTTTCTCTGCTCTGTTAGTTGGATGGCAAAACTCTTGGTTTCATTTTCCTTGTCGCTAGTCTTTTTCTTGTACTTGCTGAAGAGTAACAACAAAAAAATCATAAAACGTCTCTGCAACCCTTTAGTTAGATTTTTGTGTTGGCAATCATTTTGAACTTCTAAGAATTCTCTCTTCTGTGTTTCAGTTTTCCTCTCCGGGGAGATGCTGTACTGCCTGCTGAGAAGAATTCCCTTCTGAACCAAAGGGCAGGACCAACTCCCCAGCCCTGGGCACACTGGTGGCAAACAGCCCCGGGCAGTCTGTCCCCTTTGGAACTGCTTTGGAAGGCATTTGAGTTCACGCCTGAGTTCACGCCTCCTTCCCAGCCCACATCCAGTGACAGGTTGATTTATTTTTTAATGGAAGTTCTGCTTATTTATTTATTCGGCTGTGCCAAGTCTTTTTTCAAAAAATGATTTAATTTATTTATTTTTGGCTGGGCGGGGTCTTCATTGCTGCCCGGGCTTTTCTCTATTGTGGTGAGTGTGGGCTTCTCATCTCTGTGGCGTCTCTAGTTGTGGAGTGCAGCCTCGAGGGTGCGAGGGCTCAGTCGTGGTGGCTCCCAGGCTCCAGAGCACAGGCTTAATAGTTGTGGTCCACGGGCTTAGTCGGTCCTTGGCACGTGGGACCCTCCTGGGTCAGGGATTGAACCCGTGTCTCCTGCATTGGCAGGCAGGCAGCTTCTTCACCACTGAGCCACCAGGGAAGCCCCTGAGTTGAGTCTTAGTCGTGGCATGCAGGACCTTCGGTCTCTTTTGCAGCTAGGGGGATCTATAGTTGAGGCATGTGTGATCTAGTTCCCTTACCAGGCATTGAAACTCCAGCTCCCTGCATTAGGAGCGCAAGTCTTAGCCACTGGACTACCAGGAAAGTCCCCAGTCACTGCTGACAAAGGAGTGAAAACACTCAACCTTTGTTGAACTCAGGACAATCTTCCAGAACCATCCAGCTTCCACACTTCCCATGGGGTTGGCTGAGACCTTCATGGATACTCCACTTCAGCTCAGTTTATCCCTCCACTCAATCCTGTTTCCTTCCTTTCTCTCCCCTGGGTGTTGACCCTAAGAACTCTCCTTATAAACCTTCTGCATGCCGAGCTCTGCTTCCTGGAGAACCCATATAACAGCTAGTAATAGAAGTGACCCAGAAAACAGACACTCAATGGGAGTTTGGAGCAGGGTCACTCATCACCCAGCTGGCTGTGCCGATATGCCATGCTAGTGGCAGAGAGAGCTCCTGGCCCAGGTAACAGAATGACTGCAATACTTTAACTGGGGGCGGGGGGGAGGCAGTGGAAAGGAATGCACCAGCTGTCCAGCTAGATCAGGCATGTGAGAAACAGGAGGGCAGGCATACCTACAAGAATGGTGGAATCAGATGTCCATGGCTAAGCCTGATTGATGCTTTGTAAAAAAAAGACAGTGAAAGGCTGAGCACATTGAACTGGGATGAAAAGCTATGGGGTGTGAAGAGAGAGCTAGGCGGAAGCCTGCAGAGCTAGAGGCAGAGTGCCAGGCTGGGAACTTAATCCAGAGAGCAGCCGAGCTCTAAAGAAGGTACAGTTTCCATCGAGGCAGATCTGCTGTGCCAAGGTCGGGAGACTGCCGTATGGCAGGACAACATCTGGGCTGACACCCCCCCAAACTCTTGAATCCCCAGCTTCCCCTGAACCTTCAAGTCAGAAGTGGCCCACCACTCTCGGTTAAGGGCTAAAGCTCACCCCCACCCCTGTCCCACTTGCTTGAAGAAGATGCAAGCGAGGCAGCATGGAGACTCCCCACCTCCCACCCCCAGCCTCTTCCAGCTACTGTGCAAATAACTAGGTGAGATCACCAAATGACCAGGTGGGGACAAGTTGGGCTGATAATGGAGGAATAAGACCGCATTCAAAGGAGCCGGAGACCCAGACGGCACAGACCAGGAGCAAACATGCCAGGGGCTGGATGGTGATCAGAGGAATCTGATGTTGAATCAAGGAGAGTTTATTGACCTGGGAACACTCCCCCAGGGTTATTGGATTCAATTTCTGGCAAGGACCCCAGGAAATGGGGCACTAGGACTGTTAGGGTGGCTCTCAGCAAGTGAGATAGAACCACACCAAGTAAGGTAGAAATGCTAGGATTGCCATGGTAGATGGTGGAAGGTACAGGTACGGGTTAAGTCGCTAAGTCGTGTCTGACTCTTGTGACTGCATGGACTGTAGCCTGCCAGGCTCCTCTGTCCATGGACTTTTCCAGGCAAGAACACTGGAATGGGTTGCCATTTCCTTCACCAAAGGATCTTCCTGGCCCAGGAATCAAACCCGGGTCTCCTGCACTGCAGGCAGATTCTTTACTGACTGAGCTATGAGGGAAGTACAGGTATAAGGCTCAGAGAAGCAGGCACGCAGGACTGGATATTCTGCATAAGGCTGGGAACTCCACATAAACCAAAGCAGTAAAGATTGCGCTGGCAAGAAGGCCCCAGCCTCACTGTAAAGCTCACGGCCATGCCCCTCTGCAGGCCAGGGCTGACAGTAGGAGAAGCTGTGCAGATCTGGGCTCCCCATGGCAACGGGATGTCAGAACCCTGAAACAACGTGGCCAGGTGGGCGCTTATCCAGAAGGAAGTGGGAGCAATTATTGTTAAAAAAGGAGAGAGAGAGTAGAATCAAAGTGACAGCTCAGGTCCTGATTGCAGAGGGGTATGTTTGTTGTTGGTTTTTTTTTTTACTACAGAGCAGAAATTTGGTGTCATGATGATAAAGAAGAGAAGAGGAAATATATCACAGCATTTCTAAGAAGAAAACGTCTCCCTAAAGAACAAATCCAAAGTGCGACCACAGCTCTCCCTCTTGCTGGAGCTCCGGACGCATTTAAAATTGAAGTGCAAGGACAGGATGAAAAAGTCCTTCCCAACTTGTGGTTTTCAATTGTTGGAGATTGAGTGCCCCAGGGGACATCTGGCACAGTCTGGGGACATTCTTGATCATCCAGGGGAGGCCGCTGGCTCGTAATGGGTAGAATGCAGGGGTGCTGAGAGGCAAGCTGCAGAACACTGAACAGCCCTGGATACAGAACTATCCAGACCACAGTGTCCGTAGTCACATCTGAGGAGCTCCTTTTTACTTTATTTGAATTTATTTATTTATTTGGCTGCATCGGGTCGTATAGTTCACGGCATGTGAACTCTTAGCTTTGGCCTGTGGGATCTAGTTCCCCAACCAGGGATTAAACCCAGACCCCCTGCACTGGGAGTCAGGAGTCCTAGCCACTGGACCATCAGGAAAGTCTCAGCTCTGTTTTATCTTATATTTTTAAAAGAAGCTTCTTTTTGAAAAAATTATTTATCTCTTTATTTTTGGTTGTGCCTGGCCTTTGCTGTCAACCTGCTATGCTCGCAGTGTCCACATTACCTCTGCTATTTGCTCTTAATAAACTCACTCCTTTCTGCAATACTTTGTGTCTCGAAATTCTTTTCCAACCCTCACTCAGACAGCCTCAACAAATACATCATCTAGGAGTGCTACAGTCCATGGGTATCACAACAGAGCTGGACATGACTTGGTGACTAAACAATAACAAAACAAAAAAAGAAATTCATTAGAAATGTATCCATATAATTCTCTACACAAGTAAAAATAAAGGAGAAACACCATCTGATGACATTATGCAATGTAGGAAATGCATTTAATAAGATTTATTTATTTATGACACAAATTCTTATTAAACTGAGAATGGAAGAGAATTTCTTGAACTCAGTAGTTTCCATGCCAAAAATTCACAAAAGATATTCTGTATAATGGCCCTTAACCCCCGCTTAAGACACCCTGACCAGGGGCAAAGTCACCCCGAACCATGCAAAAAGGGAGGACTTAGATAATACATTTCCTTCTTCATTCATGCTCACCTATCCCTTTAATATGAGAAGCAAGATATTCATATTTAATATAGTTCTGGAGGTGCTGGTCAATGAAATAAAGGAAGTAAAATAAATTAAAGCTGTAAAGATTGGAAGAAAGGAGATAAAACTCTCCTCATTTGCAGATGATGTGAGCATTCATTTAGGATGGACTCAACAGACTATTAGAATCAGTAAGATTTCAGTAACATTGCTAGATAGAAACCTACAAAATCATAGTATTTCTAGAATTTCTCTACATCTTCAATACCCAGCTAAAAAAAACCAGATTTTACTCACAGCAGCTAGATACAAAGTATCCAGAATATATTTTGTTGTTGTTTAGTTGCTAAGTCATGTCCCACTCTTTGAAATCCCATGGACTGTAGCCCGCCAGGCTCCTCTGTC
The DNA here is from genome assembly GCF_963930625.1 of Muntiacus reevesi. NCBI lineage: Eukaryota > Metazoa > Chordata > Mammalia > Artiodactyla > Cervidae > Muntiacus > Muntiacus reevesi. Next base: position 43,158,498 of record NC_089253.1, read on the forward strand.
CATGGTATTTCCCAGGCAAGAATACTGGAGTGGGCTGCCATTTCCTTCTACAGGGGATCTTCCTGACCCAGGGATGGAACTCAGACCTCTTGCATTGGCAGGCAGATTCTTTGCTACTGAGCCACCTGGGAAGACCCATCTAGAATATATAAGAATATGTAAAACCTCTTGGCAGAAAACTTTAATAAAACATATAGAAGAGAATCTGAATAAGCAGAGAACAAGACCATCATGTGGGCTTCCCTAGTGGCTTAGGCAGTAAAGAATCCATCTGCAAAATAAAAAAATCTACCTGCAAAGCAGGAGATCCAGGTTCAATCGCTGGGTCAGGAACAACCCCTGGAGAAGAGAATGGCAACCCACTCCAGTATCCTTGCCTGGAGAATTCCATGGACAGAGGAACCTGGTCAGCTACAGTCCGTGGATTGCAAAAGTCAGACACGACTGATCGACTAACTTTCACTTTCTTTCAGACAATAATATAGGGTAAGATGACAAAATTATCAAGATGTGGTTGTCTCCAAATTCATCTCTAAATGTAATGCAGTCCTAATCAAAATTCAGTTGGATATTTTGGAGAAATTTGATAAATTCACAAAATCATTTTTATAGATGAATAAAGATCCATAAATAGCTAAGAAAAACTTCAAAGAAGAGGAGGGCTCGGGGAAGGAGTGTGTGCGTTTCCTTACCAGAGTTATAAGACCATGAAAGTGAAAGTGTTAGTTATTCAGTCATGTCTGACTCTTTGTGACCCCACAGATTGTAGCCCACCAGGCTCCTCTGTCCATAGGATTCTCAAAGCAATAATCCTGGAGTGGGTAGCCATTCCCTCCTCCAGGGGATCTTCCCAACCCAGGGATCGAACCCAGGTCTCTTGCATTGCAGATTCTGTACTGTCTGAGCCACTAAGGAAGCCCTGTAAGGCTATAGTAATAATAAAAAAGAAATTGCGGGAATTTCTCTGGGGGTTCAGTGGCTAAGACTCCTTCCTCTCAATACAGGGGGCCTGGGTTCGATCCCGGGTTGCTCCCACATGTTTGCATGCCACAAGCTGCAACTAAAAGACCCCACGTGCTTCAACTAGGACCTGGCACAGCCAAATAAGTAAATTAACTAAATAAATATTTTTTGAAAAATTATGGCAGTGGCCAAGGAACAGACACAGAAGAGGATACAGAACTGACGAGCAGACCCGACACCTTCAGGAGCTCCATATATAAATCAGTACCTTGTTCAGTAGATGGTGCTGGCGAGGTGAATTCCTCCCTGACAGTACAGGCAAAGTGGCCTCTTGATGGGTTGATGGTGTAAATGTGAAAGTGACTTGACAAAGTTAATAAAAGAAAACATAAGAGCATATTATTGTGATCCAGGGCCGTAATTAAAGACTTTTTTTTAAGTTGTTTTTGTTTTATTATTAATCCCCAAGCTGTGTGACCTAACTAGAAAATACTGCCTCTTACGCAAGTATAATGTTCCATGTATTCTCTCCTGTCATTAAAACAAATAGTAACAGGACTTCCCCCGTGGCTCAGTGGTTAGGACTCCTGTTTCAAATGCAAAGGGCACAGTTTACATCTCTTGTTGGGGAAGTAAGATCCCTCATGCCCCACAGCATAGCTAAAAAGGACACAGAACAAAATAGAAACATTCAGAAATAAAAGGATTTTTAAACAAAGTTTCAAAAGCACAAAACGCAAGCAATCCACTCCCCCAGAGAAAAGCCTCCTGTTGAATTTGATTACATTGTTTAACAAAACACTTCTATGAATTTGATTACATTGTTTAAGCAGAGACATCTTGAACAAAGTGAAGAGACAGACTGAACAGAGAAGGTTTTTGTAATGCTTGAAACGTTTGTGACCTCAAGGACTGTCCCCCTCCAGGCTCCTCTGTCCATGGGATTCTCTAAGCAAGAAGAATACTGGAGTGGGTAGCCATTCCCTTCTCCAGGGGATCTTCCCAACCCAGATGGGAACCCAGCGCCTCCATCATTGCAGGCAGATTCTTTACTGTCTGAGCCACCAAGGAAGCCTGATATCTAGAATAAACTCCTGCAAATCAACAAGAAATAGGCAGCAAATCAAATAGAAAATGGTCAGGATATGAAGGGCAAAACAGAAGAGGAAAGCAAAATTCAAGGTGCATGGGAAGAGATGATACAGATCCTTAGTAAAGAGGAATGCCATTCAGAGCAACTTTATACCGTTGGGACTGGCAAACATGCCAAAGCTGCTGATGCTGCGTGTTGGGGGTACAAGGGTCTGGAATGAGTCTGAAGGGTAGGAATGAATCTGAAGAGGAGCTGGGGTTTGGGGCGGGCTGGAGCAGCCATTTGGACGGCAGCCTGGCGCTACTTATGTAAATCGAGTGTTCACACACCTGAGACGCAGCAGAATGGAATGTGGGGATAAAGGGAACACGGAACTGACTAAATGCACATAAAGGGGGAGGGTGGGGCCGGAGCAAGGACAGCGGGCCAGAATCTGAGGAGCATGCGTGCTACACACACACCACACACACCCTTGAGGTCCAGCAGGCAGGGACGGCCCGGGATGGCCCTGCGACTGTGCCGTGGGAGGAGAGGGGGACGCGACAAGCTGAAACGAACCCAGGAACCAACAGAGGAGTGGACAAAACACCTAAGCCAGCCCTCTGGCCTGACCCCTGGTCACACCCCTACCCTCACTCAATATAAGAACAAGCTCACCGCCACTGCCCCCCACAACACGCCAGAGAGCAAGGGCAACTGTTGCTTGCTCTGTTTTCCATCTCCCCTGCTGTTACCAGAAAGTAAAAGTGAAAGGATTAGTCGCTCAGTCGTGTCAGACGCTTTGGGACCCCACGGACTGTAGCCCACCAGGTTCCTCTGTCCATGGAATTCTCCAGGCAGGAACAATGGAGTGGGTTGCCATTTCCTCCTCCAGGGGACCTCCCTGACCCAGGGATCGAACCCGGGTAGAGGCCCCAATAAAGCCCTGCCTGAAAAAATAAAACGCACCCTGGAGATCTCTTAAGGCCCACGTGGCACGGGGAAGGCGTGCAGGGGTAGACAAATGCTCCTGTATACCCCAGGGCAATCAGCGAGGTTGAGTTAAGTCTACTCAGAACCGTGGGAAAGGGACAGAGATCTGGGGCTGGGGCCACAGCAGGACGGGTGGGGGCGGGGAACACCAGCCAGGGTCACCCCCCAACCTTGCCCACCTCACCCCCCCACTTCAATTGCCCAGACCTAGGAGGGGAAGAGGACAACAGAGGATGAGATGGTTGGATGGCATCACCGACTCAATGGACGTGAGTTTGAGCAAGCTCCGGGAGCTGGTGAGGGACAGGGGAGCCTGGCGTGTGGCAGTCCACGGGATCGCAGAGAGTCGGCCACGACTGAGCGAGTGAGCAGCAGAAAGGGCCCTGCCTGTACACGAAGACCTGAGGCCTGGCTGTCCCTCTCAGGCCCTGGAGAGCCCAGATGAGGGGGCCTCTGCGGGGCCTGGTGAGATTCTAGTCCCGATCATGTTGCGTGGGGGTGTGCAGGTGTGTTTGCATGTGTGTGATGTGTGTCAAAGGGTTGTGCGGGTGTGGGTGTGGAGGTGTCTTTGCAGGTGGGGGGCGCGTGGTCCTCATCAGGGCTGTGGAATGTGCTTCCAAGGGAGAATGTGGCAGGAAGGGAACTGTACAGGCGGGTTGTTTTTGATACAAAATTGCAACTGTTTCTTAATTTTTTTCTTTGCTCTTTGTAGTTCATTGAATACCGGATGTTAAGAACTGGGGGAGGCAAATTTCAGGTGACTCTTAGCTCAGGTCGAATAAGCAAAGGGAGCTCTTCTGGAAGAAAAAGAGAGTTTTGTGCCTTAAGGGATGAAGATGGTGTTGGTGGGACCTGAGGGAAGAAGGTTGTGAGTGGGGAGGAGCAGAGACCCTAAGTGCTGGCCCCTGGGGGGTGGGAACCTGCAGCGGTGCTGTGCTGATGGCTTGGCCCAGCCCTGCCGGGGGCCAAAACTGACTGCCTCACAGCAGTGCCTGTCCCCGCCTGTACCACCTCTGCCCCGGCCAGTCGTGATGTATAAGGAAATGATTGTTTCATTAGGCACTTAGAAAGTTACATATTGACGGTATTGCTCAAGCTTTGCATGGCCGCTGAAGAATCCCTGCTGGTGTGGGGTGGGTAGGGGTGCAGGAGATGTCAGGGGGTCAGGAGAGCTGCACTGGTCTTCAGGCAGGAATGCGGTGCTCCTGACTCCTGTCTGGGTTTTCTTTCTGCCTCTGCCCCCACCGCCACCCCAGTTCCACAAACACCTGGACTCGCCAGGTCCAGCAGGATGCTGGATGTCCTCCCAGTGGCTGCCTCTCCTCCCGGGTCCCCCTCTCTGTCTCCCATAAGGCTTCCTTCCCCACACAGTCAGCAAGTCCAGAAGCTTCCACTTGGCTGTGCTTGGAGAGCTTAGCCAGGGCCCAGCCCAAGGCGTCCTGCTTGGGGCCTGGCTCCTCTGGAGTCTCAGCCAGCTCAGCCAGCTCTAGGGGAGGGGTCCTTATGAAACACTGCCTGGACACCCCTCTCTGAAGCTTCTCCATCACTGCCATCAGGGAGACCCAGAGTAGGGCCTGAACAACCCGGAAAGGGGCTCCCAGGTGGACAGTTGGGGTTAAATAGCTTGGATGCTTGTCCTGGAATCCTTTAAAATCGCTCTCAAACCTGATGGAACTGAAGGACACTGATCAGCTGGGTGTAATTGTGCCAGAAACTCCTAACTTTGCTGCTAGTGGCACGTTTGAAAAGGGAAGATCAGACCGTAAAGAATGTGCCTCCAGTGCAGGAGACCTGAGTTTGATCTCTAGGTCGGGAAGATCTCCTGGAGAAGGAAACAGCAATCCACTCCAGTGTTTTTGCCTGGAGAATTTAATGCACCACAGAGCCTGGTGGGCCACAGTCCATGAGGTCACAAGGAGTCGGACAGGACTGAGCAACTAACACACACACACACACACACACACACACAGTGTCCCATTGTCTGGGATTTAAAAAACCATGTTGTTCTCAGGTCGAGTTTCTATGGTGAGGTGCGTGTCACAAGTGGTGTTTGCTTCCACTTAGGGGAGTAAGACAGGTTCCCTCTGCAGGCATATCTGAGCTGAAGTGAGAATTAATTAATTTTTGTGTGTGCTCAGTCGCCTCACTCTTCTCCAACTCTGTGACCCCACGGACTGTAGCCCGCCAGGCTCCTCTGTCCATGGGACTCTCCAGGCAAGAATACTGGGGTGGATTGCTATGACCTTCTCCAGGGGATCTTCCCGACCCAGGGATGGAACCAGGGTCTCCTGCACTGGCAGGCAGGTTCTTTACCACTAGCACCAGCTGGGAAGCCCGATTAATTTTTAAATTAATTAATTTAGAGAAAAATGGTAAGGAAGGGGCAGCAGGGCGCATGAGTCATACAAGAACCCCAAGGTGGCCTCCAAACGGTCCATGAGTCTGAAAAGACAACCTAGGGTGTGAGCTGGGTGTGCGGGCGTCGGTGCACAGGGGTGTGTCTCCGTCTTTGTGTGAAGCATCTGCCTTTTGTCTGTTGAACAAGTGTCCACACGCAGGGGTTTGCGCGTCTGGGGTCTGCGACCCCACTAGGGGTCGGACCGCGCGGACCCTCCGGGCTCTGGAAGCCCTCGCCCATCAATGCCTGGCGGACGTTCGGCAGTCGGTCCCGGGCAGGCTGCGGGCCCCCAGGGGACGGAGGTTAAGCGGTGGGGCGAGGGGCAGCGGCGCCGCGGCTCGTGGCCAGCGCCGTGACTCAGCACGGGGGGCGGGCCGGCCGGCCGGGCCGGGGCGGGGCGCGCCCACCGCTATAAGGCTCAGGCCGCTGCCGAGCGCGCTGGAGGTTTGCCGCCGCCGCCACCGCCGCCTTTGCCGACTTCCCCGTCGCCAGGAGTGAGTTTCCCACTGCCTGGGGCTCCCAGGGATTCCGAGGGGGGCGCCCAGGGTGTTTGGGGGGGGGCAGTTTGGGCTCTCGAGGGGCCGGGCTGGAGCGCCCAGAGCCGGGGATGGGACCCCGGGGAGGACGGGCCGTAGTCGTCTCCCCCGGAACAGGCCTCTCCCGCCGTTAAGTGGCTTCTTTGTGCATCTTGCAGTGCCGCCCTACACCATCGTCTACTTCCCGGTTCAAGGTAGGGGCCTGGGATGGCAGGGTGGGGGTGGGAGGGGAGCCAGAGGCTGGGGGCTGCAGTCCACACCCCCGCTTTTCCCCCTGGCATCACGTGGCTACTAACTCCAGCCTCCTTCCTGGGCCCTGGAGCTGCCGGGGCTAGCCTACCTCAAGCCTCGCGGCCCTGGCCCGCCCCTCTGCCTAGTGCTGTGAGGTCTTCCGAGCAGCCCCCAGCCCCTTGGCCCCTGCCCAGGGCACTGCCCACCCTCACTGCCCCGTCCTCCCCTCCCCCAGGGCGCTGCGAGGCCATGCGCATGCTGCTGGCCGACCAGGACCAGAGCTGGAAGGAGGAGGTGGTGGCCATGCAGACCTGGCTGCAGGGCCCCCTCAAGGCCTCCTGCGTGAGTACTTCTGTCCCGTCCCCGGCTCAGGGGCGGGACCTTGTGGGGGCGAGTGGGGCGCAACACTAGGGTGAGGGGCAGCCGAGCCCAGCACCTCTGACAGAGCTGTGCGTCCCCCCAGCTGTACGGGCAGCTCCCCAAGTTCCAGGACGGAGACCTCACGCTGTACCAGTCCAATGCCATCCTGCGACACCTGGGCCGCACCCTCGGTGAGTCCCGGCGCTGCAGGTGGCTCAGCCCAGGCCCGGGGCCGGCGGCATCAGCCAGCCTTCCTGAGCACCTGCTGAGCCTCCTCCATGTCAACCAAATCGCCCAGCTACCCTGTGGAATGGAGGCGTGTGGAGGTTATCTAGGGCTTCCCTGGTAGTTCAGTTGGTAAAGAATCCGCCTGCAACACAGGAGACCCAGGTTCGATTCCTGGGTCGGGAAGATCCGCTGGAGAAGGGGTAGGCTACCCACTCCAGTATTCTTGGGCTTCCCTTGTGGCTCAGCTGGTAAAGAATCTGCCTGCACTCTGGAGAAGGAAATGGCAACCCACTCCAGTACTCTTGCCTGGAAAATCCTATGGACGGAGGAGCCAAGTAGGCTACAGTCCATAGGGTCGCAAAGAGTCGGACACGACTGAGCGACTTCACTTCACTTCACTTCACTTTATTATGAAGTTGTATTCCACTGAACAATTATATCATAACATTTTATAATTTATATGTTGGTGGTACCCAATTAGCAATATGTTGGTTAAGTGTGTCTCCTGGAATTAAAAAAAAAAAATTAAAAGGGCTTTGATTCATAAAAAAAAAAAAAAAAAGAATCTGCCTGCAATGCAGGAGACCTGGATTCGGTCCTTGGGTTGGGAAGATCCCTGCCCTATAGCGGGGCCACCTGCCCCTGAATTCTGAGCACGGACTCAGCCCCTTTCTTCCTGCCTGGCCCAGGCACACCGGCAGCCACGTGGCCTGGCTGCGGGAGGTCAGGTTGCCGTGGCTTTCAGGCTTCCACTCACGCCCTCTGCTCTCCCGCCACCCCAGGGCTGTATGGGAAGGACCAACGGGAGGCGGCCCTGGTGGACATGGTGAATGATGGCGTGGAGGACCTTCGCTGCAAATACATCTCCCTCATTTACACCAACTACGTAAGCGCAGGCGCGGGGGGGGGGGGACACGGAGGACAAAGAAAGAGAGGGGCTGGTTTCCTTCCCGCCCTATTCCTCCCCCTCTTGTGGCTGTGGCTGATCCCCACCCCGGGGCTGCGTCCGGTTCTGGGGAGGGGGTGGTGGGAATCAAGAGCCATTATAGACTGGACATACCCCACTGCCTCCCTGCCTGGAGGAGGGACCCGGTCAGGTAGCAGGCCATGGCAGAACGGTGCTAGGACAGGAGACGACCAGCCAGAGGTGGTTCCCTGATCCTCAGCCCGGGGAGGTCAGGAGGGCTTCCTGGAGCAGGTGCAGAAGGAGGAGCTTCTGGAAGGGATGCTGGTACTTTCAGATGCACGAAGTGTGCAGGCACAGGGCACATCTGGGGACTTGGGAGCAGTTTCGCAGAGGCAGGGTGTGCCTCTGTGTGTGTGCGAAGGAGAGTGTCAGGAGATGGATGGAGCTGAAGGGACAGCAGGCCCGCTCCTGAAGGCCTCGGCCAGCTGGCTTGGAGATGCTCTTTGGGGAGTCTAAGCACGGTGGTGTCTGTGCGATCTGGAAAGATCCTGTGAGGCTTTTGCAAGCCTGGGGAGTGATCGTGACAAGAGTGGACTAGAGAAGGCTCAGCCTCTGAAATGGAGAGGATGTGGCAATAGCCTGGGGTGGGGAGTGAGGAGAGGAGGGCGGGGCTGGGCGGGTGGGATCCACTGAGATGGAGCAGACGGCAGGGAGCATCCCCGGGGGCGGGGGATGGGGACGGGGTGGGCAGCAGGCCAGGGCCAGGAGGATGATACGCAGTGGCCTCTTCTGGCAGGAGGCGGGCAAGGAGGACTATGTGAAGGCACTGCCCCAGCACCTGAAGCCTTTCGAGACCCTGCTGTCCCAGAACAAGGGTGGCCAGGCCTTCATCGTGGGCGACCAGGTGAGCCGGCCCCGTCCCCGCCCCTTCTGCACCCAACTCTGTCCACATGGCGCATCCGGGCAGAGACAGCACGGGGGTCATGGGTTCAGCGAAGCTGGGAACCGCCTCGGGCGCCCTGCCCCCCAACTCCCACACCCTCTGAGTCCCACCTCGCTCGGCCCTGCAGATCTCCTTTGCGGACTACAACCTGCTGGACCTGCTTCGGATTCACCAGGTCCTGGCCCCTAGCTGCCTGGACTCCTTCCCCCTGCTCTCAGCCTACGTGGCCCGCCTCAACTCCCGGCCCAAGCTCAAGGCCTTTCTGGCCTCCCCGGAGCACGTGAACCGGCCCATCAACGGCAACGGGAAACAGTGAGGGCTTGCAGCACTCTCTGCAGGAGGCAGGGGTCTGCCTGCTTCCCTTTCCCCAGGACCAATAAAACTTCCAAGAGAGAAGCAGTGAGCCTTGAGTTTTCTGGGCAGGGGGCCTCCCTGATCCTCTCGGACTCTCAGGCTTGGGGAGGGCCGGGGCAGCTGGCTGGGATACTTGGATCCTAAAACACAATCGGGTTTCCCTGGTAGCTCAAACAGGAAAGAATCTGCCTCATATGCAGGAGACCCAGGGTCAGGATGATCCCCCGAGGAGGGAATGGCAACCCACTCCCGTATTCTTGCCTGGAGAATTCTATGGACAGAGGAGGTTGGTGAGCTACAGTCCCTGAGATCGCAAAGAGTCGGACACAACTGAGCGACTAACACTTTCGCTTTCAAAACATAATTGGTGTCTTCCTGAAGCCCTTGGGCTGGTCTGTGTTTACTGAACTCCAGAAACAAAGAGGGGAAAAAAGGAAAAAAAAAAAAAAAACAGGAAGAGAAATTAACTATGGTCCCCGCTCTGGACATCCACACAGTCTAGAGAGACAGCCTCACTTAAATAAACATGCTTTCTGGTCTCAGCCAGCCACCTGCCAGAGGGCCCCTGTGCAGGACAGCAGGAGCTGAGGGGCCCTTGGCCAAGAGGAGGGGCGTGGAGAGGAGCTGAGTGGCTCAGAGCAGCCCCCGCTGGGGCGGTGGGAGGGTCAGTCACCTGTGCTCAGGTGGGGCTGTCCTTGCTTCCCCGTGCCTCCCGGGCGCGGGAGCAGCACTGTGATCCACGTGCCTTGCCTGCTGCCTTCTCCTCCCATCCTTGTTAGCTAGGCAGAGAGAATAGCCCAGCCTGGGTGAGCTGGCTCGGGTGTCCACAGTGGGGAGGCATTGGGGTGCAAATAGCTTGGGGCTCTCAGGGCTCTCAGGAATGACTGGAGGGAAGGGTCATGGGGAGCCCCCTGTAGTGCAGCCTGGAGGAGAAGCCCCTTCTCTGGGAAGGCTTGCCCAGCGTCAGAGCTTCCTGCTCAAAGGAGGAGATCTGACCTCTCAGGAAGTCTACCTCTCATTTCTTTTTTAAAGTAATTTTTTAAATTAATTAAATTAAAAAAAAAAAATCTTGGCTGTGCTGGGTCTTTCTCGTGGCGCACGGTTTTCTCAAGTTGTGGTGTGCGGGCTCAGTTGCCCTGCAGCTTGTGGGTTCTTAGTTCCCAGACCAGGGATGGAACCCGCATCTCCTGTATTGGAAGGTAGATTCTTAACCACTGAACCACCAGGGAAGTCCCAACTTCTCTTGTTTCTAATGAGAGAACTCATAATAGGTTGAGACTTCCAGGAAATGTCACTTGAGGGCCAAGGGGGAGGCATCTGTGTGGCGATTAAGGTTTCCTGCCTGCCTGCTTCAGGGGTGATGGGTTGGCAGAGAAATACCTGCATGTACCCATCCCACACCCAGAGGCCCTATTTAGGGGCCATTCATGGTGTCAGAGGAGGCGTGGCTCCAGCAGCAGGACTGAAAGCCTGAACACCCACGGAGAGGCCTGGGAGCACAGAACAGCTGAGAGCAGTGCCCTCGGGTGGGTGGCTGGGGAAACTGACTAGAGGCTGGAACAGACATTGCCAGTGGGGGACTTTGGGTTCAGGGAGTGTGGATCAAAACTGAAGCGGCATGCATCCCCCAGCCCTCTATAACTGCCCTTGCAAATAATGGTAATAATTACTAAAGCTTATCGAGTCCCTTGGATGCCAGGCATCATACGAAATGCTTCAGTATATATCATCTTCCTTAATTCTCCCCACCCTTGAATAGGTACGCTTATCCCTATTTATGGATGAGAAACTGAATCACAGAACGTTTAACTTGTTGATGTGTGAACAAAGGCACTCGCAAGGTTATTCATTTTATTGCTTGTGGAGTCAACAGGAGACTGGCTAAGTACACTAGGTGCACACACAATGGATCTTGGCGTGTGTGCCACGGATTTTACTGCTGTGAAAAAGACAAAGGAGGTCAAGATTAGACTTTTATGGAGTACAGGAGGCTGGGCCAACAGAGTGAAGCCCTCCTTGCAAGACCTTTTCTATTGCACATCCATAACGTGGGAAAATCAAACTTCCCTGTCCCCTCTGCAATTGGGAGGGGCCACGTAACAGGTTCTGATGCTGGACTGTGGGTAGAGTGGGTGATTCACTTCCAAGGACAGCATAGAGCAAGGCATGTGGAGTGGCTGAGCAGAGACCTGTGGTTTTACACTACTGGCATTTTCTTTTTTAATTTTTTAAATTTATGACTGCATCAGGTTTTAGTTGGAGCATGCAGGCTTCTCTCTGGTCGAAGGGCATGGGCTCAGTTGCTCTGAGACTTGTGGGATCCTAGTTCTCCGACCAGGGATCGAACCCACGTCCCCTGCATTGTAAGGCAGATTCTTAACCACTGGACCACGAGGCAAGTCCCACTACTGGCCTTTTCGAGTTGCTGTTACTGCAGCATAACTTGACCCAACCTGTCTGATCCACCCTTCACTATCAGGTCAGGCGAAGGGAATCCAGTCACCTCCTACCTTTGTCCTGCCTCTGAGGGTGATCAGGGGAGGAGAGAGGGCTGTGACCCTGGGGTAGTCTCCCTCGCTCAGGACTAGGTCCCTCAGGCTCTCTCAGACCAGGCCCTGAGGGCTGTCAGTGATGGGAAAATGTCTGAGAATATGTCTCTCTGGAGGGTGGTCGGGAGGAAGACACGAAGCTGATCAGAGCCACTAAAGGGCACAGTCCTCTCCTTCACATGGACATTCAGCTGCAGGGCCAAAGTGGGACAGACCCTCCTGGGGACAGGCCCGGGCCTGGCGACCCTGACCGGGTGACTTTGGCCCCTGGGGAGAGCAAAGGATGGTGTCAGAGCTGGGCTGGGCTGCTCCCTCTGCCCGGGAGCTCACTGCACTTGCACATCTAGTCCACTGCCCCCGTGGACGGACAGAGACTGTCGGTGCTCCAGCATCTCCTGACCGCAGCACCTCCATCATCTCTTTCGGAAACCCCACTTTCCTCCTAGCTGGTTCTAGCAGCCCTCTGTGAAAGTAAAGACCAGCAAATGAGAACAAGCTGCGTGTGTCCTCAGGGCAGGAAGAGCTCCAGCAAGGGAGTCAGCCACAGCCATTTGACCCGCAGAGCTCAAAGGCAGACAGAGGAGTGGGGAAGCTTATGGGGTTGAAAAGGGGAGACTTCAGGCGTGCCCTGAATGAAGGCTGTCGGCCTGGGGCGCTCTGGGTGGGCTCTGGACCGGAAGTGGGACATCCTATGTCACTGCTTAGGGGAGCAGATTTGTCTTCCTCTGGTTGACCTTAAGTTGGAAGGTGATGGTTAAGTTGCTCTGTCATGTCCCCGACTCTCGTGACCTCATGGACTGCAGCCCGCCAGGCTCCTCTGTCCATGGGATTCTCCAGGCAAAAATACTGGAGTTGGTTGCCACTTCCTTCTCCAGGGGATCTTCCTGACCCGGGGATTGAATCCAGGTCTCCTACACTGCAGGCAGATTCTTTACCCACTGAGCTATGAGGGAAGTCCCCTAAGTTGGAAGAGGGAATGAAAATTAAGGAAGCAGTCACTTATTGGGGCAATTATTACAAGGGTTATCCTAAATCATCCTAGAGGGAGTCGTCAGTCTTCCTACAAGTCTGACCTAAAGTCTGACAGGCTGGGTTCTTGTCTGGTTACTGTAAATAAGAGGTTGGTTTTCAGTCAGGTCACTGCAGGCCGTGGGTCAGATTCTACTTTTATATATAGTCTGGCCATTGTCTGTTGTATTTTCAGTCTCCCTTGCAGAGGTGACCCAGCCACAGCAACTGGAAGCCTTTTCCTCTGCCATTTTCCTCCTCAAGTGGAGAAATCCTGTTGGGAGAAAGCAGGAGCCCACACAGTCTCTTTCCAGGAACAGTTCTTGGCTCATTTCTGGGCCCTGGAGGAGACTGAACTCTCGGGGCACCAGAGGATCAGTCTGACTTGCCCCTGAGAACACCAAGGCAAAGATGGTGTGCCAAAGGGCACTGCTTCCCCTGCATGTGGTTATTGAGGGATCTGGGAACCTGCAGGAGTTGGTGATTCACGTTGCCAACATGCCTGTACCCACTCCACTTGGCCTGGAGGACCCTGGGAGCTAAGAAAAAGCTGGGCTTCCAGCTGGGGTGGGCTGCCCTGAAGGACCCTGGAGAAGGATGCTCTCCTCAAGGAAGAACTTTGAGTGGCAACTCTCACTGCCCACTTCGCCAGGAAATGAGAGAAGGCCAAGGTCAGCGTCCAGAGTCTGGGGCAGAGGCTAGTGATCAGGAACTTGGAGTGGGCAAGATCGGGGGGTGGGGGTGGGCAAGACTGGGGGTTGGGGGGTAGGCAAGATCAAGGGGGTGGGGGGATGGCTGGCACTGAGGCTGTTGGCATAAAGGGTTAAGGGAGGACCTTAGGATGGCTGGTGGGATCACCCTGCTGCAGGAAAAGAGCTCCGAACAATCAGAGGCGCTGAACTCTCAAGGTTCTTGGCTTCCTCCCTCCCCAGCTGACTCAGTCCCGGTGGGTTTCGAGGCACCTACTGCAGCAGCGCAAACTTGGTGGCATCACTCTCTCTCAGGAATCCAGGCCTGGCGGAGATCTGGGTTGACCTGCGCTTGGCGACAGGCCGTGGGCGAGGCTGGCTGCCTGCAAGCCCGAGCGCAGGTCCCCAAGCTCCGCCTGCGTCGCCAGGCGGCTCCAGCCCGCATGTGCAGACAGGCCTGTGCCGGAGGCGCTGAGGGGGCATCTGCGAGAAATGGAAACTGAGCCGCTGGCCGCAGTCCTGCCTTGCAGATCACAGTCCCCTCTGTCACCCACTTGCTGTTGCTCAGCCGTGGCTCTTTGGGACCCCATGGACTGCAGGAGGCAGACCTGCTTCCCTGTCCTTCACTGTCTCCCGGAGTTGACTCAAACTCCTGAACTTCTGAACTTCCGTCAAACTTCCTGCTCATTCCTCACACCGCAAATCAACAGACAACAAACAATGGCCAGATATTTGAGATGAATCTCTAGCATGTAAGTCATAACAATGAACAGGAAGGAGAAAGGAACTCAGAAGACAGAGACTGTGCATGAGAAAACTTCAGTTAAAAATAAACTTTAATGATTATCTTCAGGGAGATAAGAAAAGTTATTAACTCAGAAGGTTGGTGGTGGTGGTGTTCAGTTGCTCAGGCACGTATGACTCTTTCTGACCCCATGAACTGCAGCACTCCAGGCTTCCCTGTTCTTCACTATCTCCCAGTTTGCTCAAGCTCATATCCACTGAATCCGTGATGCCTTCCAACCATCTTGTCATCTGTCACTCCTTCTCTTCCTGCTTTCAATCCCTCCCAGCATCAGGGTCTTTTCCAGTGAGTCAGCTCTTCACATCAAGTGGCCAAAGTATTGGAGTTTCAGCTTCAGCATCAGTCCTTCCAATGAATATTCAAGGTTGGTTTCCTTTAGGATTGACTTGTTTGATCTCCTTGCAGTCCAAGGGACCCGGAAGATAAAGTGAGGCTATTAGAACGTTCACTGGGACTTCTCTGGAGGACCAGTGGTTAAAACTGGATCAGCTTTCATTGCAGGGAGTGGCGGTTCAATCCCTGGTCAGGAGACGCACAAGCCACGTGGTGTGACCAAAAGGAAACAAACAAAAAAGTTCTCAAAACTGAAAGTACCTTTTAAAAAAACCTAAAATATGATAACAAAAATGTAAAATCTCAGAAAATAAAGTTGAAAAAAAGAAAACTCTTAAGAGTCCCTTGAACTGCAAGGAGATCCAACCAGTCCATCCTGAAGGAAATCAGTCCTGAATATTCATTGGAAGGACTGAAGCTGAAACTCCAATGCTTTGGCCACCTGATGAGAAGAAATGACTTATTGGAAAAGACCCTGATGCTGGGAAAGATTGAAAACAGGAGGAGAAGGGGACGACAGAGGATGAGATGGTTGGATGACATCACCAACTCAATGGAAATGAGTTTGAGTAAACTCCTTGAGCTGGTGATGGACAGGGAGGCTGGAGTGTTGCAGTCCATGGGGTTGCAAAGAGTCGGACACGACTGAACTGAACTGGTGTTTTATATCTTGACTAGATATTCCGAACTCATTTCCTCTTCCTGGGCACAGAGCCCCCTTGAATCTGGACGCAGCGGAAGTGAAGAGTGTCACTCCAGGGCTGGGCAGTGGGAGCAGGTGCGCCTTCATCCCCGCTCCCTCCTTCCGCTGCCTCTCTCCCCCTCTCTCTCCAGCTCTGGTCTCTCCACGTGCGCTCTCTCTGTGGCAGCCTCAGGGCAGCTGGACCTTCTACACGATGGCTGAAGTGAGTGTCTCCAGAGACACCGCAAAGCTGTGTGGCCTTCTCGAACTTAGCCCGGGCAGCCCCACCTCGTGGCTTCCTCTGTCTTCGCTGAGGCAACAGCAAGGAGCTGCCCAGCTCCGTGGAGGGCACGGAGAGGCCCAAGTGTCAAACCATTTGTTTCGTCATCACCACAAGATAAGAGGCTGTTTCAAATTCTTTATGCCTTGAGAGTGGTGTTCTCGCTTCACAAAGTTGCATCTGCCTTCTGAGGGCCCTGGAATTTCATGGTTGGCTCCTGTATCAGTCTTGGGTCCTTTTTCATTCATGCGCTGGGTACTTATTACGCTTTTCAATGTGACAGCTCTTCTTCTTCAGGCCTGAGAATATGTATTATTCATCTGATAAGTGAAAGTGGCTCAGTCATGTCAAACTCTTTGTGACCCCATGGACTATACAGGCCATAGAATTCTCCAGGCCAGAATACTGGAGTGGGTAGCCTTTTCCTTCTCCAGGGGATCTTCCCACCCAGGGGATTGGACCCAGGTCTCCCGCACTGCAGGCAGATTCCTTACCAGCTGAGCCACAAGGGAAGCCTATTCATATGATAATCTGGCCCCTACTATTTTTTTCCTTGTCTCTCTCCCTCTCTAGATTTCCTCGACTAATACTTTATTTTCCTCATTTTTCCATGCTTTTATCTTTTCTATTTTTATGCATATTTTTCAACTTTTAGTTCAGTCGCTCAGTCGTGTCTGACTCTTTGCAACCCTATGGACCGAAGCACGCCAGGCCTCCCTGTCCATCACCAAAGCCCGGAGCTGACTCTTCCCATCAGGGGGCCAAAACATTGGAGCTTCAGCTTCGGCATCAGTCCTTCCAATGAATATTCAGGACTGATATCCTTTAGGATGGACTGGTTTGATCTTGCTTAAGATCTCTGCATATACAGGAACTTGATGTGTAATAGTAGTAGCATCACAAATTTCTGAAGAGTTCTTTAGTAAAACTGATTCACTGTACTGAGAAAAAGGAGTGGCTTCTTACCTCATGCCATTTACAATAAACTCCAGATGGATCAGTGGTTCTTAATAGGGGGTGACTTTGTCCCCTAGATTATGTTTGGCCATGAACTTCCCCGGTGGCTCAGACGGTAAAGCGTCTACCTACAATGCGGGAGAACTGGGTTCAATCCCTGGGTCAGGAAGATCCCCTGGAGGAGGAAATGGCAACCCACTCCAGTACTCTTGCCTGGAAAATCCCATGGACGGAGGAGCCTGGTAGGCTACAGTCCATGGGGTCGCAAAGAGTCGGACACGACTGAGTGACTTCACTTCACTTGTCCCCTAGATTATGTTTGGCCATGTCTAGAGATATTTTTTTATCCCACAATTCAACTCTGATGTAGTTAACCAAGAGAAATGGAATTATGTGTCCACAGAAGACCTGTGAATGTTCATAAAGGCTTTACTCATCATAGCCAAGAAATGGAAACAACCCAAAGGGCCATCAGCTGATGAGTGGGGTTTTTTTAATTGTGTAAAATTATTTTTGTTGCCACAACTTATGGTGTGCTGCTGGCACTTAGGGATGCTGCCAAACATCTTATAATGCACAGGAAAACCACACACAATAAAAAATTCTGCAGCCCCAGGTGTCCATAGTATCAAGGTTCAAAAGCACTGCCACAGGGCTCACTTATGTGTGAACAAGAAACATAAAATACCAACGAGAAACAATATAAGATTTTTCTTTGTGACCTTGGACTGGGGATGAATTCCTTGAATGAGGCCCTCAAATGAATGAACTTAATAAGATCAAGACTCAGGATTTCTCAGGGACTTCCCTGGTAGTCCAGTGGTTAAGACCCCAAGCTTTCACTGCAGGGGGCATGGGTTCAGTCCCGGGGCAGGTAAATAAGATCCTGCATGTTGTGCGGCGCAGCCAAAAAAAAAAAAAAAACCTCAGGATTTCTCTTGTACGAGGATAGCTACTATTATCGGTTATTAGAGAGATGATAAAGGAGATATATTTGGAACATCTGACAGGGGAAGGGGGCCCAGTGGTTTATAACGTTGCAGATGGTGTTCCCACAAATCTTTCAGAATCCCCTCAAAGCCACAAAAAGCATAAAAAAGCAAACATGCACTCTATCTCTCAAGTTGGCAGGAAACATCTGAAGTGTTTATAGTTATGAGCTTCTATGCACCAAATAACATACCCTGACTTTCATAAAGAGAAAGCTGATGGGAAGACAGAGACCAAGACATCTGGAAACAACAAATGTCAAACTCTGCAATAAGGAAACAGAGAAGGCACCGTCCTTTCAATTGTTCCTGGGATATTTACTTCAATAACTATATATCATGTCTCAGAGAAAGTTTTACAACATTCCAGAGGGAGAAAAAGGGACAGTACCGACAATAGTCTCTCATTAGAAGTGACAAAGTGAAAAAATAACAAAACCCAGGAAACACAAATATCCTAATGTTTATAGATATAATATTTTATAGATATAATATTTTATAGATATAAATATTTTATAGATATAATATTTATAAGTATATTTATAAATCTCTCTTAATATGATATGTCAAAAAAGAAATCAAGGGCTTTCCTGGTGGCTCAGGGATAAATAATCCTCCTATCAATGCAGGAGACATGGGTTCGATCCCTGACCTGGAAAGATCCCACATGCCACAAGAGCTGGGAGAAAATCCCACGCCTGGGAGCCACACCGACTGAGCCCACGTGCTGCAAGTACTGACGCCTCCACGCCCTAGAGCCTATGCCCCACAGTAAGAGATGCCCCTGCAGTGAGAAACCCTCACGCTGCAGTGAAGCCCCAGCACAGCCTAAAATAACTATAAATAAATTTATTCTATAAGTAAAATTTCAAAAAAAAGAAATAGAAATCAAAATGGCAGAACTTATAGAAAATGATGATAAAGGAGCACATACATCGGAAGCTCGGTCTCCTTGTCTTGATCACTCTAGCTTTATAATTAGTCTTACTCTCTGGCAGGGCAGATCTCCCCTCAATTCTTTTGTTCATCTTCAAGACAAGGTTGGCCATCCTGGGCCCTTTGTTCTTCTATATCCGTTTTATTTATTTTAAAAAATACTTATTTATTTATTTGGCTGTGCTGGATCTTTAGCTGCAGCCTGAGAACCCGGGCTCCCTGCATTGGGAACATGGAGTCTTAGCCCTTGGACCACCAGGGAAGACCCTGCATCCATTTTGGAACCAGTTTTCCCAGCTCCATGAAAAGCCTTGATGGGATTTTGATCAGAATTGCAGTGAGTTTGTAGATTAACTTGGAAAGATGTGACATCTTTATGATATTAAGTCACCCCACCTGGTAAAGTCTCCGGAGCAGCTGCAGTACTGGCTGGAGGCAGAGGGAACGTGGGATTCTGGAAGGAGGAAGGAAGCCATAAATACTGGCTATGGCGTCATGACCGTTGCAGCAGCGGCGCCCCCGACCATGTGTCCTCTGTGGCTCTGAGTTCTGTATATTGGGAGGAAATTGTCTTTGGAAGGTGCAAAGTGGTCATGGGAGGAAGAACATGTAACGGAAGATGAACGGCTCAATCTGTTTCTAATAAACACTCAACAGGTTTTGCTTTTTGCTGATTTATAAGGTAGGTCCTGGCATTTCTAAAAACTGAAACTTGAGTCTCGTATTTCTAACGGTTTGGGATTAGTTGAGGGGTGTGTAAGCTCTTCCTGGTGTCTGTCACCCCAAATAACAGTCAAAGGCTACGTGGGGCAAAAAAGGAACTAGAGCTTTTGTATTAAGGGACAAAGGGGGTGTAGGCAGAATTCCAAGGGGCAACTTAAAGACGGGAAAGGGGCTGACGTGGAGACCCTGCAGATTCGACCTGATCTACCGGGTGTCTGAGTATGCGTCTGCTGCCAAGGAGGTGCCAGGGTGGGTGGGCCGAGGGGACTGTATTGATCCCTGGGACTGAGACTTCCCAGGTGCTCCCTGATGGAGGCTGCAGATGGTGCCCAGGGCTTCAGGACCAGGATTAGCCAAAGAGGGACCCTGAGACACTGGCAGGCTGACAGGTTCTCACGCCAGGACCAGAGGGTCTGCGGGGCATGTGCGGGCACTCTGCCCTGGAGAGCAGGGAGGGAGGCTGGGTCACATGAGCCGTTAATTACGCTGCTTGCACTCACTATGTGTGCTCCATCAGCGAAGGCTGATTGACTTTACTTTCTCAAGTTTAAATTAGTGGGAAAAAAATAGGGAGCTATCCACTTGAAGATATTAGAGTAGAACCTAAGATGCACCGTTTCCTTCTCAAAGAAACAGAAGGAAAAAAAAGCATTAGTAATGACATTCCAATCACACAGACATGAACAAGGGAATTCTGTGTAGACTCGAAATAAGGCTCTCTTTGAAGGACAGAAATGGGAAGAAACCCCGGCCTGGGGTGGGAGCTGAAGCCTTGTGACTTAGCCAGGAAGCGGGAACACAGCCAAGCTGAACACACAGGGCCTGGGGCCAAGCCTTCAGTCTGTAACCAGTGCTGGTTAACAAGACTGGCAGGCTTCAGCGATGGAGGCCAGGTCTCCACCAAGAGCATGAAGCATGGCACCAGAAATGCCCTCCCTGCCAGGTCATAAACAGGGCCAACCCAGAAAACAGGAATGCAGAATCTGTGATAGAAGTAAGTACAGAGAGACGCAGTATCGCCTGTTTTTGTTTCAATTCAGCAGGAGGATAGACGTATAGATTAGCTTTTGCTGGAAGAGGAAATTTCCATCTGAGTGTTAAAAATGTAAGGGAAACCACTAAAAATAGAAACAAAATGTATAACTTTGAAACCAATACTGGGGAAGAAGGGAATAGCACAAAGAAAATTCAATTAATTCAATAGAAGTTCAGGAAACAGATGAAAAAGAAATCAAGAGAAAGAATGCTTAGTAGAAAACATAATGTAATATGGCAGATATATGTTCCAGTAAATGTAAGATATATGTTCCAATAAATGTAAATAGGTCAGACTCTTTTTAAAAGACAGTGACACTGGGTTAAAGTAAAACAAAATGAAAATTTAATTATGGGTTGTTTTTAAAGTCATCCCTAAAACAAGAGAAAGATGGAAAATAAAAAGAAAAAATCCCAGGGATTTCCCTGATGTTCCAGTGGCTAAGACTGTATTCCCAATGCAGGGCTAACAGGTTCTATAGCTGGTCAGGGAACTAAGATCCCTTATGCCAGATGCACAGCCAACAAAAGAGAGAAAGAAAGAAAAGAAAACCCCCAAATACTAATAAAAAGAAAGCTTAGGTAACAATAGTAATATCAGAGACCCTAGACCTCAAGGCAAAATCGTTAAAAGCAGAGAAATATTTTATATTAAAAAAAGGGACAATCCGTGAAGAAAACATTCTTTAAAATATAGGTGTTCAAAACTGGCTCAAGGAAATAAACAAATGGCCATAAAAGAAATGGGAACAGTGGTCAGATCACCCCTAAGCAGAGGTCCCAGCTCCAGATGGCCTTATGGTGAGTCCTAGTGGTGCTTCAGGAAATGATGACTCTTATCCTCAGAAAACTCCTGCAATGAATAGGAAAAGGGGGAAAGGGACACATCACAGCCGTCAATCCAGATGAAAAAATATGGCAGCATGATCAAAAGCCTTGTCTCTGGAATAATAAAAAATGACAACAGCAAACATAGAGTACTTCCAATGCTCGGGGCCCCGTCGTAAGGACTTTTACGGAGATTAAAACAGGTCACCATTGTAACTGATCATGAGGCACAGAGAGGTCCAGAAACTCATCTGATGCCAGGCAGCTGGTAGGCGATAGAACCCAGGATCCAAACTGTTCTCTTAGTGACCTCACTCTGCCACCCCTTTAGGTCAAAAATAACTAAGTAGATTAGAAAAAAGATTGATGTAATTATGAAGAAAGAAGAAACACAATACCATCCTCTCAGAAGAACCATTCAGTGAAACTGAGCCTTAATACAATCAAGGTCTCTATCAAAAGCCTCAGCAAACTTCATACGAACAGGCTGTCTTGACAATCAATGTCACACTTTGCGTTTTTTCCTTTTGGCTGCACCACATGCTTGTTGTAAAATAATAAATGGGCCAAAGTCTTTAGGACATTTACAGTCCTGCCTCACTGGAGGAGAAATCCATTTCCAAGGTGCCCTGGGGCAACTTACAAAACCACGCCCAGATCTGGTAGGGCAATCCAAATGTTATTACCCAGATCCACCCTCCTCCCAGCCACTGCCTGGTTTGGAAACAAGCCATTGGGAGGTTCAAGGTCACACCTCTGATTGACTAGGGAAGAAGATGATCTGGTTATCGCTATTGATTGTTTAGTCGTTAAGTCCCATCCGACTCTTTAGTGACCCTATGGACTGTAATATGCCAGGTTCCTCTGTCCATGGGATTTCCCAGGCAAGAATACTGGAGTGGGTTGCCATTTCCTCCTCCAGGGGATCTTCCTGACCCGCATTTCCTGCATAGCAGGTGGGATCTTTACCACTGAGCCACCAGGGAAGCATCCAGATCTGTGACAGAAAAAGGCAATAAAGGATGTTGGAGAAAAGACTCGGATTGATGCTCTTGTGAATATTTCCAGACTCCAACTTGATCTAGAGAGGTTTTTAGGTGTTATTGCTTAGAATTCCATCTCCTTTTGCACCTGCATCAGCGGTTCTTTTCTGCAGGCACTCTTTCACTTTCACAAGTAGTTATGACTAATTAGGAGGGAAACAGACACTTACAGCAGGAATCGTGTTTCTGAGCTGCCAGTTAAAATGTGCTGGTCTAAGGAAGTCTAAAGGCACATGAAGTGAAAAGGAGAAACAAAAATGCTAACGAATGGAATTGGGGATTTCAATATTAAGCTTTTACCACTCCCATTAAAGTCACACCCCACATGAGGAAGCTCTGTTGCTGTTCAGTCGCTAAATTGTGGCTGACTCTTTGCAACCTCAATGGACTGCAGCACATCAGGCTTTCCTGTCCTTCACTATCTCCCGGAGCTTGCTCAAACTCATGTCCACTGAGTCGGTGATGCCATCCAACCATCTCATCCTCTGTCGTCCCCTTCTCCTCCTGCCCTCAATCTTTCCCAGCATCAGGGTCTTTTCCAGTGAGTTGGCTTTCGCATCAGGTGGCCTACTACACTATTCAATCTTGTTCTGAAGCTCTTAGTTGATGAGATAAGAAAAGAAGCTAGAACCTGACATTCGAAAGGAACATGCTAGACTCATCATTTCTCAACAATACAATCATCAGCACAGAAAATAGAAAAGCTTCAATGGACAAACTTTCTTATGGGGAATTCCATTAAGGGTTCCAGATGCAAAATCAACTAAGGCAAAATAACAGTGTACTAAACACAAACATCCATGGTCAATGGTAAAGAAAATGCCTGTGATGCAGGAAACACAGGAGACACCAGTTCTACCCCTGGGTCAGGAAAATCCCCTGGAGGAGGGCATGGCTACCCATTCCAGGATTCTTGCCTGAAAAATCCCATGGACAGAGGAGCCTGGCAGGCTACAGTCCATGGGGTCACAAAGAGACACGACTGAAGCAGCTGAGCATGACATTCACAAACAACAGTCAATTAGAAAATGTTATCAGAACAGAGATCACAAAAACATCCCATAAAATGCCTATATTTTAAAATGTGTAGAATTTTTAAAAATTCTAAATGCTTAGTGAAGGATTTAGTAGATCTGAAAAAAATGAGATCATATCACATGGCTGGATGGGAAGACTCAATAATGTAAAGATGCGGATTTTCTGAATTAATCTATTTACTCTAATCCAGTGCATTTAGCTGAACATTCTTTGGGTGTTGTGTCAGGCACTGCTCATTTACTTTCCTCACCCCTAACAGTGCTCTTTTAGGATGTATGTGATCCTAATTTCCCAATAGAGGCATGGGTCATAAAATTACACAGGAAGTAAGTGGTGGAAAGCAGGATTTTGAATCCAGGTCTTTAACCTTGATGCTCTGGTGTAACCTGTAGATAATTAGGTTTCTAAATGTATTTGTAAAATGGACTACTCTAACAGTTTTGATTGAAAAAGCAGGGTGAAAGATCGTTTTATAGTTAGACACTGTTTCTACAAATAAAAAGCACTAAACACTAATTTTTCTGCAGGTAAGTGATGTACTAACAAAGTGGGGTTTTTTTGTTTTTTTTTTTTAAGGATTTAAGATAATATTGGATTAGACAGTATTTGGCTCTGAGGTAGAGGCACTTTAGTTTTTTCTATTAAAGTCTAAATTTTTAAGGATCAGTATATTCATATGCTGGGAAGATTCCCTGGAGGAGGGCATGGAAACCCACTCCAGTATTCTTGCCTGGAGAAGCCCGCAGACAGAGGAGCCTGGTAGGCTATAGTCCATGGGGTCACAGAATCAGACATGACTGAAGAGACTTAGCACATATTCATATGCTACTGTGAAATGTTTTTTAACCATTTAGAAAACAGTGGAAAGAAGCAAAAATAATAATGGGGGGATTTCCCTGGTGGTCCAGAGGTAAAGACTCCACACTTCCACTGCAGTGGGTACAGGTTCGATCTCTGGTGGGGGAATTAAGATTCTGCATGCTACACAGCACAGCCAAAATAACAAAAATACTAATAGGGACTAAGTCAGGGCAGTGAAAACATGTGGCATGCATGCTAAGTCGTTTCAATCGTGTCTGACTCTTGGCGACTCTCCAGACCATAGCCCACCAGGCTCCTCTGTCCATGGGATTCTCCAGGCATGAATACTAGAGTGGGTTGCCATGCCCTCCTCCAGGGGATCTTCCCGACCAGGAAGGCAGGTTCTTTACTGCTAGCACCACCTGGGAAGCCCTGAGAACACGTTACAACTTTCTTTTGTTACTACTCTCTTTTTGCTATTTTGTATTTCTTAAATTTCCAACAAAGGAAAAGCACTAGTTTTTTCATTTTCCAAATATAAAATTAGATTACAATACTGAGTAAGCCCCTCCCAGGAGAAGCTCTGTCCTGGGGGTTGGAGAAGAGGGAAGATCAGATCAAACTGTAGTCACGTGGGCCCATGGCAGTAGTTGTGTAAGAGTTGTATGAAGTGGTGGAAAAAAGCTTCCTGGGATGAGACATCCAAAGGGATCCTCTGGGAAGGAGGAGGCGGAGGAGGAAGGGGAGGAAGACGAATTCCCCGGTGCAAAGCCAGCTGGCGTGGGCAGAGCCAGCCAAACTGAGCTGGGCTCTGAGTGCCACGCCAGGGGGCTTGGGTTTCTTCCTGAGGACACGGGGAACCACGGGGGGTCTCAGGCAGGGGAGGAGCAAGACAGATCCCAGGTTTACAACAGTCCTGCTCATTCCATGGTGCGAAGAGGTGATTGCAGGGCAAAGACTTGAGACCGGGAGACCTCAAGGAGTCTTTGTAAAATTCCAGGTGAAAGCTGATGGGTCATGGCCATGGGGCGTGCTCAGAAGGCAGGGCTGGCAGGACGCAGTGGATCTGGGGACAACGAAGCATCCTGGATGCCTTCCAGCTTCTGGTCTGGGGGCTGGCAGGGGAGACAGTGGCACAGGATGAGATAGCCGAGAGCCAGGGTCTGGGATACCTTAGAAGAGGGCTTCCTGAAGGAGGTGATATCCAGCGGAGCCTGGCAAGAGTGGGCTCTGGATGGGTGGGGACTGAGGGTCAGGAGACCTCAGGTTGAGTTCTGCCGCTGTGCTGTCCTAGGCAGGCCACTCCGCGTGGCTAATACTCTCTGTCCTCTTCTGAAAACAGGGGCTCATCATTCCTACGCTCTGGGTTGAGGGAGGATTAAGGAGATGACACATGGCAAGTGCTTGGCACTGAGCCTGGCGCAGGATGATCTGGGGGCCCTGCCCGTTGTTCTTACTTTCCCATCACCCCATCCCCAGCATCTCCCATCCACAGCATCACCGGGCTGCCTTCTCCCCATGGCTTTGTGGTTCCACTGACCCAGTTAGACAGGGATGAGGAGAGAATCCACCCTCCGGCTCCATCCTGCCCCGCTTCTGCCACCCCAGAGGGAGGGATGCACGGACTCAGGTCTGAGCCCGGATTAGCTGTGTAATCCCCAGCTCTGACTGGACAATCTCTTTTCCTGCCCGGGAGAGGGGCCTGGGGCTGGGAGTCAGGACTGCTGGGCCCTGGGCCTGGTGCTGCCCCACCCCTCCGGGAGCCCTCAGACAAGGTGCCCCGGCTCTTGCCTCTTCTTTTGGAAACATCACTGACACCCTGCAAGGGTTGTCGTGTGTGTGCCAGGCGTCTGGGTGTCTGCTGTGTGGGGGGCGCTCTGCAAAGGAAGAAAGGCCTGGGTCGGTTTCCAGTGCTACATGCAGCAGCTTCACGCTCCTGGACGACAGATGAAACCATCATGGCCCTCCATTTTCGTCGTGGAGGAAATGGAGTTAACAGTATCCAGGGCTACTGTGGGGAATATATGAGAAATTAAGTGCCTATTGCTTTGTAAATAGCACATTTCTTGAGAGATAAGAAAGAATGGGTCTTCCTTAGCAGTCCAGTGGTTCAGAATCCACCTTTCAATGCAGGGGACCCGGGTCCAGGAAGATCCCACATACAAGGGGCAACTGAGCCACCCATGAGCCACAACTACTGAAGCCCATATGCCTTAGAGCCCCTGCTCCAAAACAAGAGAAGCCACAGAAGTCTGAGCACTCAACTAGAGAACAGCCCTGTTCACTGCAACTAGAGGAAGCCTGTGCACAGCAAGGAAGACCCAGTGCAGCCAGAATAAATAAATTAATTAATTTAACTTTTTTAAAAAAAGGATGACAACAGGATAAGAGAATAGAGGAGCCGGGGAGAGAAGATCCAAACAGACATGCTTATCTTGGGACTCAGAGCCACAGCGTTCCAGAGAACTGACAAACTGATAAAAAAAACAGTTAATCAAGCTTCGGAGACTTCAGGAGGAGAAGATCAGAAGACCTTCTCAGGTCATCAGAGTACGATGTGTGTGTGGGGTGGGGAGGGGGGTGTGGGGCGGGGGGTGTAGGGGACAGAAAGGCCCTAAAGTCCCAAGCGGAAGAGGTCCTGGGGAGAGGGGGGCGTGACGTGGACTGGGCCTGACGACCCTGCGCGGGAGGGGCCGAGTCCTTCCATCCAGGCCAGGGCCACGTTGCCAAGGCAGCGGGGACCACGCCAGGATCTCGAACAGCAGCGCCCAATGCCAAACCCTCCTGACCCGCGCGCGGGAGGGATGGAGGACAGTGCAGCAGCAGCGGGGAGTGGATGGGCCGCCCGATGACCATCTCCACCCTCTTGGCCTCAACCCAACCTAGGACTCTAGACACCCCTCCTCTGGGAGATTCTGCCCCAGACCCCCTGCCTGCCCCGCCTCCCTGCTTGCCAGAGCCCAGGGGTGCCCGCGGTGGGTGGGGGGAAATTCACAGTCTGGGAGGGCTGGGACAGGGCCAGAGCAGTACAAGGCAGGCAGGAGGGTCCCGCTGAACAGTAGGCTGAAAGGCTGAGAGTCCGGAGGCAAATGCGAAAGAGCAGAGCCGGCGAGCAAGACAGTAAATAAATGCCAGCCCAGCGGCAGGAGAAAGACAGTCGGGAGGCCCAAGGGACTACATCTACCAGCAGCCTCAGCGCCAGACAGGGCACTTCCGGCCTCTCCGCGCTCCCTCGAGGAGGCGGGGCCAAGGGCGGGGCGGGAGCGGCGCGGGGAAGTTGGGGCGCGCCCCGGCGTCAGGGCGCGTGTGACGTTCTTCCTGTGCGCCGCCTAGCGTCTCGGTCGTGCCGGGTCCTGAGCCTCAGAGCCGTGAAGGTGACAGCGGGAGGTTACCGGCTTGCCTCTCCCACCCCGCCCCGCGATGCTGGCGGCACGGCGGCTGCTCGGCGGGTCGCTCCCCGCGCGGGTGTCTGTGCGATTCAGCGGCGACACGGTGAGGCCCGACCTGAGGGGCGCTCGCGGGCCGGGTCTCGCTGTCGCGTCTGCGCGCGCCATCCCTGGGGCCGGAGTGCCTTTTGGAGAAGCCTCTCATCTCCCCCGTCTGACAAGAAGGTTGCAGATGTAGAAGGGGACGGGTCCCAAACGGGAGGCTGACGCTCCCCTGCCCCTAGCCCTCCGGCTCTTTGGCTGCCCCTCATTTAACAGCTGCGTGACCTAATGGAAAATTTTGCAGCTGGCAAAGCGTCCTTGTCTCATTCCTTCCTCGCTACAACCTTATAGCGCGTGAACGGATCATTGCCCCATTTTACAGATGCAGAAACAGCTTTGGAGAGGGCCGTGTGCCTCCTCATTTCTCGTTCAACGTTCTGCTCCCTGTGTTGGCTTTTAAGGGGTTGGGTGTCTGGAAGCCAGGTCCCCTTAGCCCTCAGCTGGGGTTCTCTCTGTCTCGTAGGATTCCAGAGCCATCTCTCCTCAACAGTTTTATCCCGAGCGGATCTCCCGCCACCATCTTGTGTCCCAACCCCAGTGAAGCATTCCTCTTCCTTCAGAAGACACATTTTGTCTCCAGCAGAGTTTAGTCATATAAGCAAGACTTTGGCCAAATCAAGTTTTGATCAGCAGAGCCAGACGAGTAAATAAATGGACATGACATCACCCTGGGCTCAGGGCAGTAGTCTGTGCTGTGGATCCTGTGTGGGCTTTGGCCACAGGCAGACCTGTGCTTAGATTCCACCTGCTCCTTCAGGCTGTGTGCCTTTTGTAAGCTCATTTTGCTCTGAGTCTTGTTTCCTCTTCTGTGAAATGGAGGAAATCATTCCTATCTCAGGGTTATGAGCATGAAATTACATCTTGCATATAAAAAGCTTAGTCTTGTACCTGCTAACAGAAAGTGCTTACTAAGTGGTGATGGTAGTTATGACACTACAAAGGGTTCTGAAGCTTTGGCCCCTGCCGTCCTCCCAGTCCAACCCTCCTTAATTAGGGGACCCAAAAATCTGTAGCTCCTGGCCTGGCCCCTCATAATATCAGAGCTCTGCTGGGCATACTGACTCTCTGTGTCCCCAGACAGCACCCAAGAAAACCTCATTTGGCTCACTGAAGGATGAAGACCGGATCTTCACCAACCTGTATGGACGCCATGACTGGAGGTGAGATGGTGCCCTTAGGCTGGTGGATCCCCAGGCAAGGCCTCCTCCTCACTGCCTTCTCCACCCTATCCAGGCTTAAAGGTGCCCAGAGTCGAGGTGACTGGTACAAGACGAAGGAGATTCTGCTGAAGGGGCCTGACTGGATCCTTGGTGAGGTCAAGACATCGGGCTTGCGGGGCCGTGGAGGTGCTGGCTTCCCCACTGGCCTTAAATGGAGCTTCATGAATAAGCCCTCAGATGGCAGGTGTGTATAGGCAGGCAAAAATGGGGTTACACCTCGGGGCAGCTGGAACTTACCTGGGTCTTGGGGCTGTTTCCTTGGAAACCAAGAGTGAATGAAGTGGGAAGCGCTCCAGTAGCAGGGACTCGGTTCTCTGGTCTTCCTCAGGGGAGTCTTGAGGGGCAGCAGAGTCTACACAAGATTTTGACTCCAACAGACTTAATTGATCAATTCCTGGATCTGCCGTTTAATCATATAGCTTTAGGCAATCTCCGGACCTTTCTGAACCTAAGTATTCTGTTCTGTAAATGTATATTGTGTTGTTCAGGGATTAAAGAAATACTGTGCCTACAGCTTTTGGCCTGCACTTTGGTTTGCATGTAGAAAGTAAATGATAAATGTCGGCTCTGCCTCCTTTTGGCTCCGGAGATATGATGGAGGTTCACAGAGTGCTCATTGTGACCAAAAGCAGATTTGGGCTCTTGAGAAAGCACTGGGAGAGGCATTTGGGCTGAATAGAACCAAGACCTTGCCTGTGGTCATAGTTGCCCCAGTGTGGACTAGGCAGTGAGCTCCCCCGTTGTTGGTGGTGAGCAAGCAGAGCCCTGGGAAATTGTTGGGAGGACAGAGAAGGATTGGCTGTCAGATAAGACCTGTTTGAGGTTTCCTGGTGGAGTGGGATGGCATACGGTTGAAGGCCTGACCCTGGCGGCCCTGTAGCCCGACTGACCTGCTGGCCCCCGCAGGCCCAAGTATCTGGTGGTGAATGCGGATGAGGGAGAGCCAGGCACCTGCAAGGACCGAGAGATCATCCGCCACGACCCCCACAAACTGGTAGAAGGCTGCCTAGTGGGGGGCCGAGCCATGGGCGCTCGCGCTGCCTACATCTACATCCGCGGGGAGTTCTACAACGAGGCCTCCAATCTGCAGGTGGGCAGGGGGAGGGGAGGTACTGAGTGGGCACTCACACGCACCAAGCCAGGCAGAGTTCGTCGTAGGATCTCGAGCTGGCCTGTGTCCTGAGTGGGACGTGCACCCCAGAGCCTCCGTCTCGCTCTGCGTCCCAGAGCCTCAGCCTGGGAGGTCTTCCAGGGCTTCAGGGCTCCTGGGGCGGGGGTAGGCTGGAGAGCTCACACATGGGCATTTTTCCTGAAGGGTCAAGGGGTCATGTCAGTAATTCTCAGCCCAGTGACGCCTGTAGTAACTGGCCTAGGGCCAAAGCCTCACCTTTCTATGTGGTTCATAACCTGGCACATGGTGGCATTCTGTGTGTTATTACATGTGTAAAAAGCAGCCTCCAGGGTCTTTTCCTCTACTCAGAAGCAGTACTCGTTGTAAAGACAGGAATCCACACCCTGTCAGAGAAAAATCTCCCATAGACTGACCAACTGACTAGAGAAACTACTTGCTGAAATTTTCATTATTTCCTTAAAGTCTTTATAAAAAATACATATAGTTGGAGAATTTGTTAAATGTTACTACATGAGTAGTACACACATTGTAAAAATCCCCACCCTTCTCCCAAAACGTCCTCTGCTTACGTCCAGAGGGAGCTTTGGCCCTGGACTGTAGTGAAGGGCTCACTGGCCTGTACCCCGCCCTCCCACACGCAGTGTTCCTGGGCTCGTGGGGACCATGTCTGTACACCCCTGTCCCGCAGGTAGCCATCCGAGAGGCCTACGAGGCTGGTCTGATTGGCAAGAACGCCTGTGGCTCCGGCTACGATTTCGACGTGTTTGTGGTGCGTGGGGCTGGGGCCTACATCTGCGGGGAGGAGACCGCGCTCATCGAGTCCATCGAGGGCAAACAGGGCAAGCCCCGCCTGAAGCCGCCCTTCCCTGCAGACGTGGGTACGACCTGGCGCCTGGCCTCATCCCGGGCCTTGTCCTGTGGAGTCCGGGATCTGGCTTCAGGTCGCCACTGTCATCTTGGGGCATTTCTGAGTCCCTTCGCTGGGGGCCTGACAACGCGAGTAGGTGGGAACAACACAGAGCCTGCACCAGTGCGCCCTGGAGCCTCTCCTCCTGCCCCAGTGCACAGGCCACATGCCCGGGTGCTCGCCAGCCCCCCCGGAACTTGGGGCAGGGTGGTGGGAGCGCAGTACAGCTGGAATCTGGGGCTCCCGGGGGACGAGAGTGACACGGGTGGAAGCAGGGCTCTGCCACAGAAGCAGACCCTGGACAGATGCCGCCTCCAGGAGACCCACCCCAACTGTCCTCAGCCTCCAGCAGCCACTGGTTTGTCTCCTTTTTAAAAACATACATATTTATTTTGTTTTTGGCTGTGCCGGGTCTTCGTTGCTGCGCAGGCTTTGCTCTCCTTGTGGCAAACAGGGCCACTCTCTAGTTCTGGTGCACGGGCTTTTCATTGTGATGGCCTCTCTCGCTGCGATCACAAGCTCTAGGGCGCGTGGGCTTCGGTGGTGCAGCGCCCGGGCCCTGGGGGACAGGCTCAGTAGCTGTGGCACTCAGGCTTAGTTGCCCCTCGGCACGTGGGATTGGACCCATGTCTCCTGTGTTGGCAGGTGGATTCTTCGCTACCTAGCCACCAGGGGCGCGCCATCCACCAGGTCTTCATCCTCCCCCCCACAGGAGTGTTTGGCTGCCCTACAACCGTGGCCAATGTGGAGACAGTGGCCGTGTCCCCTACCATCTGCCGCCGTGGGGGTGCGTGGTTTGCCAGCTTCGGCCGAGAGCGCAACTCAGGCACCAAATTGTTCAACATCTCCGGCCACGTCAACAACCCCTGCACGGTGGAGGAGGAGATGTCTGTACCACTGAAGGAACTGATTGAAAAGCACGCTGGTGAGGCCTGGGGCCAGCCAGCGGGGCGGGCGGGCCTCTGGGGCCTGGGCCGGGGCAGGGGCTGACTGTGCTGGCCCCCGCCCTGACTGTCCGTCCTCTCGGGGACTGCCTGGGGCCCCAGGGGGGGTCACGGGCGGCTGGGACAACCTCCTCGCTGTGATTCCTGGCGGCTCGTCCACTCCGCTGATCCCCAAGTCCGTGTGTGAGACGGTGCTGATGGACTTCGACGCGCTGATCCAGGCGCAGACGGGCCTGGGCACGGCTGCCGTGATCGTCATGGACCGCTCGGTAAGGAGGGGCCGCCACGCTCCCCACCCAGTCCCTGCCTTAGGCCAGGCTGGTTAGTAACCCGGCCTGGGCTTCTCAGAGGCACCTGCTGGTTCTTGGGTCCTGATTCCTGTCACCCGAGACACAGGGAGGTGGGAGAGGCCGGGGGCAAGGCTTCTCTGGGAGGAAACGCCCATGGAGCCCGGCAGCGCAGGATGCCTAGGGTGGGTGGAGGAGGCCAGAGCGCTGCTGGAATCGGGCGGGCGTGCCGCCAGGGGCTGAGGCTCGGGCACCTCCTCACTGCCCCTCGTCTCTGCAGACGGACATTGTGAAAGCCATCGCCCGCCTCATCGAGTTCTACAAGCATGAGAGCTGTGGCCAGTGCACCCCGTGCCGCGAGGGTAGGCGCGCCGGGCAGGCTGGGGTTTCTCTGTGGCTCATGCCGGGCCTGGGTGGGGCACGGGGCACAGGTGGCATGGGCTCTGGACCCTGACTACACCGCTGCGGCCGCCCAGCCTGCTGTGGCCTCTCTCAGCCACCCGCCCCCTGACCCGCACCCCTCGAGTTCCATCCCCCGCACCCTGGCCTGGGGGGTCAGCAGGCCGTCTCTTGCTGCCCCGGCGCAGGTGTGGACTGGATGAACAAGGTGATGGCCCGCTTTGTGAGGGGGGACGCCCGGCCGGCGGAGATTGACTCCCTGTGGGAGATCAGCAAGCAGATCGAGGGCCACACCATCTGCGCCCTGGGCGACGGGGCCGCCTGGCCGGTGCAGGTACTGCTGCCCCGAGAGGGCGCGGGGGCCGAGTGCCGGGGCACAGGGGGCGGGGCTTTCAGACCCTGCCTCACACCACGCTCCCTGCACCCCCTCCCGCCCCAGGGCCTGATCCGACACTTCCGCCCAGAACTCGAGGAGCGGATGCAGCAGTTTGCCCAGCAGCACCAGGCCAGGCAGGCCGCTTTCTGAGCCCACGGGACTGGTGTCCGTCTGTCTGGATGGCTGGACAATAAAGCTAGTGACACTCACTCTCGCACTGCTTCTTCTCTGTGGCCTTGCCTGCCTCCACGCTGCTGCTGCAGCCCATGGTTCACAGAGGCGGGGGCACTTTGGAGGGATAGGTCAGGACAAGGTCATGTTGAGATTCGGCACCTTGACGCCCTGTGTGTCGACCTGTCACAGACCGCGTGCGTGCTCAGTCATGTTCGACTCTTCGGGACCCTTTGGCTGAAGCCCGCCAGACTCCTCTGTCCAGGGGATTTCCCAGGCGAGAATACTGGAGTGGGTTGCCATTTCCTTCTCCAGGGGATCTTCCCAACCCAGGGATTGAATCCTTGTCTCCTGCACTGCAGGCGGATTCTTTACGCGCTGAGCCACTAAGGGAAGCCCCTGTCATAGACCACCCTGAGCGTTTATCCCTCGGTGCAGGGGTCAAGAGTGGGGAGGGGAAAACTGGCCTGGGGTCCAGACCTGGGCCTGGCTCTGTGCAGGCCTCTAGACAGCGGGAGCGAGGAGAGCAAGGCCCATTCTGCCCTGTGAGGTGATGGCAGGGAAAAAATGGACTGTCCGGTCTGGTTGGGAGGAGAGGTTTATTCTTGCTTCATGATTTGACAGTGGGGTGAATTCGAACAGGGAAGGAAGGAAGCAACTGACCAGGGGCTGGACGGCAGGGGTGAAGCAGCCCAGGGCCTTCCAGCTCCGCAGAGAGGCTGTGGGGCAGCCCAGGGAAGCGGCAGTGAGCAGGCCAGGCCGGGGGCCCCGCTAGTCGCTGAGCTGGAGGGGCGTGCCGTCCAGCGGGTGCCACAGCTCCAGCCTGCGGTCACTGCGGCCCAGGCATTCGCGCCAGTGTTGCTGGCGCTCCCCGCCGGCCCGGCTGCTCAGCTGCACCCCGCCTGGGTTGGGGGACAGGTCAGGAGCCATGTGGGAGCCCCCCCCGCCCCCCGACTCAGCTCCCCCGCATTCCCACTCACCGATGAAGTCATCAGCTGTGCCCAGGTCATAATCCCATACAGACACCAGCAGCGTCTTCTGGGCCAGCTCCTCCCGCGGGCCTGCGTAGAAGAACTCCTGCAGCGGACGTGGTGAAGGGAGGCGGCCTCAGTCCTCAGCGAGTGGCCCGGGGCGGCTGGGGCCTGAGACGGGACGCCGACCCCTCCCCAGCAGCCGGGGCTGCCTTCTCAGGCGGGCCTACCTCGTTGAACTCGGGGTTCAGGGTCTTCTTCCGAACGCTGGTCTTGTATTTCGATTTCTTCCCTGCATTGGGATGCAGGCAACTGGGAGGGATGAGGTTGGTTTCAGTGTGGCCCCAGAGAGGCAAGCTGCGGAGGGGCTCGGCGGAACCCCCACCGCCCACCTGGCCGCCCGCTTCACACTCACAGGCGTACGAAGGGGTCCGAGTAGCCGTTGGCGTCCATGGGGGCGAGGTGTGCGCAGCGCAGCACGCCCACCAGCAGGCCGCCCCGCTGAGAGCTGTAGCACAGTGACAGCAGGACGCGCCCGCGCTCATCCCAGGCCGCCTCCGCCTCCACCTCCTGCTGCAGGGGTCTGCGGTCAGCCCCGCGTGGCCCAGCATCCGGCAGGGGCAGGCTGGCTCAGCCCACGTGGCCCACCACCCAGCCGCCCACCAGTACTGGCCCGGACAGGAGAACTCAAACTGGCCGCTAAGAAATTAGGGGCCGATGTTCGATTGTGTGGTTCAGTTTCCCGATACTGTCACTGACTTAGTGCCCTGGAATGAGACTTCCAGGTCAGCTCTACCCTCCAGGGCCTGAGAAGGGGAGGGGCCTTGTCCGGGTCACCTGACCGACCATTTGCAGCAGTGTTTGTCAAGGAGGGGGAGGGAACTGATGTCTCTGAGGGTCACAAACGCATAGGAGATTCCTAGGTGGCCTTCCATTAGGGGCCCGTCTCTTCCCTCTTGGGGAAGCCTGGAAGCAGCTCCCAGAGGCTCACCCCTCCTCAAAGCACACACAGGCCACGTCAGCTGCAAGACCCCAACCCCCTCACACCCCACAGCCCAGGGGCCAGATCCTGAATGCCCTTTACCCCTCAGCCCCTGATGCTTCCAGAAGGACTCAGGATACCCCGGAAAGAATGTGCTTCTCCCACACCTCACATGGGATTTGAGTTGCAGAAAGCCCAACCGCCTTGCTTGCATTCAGCTCTCAGTAAGGGGGTGCTCCGTGAGTGCCGGCCAGGTGCCGGGGGGCTGCTGTGGGGGGCCTGGGGACACAAGCCCTGGGGAGGGCTTGTGGTAGGGCCGCTCCCTGGGGAGGGCTCCCCAGCCTGGACTTGACTGACGGTCACAGGCTCCACCAGGGGGCAGGGCAGCAAGGCCTGGCCCTTAGGTCCAGGGGAGCTGGGTAGAAGGAGGGCCCTGACCCAGCTCTGCGGGGCCCTGGGGCCCTGGGGTGCAGGCGCCCTGGCCAGGCCTCTGGTTTCATCCTGCAAATCCTCGCGGTCACCTTCACCTCTCCTGACAAGGGCCGGTCCAGAGCACCCAGCCCAGGAGCGGTACCCACGCTGCCCCCGGGCCAGGCCTAGTGGCCGTGGGCCCACCACTGCCGTCCTCCCCTGAACTCTGACCTGTCCCGCCCGCGCGCGTCACTGACCAACCGCCCAGCTCCAGCCTCTGTCTCAAGCTGGCCTGTGTCTCTGCCCCCCGGGGCCTTGTGCCCCACACACAGTGGGGCCTGGCTGTCCCTGAGACTACGAGTGTTCACGGGCCCGGAGAGAGAGGGCCTCGGTTTCTCTGCGCTCCCCGGGGCCCGGAGCCCTGCCCAGCACCGCACCCCCAAGGTCCCACGTCCCACCGACCTCATATAGAGACATGCCGCGTGCTGCGTCCAGGCTCTTGGGCCTTTTGGTCTGAAAGAGCAGAGAGCCCGGTCACCTGGGCCAGGCGCCGCCCGGGTCTCCCTCCCTGCTCCCCCCGCCAGCCCCACTCACCAGCCTCCGCCTCTCCAGACACACGTCGAAGCTCCTGGCCCGGTTGGGCACCAGCTTCCTCAGGGGCACCCGCAGCTCCCCCAGGGGAGGCGCCCGCCTGCGTCGCCGCAGCCACGGGTCTTCACACACGCACAGCCTGGGGGCCGCCTGGTCAGCCTGGCCAGGCCAGCCCCCCGCCCCGGCCCCCGCCGCCTCCCCCCTTGTGGCCCAGACCCCATCCTCACCGCAGGGTCTTGCGCCGGGCGTCCTGGAGGGTGAACCCATGATAGGTGAGCGTCTCCTCCCAGACAGGCCCCCGTGAGCCCCGAACCGTGCGCGTCCGCAGCTGGCTGGCCTGAGGGCCAAGCAGGGAGGCTCAGAGCCCTCCTCGGGCCCCGGCGCCCCACCTGGGCGCCAGCAATGGGGGGCCCTCTGCCCGAGGGGGAGGCCTTGGGGAGGAGGGGCGTGGCAGACCAGGGGGCGCTCCAGGCCAGGCTCCTGGCTGAGGGGCAGCAGTGGGGGCCTGCGTCTCGCACTCACCTTGCTGGCCCCGGGCAGCAGGTTGGCTTTGACGAAGGTGTCCACGGAGCCCGAGGCCAGCGGCTTGAGGCCCTGGGAGGGGAGAGTGGCTGTGGAAGAGGCTCGGGGCCCGGGACCGAGCCCCGGGGACCCCGCCTGCCCCCTCCTCACCTTGGCACGGTGGGCCGTGCAGTGCAGGGTGCTGTTGTCCGCGTCTAAAAGGAGCGTGAACTCGAGGGTGCCGAGGGCAGCTAGGGGCAGGTGGCAGGCAGGTCAGCATCTGCGCCAACCCCCGCCGGGCACCATGCCTCCTGGCCCTCCCTGATCAGAAGCCTGGCCTGCCCCAGACCCCTCCCTGGATGGGCAGAGCCCAGAGTGTCCCCCCTGTCCCCCTGTCCCCACTCACTGCTGTCGTCTGAGTCTCCCTCTGGCTCTGGGTCCGGCTGGGGCTGGGGTGCAGAGCGGACGGGGGTCT